>NC_088380.1:7839772-8142803 GCF_037993035.2 Macaca fascicularis | reverse complement strand
ATATAAAAGACATTTTGAACTATTAGACTTGTATTATAACAATAGACTTTGCATTGTCATTTTGAAAGAGATGCCTGTCCCAATTCCTGGAAAAGTATCATACCTATAAAGTAGTGTTATATCAAACTTTTCTACCTAGGTAACCTTCAATTTATTCTCAGTTTTTATATCTTATTTTTCTTTCTCATGTTTGCGCTTACGATTTTTTAGGGTCCAAAACTCCTTCGTAAATATCAAGTGAAGTCATTTGTTACCCCATGCTGTTCCCTGGAGACCCCTATGGATTCTCAGCTTTATAAATCTGTGAAGATTGGGCTGATTGACCTTTTAGGAGCAAAATTATATTTTGCTCCAAAAGTGTTGACACCCTATTGTTATACAGTAGGTAAGTAGTATAAGGAGTTTTGTTGTTTTAAACCTAAGCATCCTGTTCGATTTTGGAGATACATGGGACTTAAAAGTAATAGAAGGTCTCTGGAAATGCAAAATGGAATGGTCCCTTCCCTGAAGGCAAGTTGAAACAGGTGGTTAGCAGCAGAGCTGTTGCGTCAAGACTGTCTGGGTTTAAGTCACACATATTAGCCACGTATGTCCTGGGCAGAGTATTTAACCTTTTTCTGCTTGCTTCTTCCTCTGTAAAATGATAGTAATAGTGACCTCAAAGACTTATTTAAGCACTAAATAAAATAGTACCTGGAACATAGGAAATGCTCACTAATTGTTAGCTACTACTATAACCTAGGCTTGCGCTGTCCAAATATAGTAGCCACTAGACCATGTGGCTGTTTAAATTTAAGTTATTAAACGTTTAAGAAAATTCAATTCCTCAGTCACATTCCAAGTGCTCGGTAGCCACCTGTGGCTCATGGCTGCCAAATTGGACAGCGCCTTTATAATGATTTCCACATCACAGAGGTTTCTCCTGGGTGGCACTGACTAGAGACTCCAAGTCCTCTGTCCTTACAGTTCTTCTAACTTGATGAGGAGAAGAAAGCCTTCTCATAAAGGACAGCAGTTCATAGGCTTCAGATGGTCACTTCTCTTCTCTTTACCAAAGGAACTGCAGTTTACCAGAGGGGAAGGACAGCGAAGCCTTCTGTGCTCGCAGACCAGGTGTCTGGGTGCAGCATGCTTTCTTTACTTATCATGGAGGCGCTGCAAGTTGGAATGATGGAAGTTATGAGTTGCATAGATGTCTCACGGCTTAACTCTAGGGTTTTCTTCAGTCTGGATTGAAGGATCTCTGCCACCTGTTATAAGGGGAAAGAGAAAGCATGCGTGGTTCTTGTCATACCCCAGATAACTTCAGAACCCATTCTGTGGTTTAGTGTTATTGAGCTTTCTTAATTTAAGGCTGACTTGATTGATCATAAAGCCAATTGAATTAAAATTCTCACCATTGTCTGGTTGTGGTCATTACTTTGCAGCCTTCAGTCCAATTGATCAGTGCAATATGGAAGGAATCAAAGCAGAGCAAAGGAATGAATACAGGAAGATAGTGTTTGTGAGGGTATCACACGAGGAATTTTTCCTTTCTTCTCTTACCAGATGTTGAAATTAAATTAGATGAAGAAGGATTTGTATTGCCATTCACAGTTAATGAAGATATCCATGAAAGGTACAGAAAAATATTGTGTTTTTTGCATTACAAGACTTGTTGAGGCTAATAAGCAGTGGTATCTTTTTCTCAAGAAGGTGAAAGAAATAGATATGATTCTGGAAATTAAAATACTACATTTCAGAATACTATGTCGGGAAATTCTTTGTAATATTTTATAAGCATTAATATTCATAAGATCAAATTCATGATTCATTTGAAAATAATATTGGCACATAGTAATAGCCAAATCCCAAATAAACTTTGGCAACTAAAATATATAATAAATATTTCAGATTATTTTAAAAATTAAGTTTTTTTCTCCTTTTTTATTTTTCAGGATAGCACTGTGTATTGATGGTCCAAAAAGATTTTGTTCCAATAGCAAACACTTACTGGGAAAAGAAGCTATTAAACAAAGACACCTACGCTTACTTGGTTATCAAGTTGTTCAGGTAGAGTTTCACCTATTTTTTTTGTTTCCCAAAAGCAAATCCTAATTCGAATTTTTTTTCCAGGTTACTGTTAAAAAGTAATCTGAGGCACAGTAAAATTTTAAAGAATTTGATCAAACAGCAGTTATTGAATTGGACAGCACAAAACCCAAAATGACTTGGGAACACAAGAGGGAGGCTTTTATAGGAAGAATGCAATTACACAAAGAATCTACTTGATTGGTTACAGTTATATGTTCTTGCTGCCTTGTTTGAACTATTCTGTGGAAGGTTCCTAGTTATATAATTATTAGTTTGTGAGATGCTTCTGACTGGTTGAGCTTAAGTTCTGTTTTTCTCCAGTAGAAGCTTTTACAAGAAATAGCCCAAGTTAAATTTTGCTTAACATTTGCACTTTTAAACAAAGTTAAGGTTATTTTCAAGGCCTAACTAGCTTGGTCTGCTCAGGGATTTTTCAGGCACAGGCTCCATTTTAATTTACTTTTACAGTGCTCACTGGTCTGCCAGCCCAGTCAGTGGACCACCGATCTTATGTCTAGTTTAAATCCCAATGTTGGTAATTTGGCTTAAATCTCTTGACTTATATTTTGAAATACAGAATTTTCAGAGCTTTGATTTTTCAAAAGTGGGGCCTACCTATATTCATTATAAGCTCTGCTTAACTCTGCTGTTAGACTTACTCAATTGTTGGAATATATGTTCTGTTTTAATTTCTCCTTGATTTAATAAATAAAAGTGGACATGATAATCCATTAAAATAAGGAGCTTCACCAACACTTGATATTTAAGACCTTTTAAGTATTTTCACCGTAGATAATGTAAGAATGTCTTATGTGAGGGCTCAGCAGTGCGTGAGAAGGAGAGCTGCCCTAATTCTCTAAGCTGTCTATACTAGGCAGCACTGTGGTTTCATATCTGCTGACTTTTTTCTCCATCTTGCACATCCCCAGCTGAATATTCCTAAAACTAATCATGCCAGTGTGTACTCAGAAGCCTTCATTGTTTCTTTACTGCTTACAGAATAAAGTAAAAACTTCTCTACATCTTAACATTCAAGACCCTCCATGGCTGGCCTGCAGCCAGGCTCCTGGCACATGATTACTACCTGGCCCCTCTGCTCCCAGCTGAGCAGGCTCTCTCCTTCGCTGAGCCTCCTGCTGTCTCTCTTCATTCCCTCTTTGTCCCTGCTGCGTCTTCCCGCTCTCTGAATACCTACCTTCCAGCAGTTTGTCGGCATCCCCACCCTCATCTAATGAAATGCCCACTCCCTCTCAGCACTAGATCACCAACCTACAGCTTGTTTTTTATATTTATTGTGTAATTTAACTTGCCACCCAAGGTGTGAGCTCCTGGAGAACAAGAGATCATGTCTGATTCTTATTTACATATTAATTCATCCAATATTTACCAAGCCCCTTCTCAGTGCCAGGCACTGTTCTAGACACTGGGGATACAAGATGAAGCCGCTAGTTGGGATATTTGCCTTTCAGGAGCTTACATTCTGCTGTGGGGAAGCGTGTAAGAAACAAACAAGGTAACCAACAGCCAGAGGAACCTCAGATTTTGAAGGATCTTGACCAGTTTTACTTTTCTACCTTTATAGATCCCCTATTATGAGATTGGGATGCTAAAATCAAGACGTGAATTGGTGGAATATTTACAAAGAAAACTGTTTTCTCAAAACACTGTTCATTGGTGACAAGAACGAATACTGGCTTCAGAACCCAAACAATGAAAGAACTTGCATTTTTATGGAACTCAGTATTAAAAGAAGAATACAATGTGAATTAGCCACTTCGCAGAATATGTTCTAGACTGGTGATCTGGAAGCATCTATAGTTTTCCTTACACTATATATACATTTATTGTGGTAAAATGTAAAATTAATTTTAATTTAATACAAGTGTCACAGATACTTTTTATACATCAAACAAATGATCATGTGCAGTAAAGGAATTCAATGAATAAATGTTATTTTTAAGTATTTTGTCATAGTTATCTCCTAAATGAAAGTATTTTGCTCTTTAGAGACCTTTTGTTTTCTAACAGATGTAAGGAAGAAATTTTATCTCTATTCTATGAGTGGAAGTGAGGTGTACTGTAAGGAAAAGGAGCAATGAGAAATAGAGTATAGTGCTTTGGATATAAACATAGAATTAGGCAGAAACAATCCTTTAGTTAATAAGATGTATTAGTATGGGAACTTTTTTTAAATAAACATTTAGAGAAATGGAAAAGCAATTTAGGTAGGTTTTTGGGGGAGGTGTTTGGAGGGAGGATCTTCTAAATTGTATATCAAGAATGAATTAAATCATCATTAGTTCATTGCAGATCCTTCATTGCCTCATCACAGGTTACAGTTTCAAGGGAGAAGAGGACAAGAGGGCCAAATGGAGTAGCAGAGCTTTGGGGTTGGACACTCAGACTTCACCACCAAGTAGTGCTGTGACCTTGGACAAGGACAGCTGCTGTGTATCGTTCACTGACTGTGCTGAGCCCATGCTGAGCATGTTAGCATGATGCTTGTGTGGATCTCACATGCCTTCTGATTTAGGTATTGTTCCTATTTTACAGAGAAGTAGGCTAGCTCAGGATGAATGTTCTACCTGATATTTCATTCATCACTAGTGATGAATGTCAGATTTGAATCTTTCCCAAAAAGCAATAAAATGTAGTGGCTAAAAATTTAGGTTCAGGACTCCTACAGCTTGGATTTGAGTTCTAACTAACTGTGACCTCAAGCTTTGGTTTCCTAAGAGCTACTCTTACATTATAATGGGATTTCTGTCTTAGTCCCTTTGGCTGCTGCAGCAAAGTACAAACTGGGTGACTTAAAACAACAGAGATTTACTGTCACATTGCTGGAGGCTGAAAATCCAAAATCAAGGTGTCAGCAGGCTATGCTCCCCATGAAACCTCTAGGGGAGATCCTTTCTTGCTGCTTCCAGCTTCTGGTGGTGACAGACATTCATTAGTTTGTGGCAGCGTAACTTACCTGCTTCCATCTTCACATGCCATCTTCCCTTTGTGTCTGTGTGGCCCTGTGTCTTCTCGTGGCCATTAATGTGCGTGTGTCTCTGTCTTCACATGGTGTTCTCCTGGTTTGACTGTGTCCAGATTTCCCTCTTACAGGGATGCCAGCCATATTGGATGAAGGCTTACTCTAATGACCTTGTCTTGATTAAATCTCTAAGGTCCCTATGTCGAAATAAGGTCACATTCTCACAGACTGGGTCAGGACTACGATATGTCTTTTTTGAAGGAGGGAGGAGGGACACAATGGAACCTGTAACAGGTTGAAATGATAATTATATAAAGCGCTTAGAAAAGTGCCTTGCACAGAGTAAGCACACGGTGCGAGTTAGCTAGTATTAGTCTGAATGTCCACCCATCATGCCTTTTACTTCACTTCACTTATCTTTAGAATAGGAAATGGAAACTGGATGAGCTAAGATCACTTTTTGTCTTCAATTATAAAGAGAGACAATGGAAGCAAATGGAGATTGAGCGGGAGATAGGCACGGTGGATTTTGATGTATCCGTGTACCCAGCTGACCCTGCCGGTCATTTGGGACCCGGCTTGGAAGGATTCTCACATCTCTCTGAAATCTGGGTAATTAGCTGATTTACACTTTTTCTCAGCTCTTAGATGACTTAAAACAGGCATTCCTGACACTGAGCCTAAGATCTGTTCCAGACCACATCAGGCCCCAGAAACCCCTTTCACACCTCCTTGCAGCTAATATCCAGTCCTGTGTCTTTTTCTGCCTTTTGTGAACTCAGGTTCCCTCCTTGGCCTCTGGTCCACCCTCACTGTGCTATACACCTCTCCTTATGACTTAGCTAATTCTTGGTGCGAAACTCAACCCAGAAATGTGGTGTGAGGTTAACAGCATACAGCTTAAGGAGCAGAGAGGGACTTAACCAATTAAAGAGCCACACGAAGAGGTAATGACGGTCTGTTATAAATGCTTTGAAGAAAAATACAGCCCGAGCATTCTTCACCTGTGCTGTTGATGTAAGTCCATCTCATCCATTGCAAGCTTTTCCCTCTTTACTCATCAGAATCAGATGCTCTTCCTGCAGTTTTCGCTTGCAGCCTCGGCTGAGCCTGTCTCATTTGGCTCTCCCCTACCGTCTTCACGTACGCATTCAGCAGACACTCACAGCTCTGATCATGCTGGGGCCACTCAGTGCTCCAGGTCCAGGGCCAAGTAGGAAAAAGCCCCTGCCCTGGCGGGGCTTGAAGCAGGTGAGATTAACGGGTTAGTGAACAGGCGATGGGAGTGGTGAGGACTCTGGCACCCCAACACACAGGCAAGGCTCTGGGAACACAGAAACCTCATGCCCGCCTGGGCAGTGAGAGAGAGCCTCACAGTGCTTTGTAAGCTGAGTTTTAGAAGGAAGAGAGCAGGGTCTGGGAATGCAATTGTCATGGCTGGAACATCCAGTGTAAAGCATACAGGATTGGCCCAGGGAGGGAAGCTAGACCTGCCTCTGGCTCTGTTTAAATTTTAATCCTGAAGTACATGAAAATAATTTAGGCTAATAGAGAAATATAAGGTTGCTGGTTTCACTAACGAGCGAATTTGACAAGCTTTGTCAAATCATAAAGCTAAGTCTGAATTATCAGAGTTTGTCAAATGATAAAGCTAAACTGAATTCTCAGGCTGATGAATTAATTTGTATGTCTATACCTGTACAAGCAAAAGTGATGTGAATGTATCAGTTGCAATTACGTATTCAAGATGATAGCTCTTGCAACTATATATTTGATAATACTTTTAATAATTGCATAACCTTGCTATATTTGTTTTCAAAAGTAAAGCAAAACAAGAAAAATGAGTGAAAAAAAATTGTTTTACTTGCTAGCACAACCCTTGCAGCAACAGTGATATTCTTTGGGCCTATCAATAGGGGGCAGCAAAGTTCAGGACTTTGGGCTGCCGCAGTTGAAACTAGAGGATCTCTGTGGGAGAGAGTGGATCCTCTCTGAATGTGTGTTGTGAGTGTGTGTGTAGATGGCAGGCAGGCAGGAGCTGTGGAAGAGTGTGGTAACAGTTCTGCCTGAACAACACAGACAGTTTTCTCTACCTTTCCTTACCTTCCTCTATGTAAGGAATGTGCTTCGCTTGGGTACATGTGGACACTTGCTAAATATTTGTTAGGCGGAAGAAAATATAGGAAGGAGAAAAATTCATCAATTTGATAGAATTCTGGGAAAACAAGGAAGCAGTCAATTCCTTCTTGAAAAAAAAAAAAAAAAGGTATACCTACTAGAATATGCGTGCAAATCCGGAGAGGGGTCTTGGCTCTGAGGAACCAGGCCAATTATCCCCTTAGGGCTGAGATCTCTGAAACTGGGAATGTACCCAGCTCCATTTGGAGTCTAAATACTTCATGTAGAAAGTGAAATGAGACACATCTTGTAAGCTGTTTAGCCCAGTTCCTGGAAAACAGTAAATACTCAGTGAGCATTGGGTGCGATTATTGTTACTGGTACACATGTGTTCATTCATTCTCAGTTAAACTTTATTGTACAGCTTGCGGTGAGGGTTCATATAAGGCATGGTCTATAAGAAGGAACATGACTAACTTGCCGATCAGGACTTCCGGCACCAAGTAGGAGAAAGCCCCTGCCCTGGCGGGGCTTGAAGCAGGTGAGATTAACGGGTTAGTGAGCAGGCGATGGGAGTGGTGAGGACTCTGGCACCCCAACACACAGGCAAGGCTCTGGGAACACAGAGGCCTCATGCCCGCCTGGGCAGTGAGAGAGAGCCTCACAGTGCTTTGTAAGCTGAGTTTTAGAAGGAAGAGAGCAGGGTCTGGGGACGCAGTTGTCGTGGCTGTATTGTACCATTGTGAGCCTTTGACAACTGCCTTTGTTAATATCATCAAGGACGTAGTGCTAAGAAACTTTGTTCTCTAAAGCTTTGGTTGTTTGAAATCAGTTCAATAAACTGGAACATCTAACTGTTGTCTATATGAGCTGAGCCACATGGGCCAATCTGACCAATGGAGAAGTAGCTTCAATATCCCCCTCAGTTGCAGAGCTCTAGACGTGGGAATTTTGCACACAACGTTCCACATTTGTCTTCCCTTTGAGGGACCTGAATCGGCTTCTTAGGCCAGGGTTACTGTTAACTCTTTGGCACACAAACTTGTTGTGCTTGAGTCTCTCCAGCTCAGCTTCATTAAATTTTACCTACTCTGTCTAGTCCTGTGTTTGACTCGATGTCTCTTGGCTCCTGTGGTGTGCACTCTCCCGTGCTGCACGAGTCAGGAAACCTGACTTTATGTTGATGTTCTCCCCCTGTTGGGCTCCATCAGAAGAAATTTTGCCTTCATCCAGTACTTGTAATCCCACCCCAGAAAAAGCCAACATCTCCCTCCCACTCCCACAGTCTCCCATACAGAGTGCGCACAGTGTGTGGGTGGAGCTGATATTTTGGGTTCTAATGTTTACAAGAAACAATCTCTTTTAATAACCCTGCTGTTTTTACTTGTATTATAGGAAATTTTCAACACACATAGGAATTGAAAGAAAAGTGTAAGAATTGAAAAAAAAGCTGGCTCAGTGGCTCATGTTGTATTCCCACTGCTTTGCGAGGCCACGGCAGGAGGATTACTTGAGGCCAGGAGCTATGATCATGCCACTGCTCTCCATGAGTGACAGAGCAAAACTCCATCTCTAAAAAAAAAAAAAGTGTAATAAGTTCGCAAGTCCCTCTATTCAGCATGAAAAATTACCATAATTTTCCAATCATGTTTCATCTATTCTTTAACTTTTTCTTTTTCTTTTTTTTCCACTGGAATGTTTCTAGAGAAATCCAAGCTATCATATTATTTTAGCCTAAATACTTCAGTATTCACATATAACTGATAAGCATTTTTTTTCTTTTTTTAATCTAACCATTCAGCCATTGTTACAAATAACAAAATTAATAATTATTCCCTGTCATCATTTAATGTCTAGTCTATATTCTAAATTTCCTGTACTATCTCAAAAATATTTTCTAACTGTTGATGTTTTTAAATCAGGATCCAAAGTCCACAAATGACTTTTAGAGACTCTACCGCTGAAGTCTCTTATGTCTCTAACTGCCACTCTTTCTCACCGAGTTTTCATGTCATTCGGTTATTGACGAAATTAGATCAATTGCCCTGTAGAATGTCCCACACTGCTGATTTGGTGTTGTCTAATTTGTTTCTCTATCTATCTGCTGTATTTCCTATTAAATCAAAGGGCAGATCCAGAGACTTGCTTCAGTTTGGCTTGAATGCCTTGGGAATGATGTTTCAGAGGGGGTGCTGTGGATTTCCACAGCATTGTGCTATCATTTCATGTTAGTGATGGTCATTAAGATTTATGTGTGAGTTCCTGTGTTGTCAGCTTGATCCCTCCACTGTGTGGTCCCCACAGCCTCTTACCTGACATTTATTGCCAAGATCCATTATTTGACTAGGTGCTGCAAAATGAAACAAAAGGAAGCAAAACAAAATCATTTCCTAATTCTAGCATTCTTCTACTTTTATTAGCTTGTAGTCTTCTATAACGAAGGAATTTCTCCTGTTAACTATTTGCATACCCTGAAATAAAAGTTTATTCAGAAAAAAAATTCCTTCCTTGTATCAATTTTTAGAATAAAGGGTTGGGTGGTCTAGTCAGCTTTGTGTTTGTTCTAGGATGTTTATGAACTCTGGAACGTCTGCGTATTTGTTGTGCCTCAATCCTTTGCAGTCTTCTAACTGATGCTTAGATTATTCCATTTTGGGAGAGTGGGATACCCTTCAGGTTGGCCCCTTTGTCCTTTTGACCTTGTCATCTTATTTTGGTATTTTCTTTGCAGAACAGGATGTCCCAGCTCACATTATCCATTTCCGGTCTCAGACTTGGGATCAGGCCTCTCTCTAAGGAACCCTGGTTCCTGCAGGGCAGTGGCGCTCATTGCTAGAGTTGTCAGTATTTTTTGATTTATAATTTTGGTCATTTTTATTTCAAAATCAACAAAGTAAAAAAATTAAATTTTTATTTTTAAGTCTCAATTCATAAACTTGATAGTTAAAGTTACTAACCATAGGGATTTTATCAATTGACTGAGTTGGCCTCTAGGACAAACTCGATGCTAAACATGCTTTCTAAGTCTCTTGACAATATGTATGTCTTTTTACCAGGGAGGAGGCATGAAATAAAGGCCTTGTTTAATCCCACCACAGACCGCTAACACAGTGAAATCCCGTCTCTGCTAAAAAATACAAAAAATTAGCTGGGTGTGATGGTGGGCGCCTGTAGTCCCAGCTACTTGGGAGGCTGAGGCAGGAGAATGGCGTGAACCTGGGAGGTGGAGCTTGCATTAAGCTGAGATCATGCCACTGCACTCCAGCCTGGGCGACAGAGCGAGACTCCATCTCAAAAAAAAAAAAAAAAAAAAAGTTTTGCAGGATGGACAATGGCTTCCTTGCTCTAGGAGCTGAGGTCATGCTATTAGTCTCACTGTTAAATAGTACCGACAGAGTTCGGAGACTAATGCCAGCAGGTTATTTGGGCTTGTGCCTTTGAGTTCATAATGTGTAAAATTTTCTGGGACACTGTATTAGTCAGGGTTCTCTAGAGGGACAGAATGAATATTATATATATATGTATATAGAAAAAATATATACACAAATAGTTTATATATAAACAATACACTCCCCTTTATAGATATCTATGTATCTATATATAATATATATAAATATATCTAGATATATATCTATAAAGGGGAGTTCATTAAGTATTAACTTACAGGATCACAAGGTCCCACAATAGGCTGTCTGCAAGCTTGAGGAGCAAGGAGAGCTAGTCGGAGTCTCAAAACTGAGGAGTTTAGAGTCTGATGTCCAAGGGCAGGAAACATCCAGCCCAGGAGAAAGATGTAGGCTGGAAGTAGGCCAGTCCCACCTTTTCACATTTTTCTGCCTGTTTTATATTCGCTGGCAGCTGATTAGATGGTGCCCACCAGATTAAGGGCAGGTCTGCCTTCCCCAGCCCACTGACGCAAATGTTGATCTCCTTTGGCAACCCCTCACAGACACACCCAGGACCAATACTTTGTGTCCTTCAATCAAGTTGACACTCAGTATTAACCATCACAGACATATAGATGGGCAGTCATCCTCCTAGTTAGTTACAAACCTGTGTTTATATGTCTCTCTTCCTCCACGCCATCATGTAACATACCAGATGTAGAGGAATTCTTACTCCAATTAATTTTAAGATATTTTAGATCCTATGAATTAAAGTCCAATCATGTCGGACCCCTTAAATGAGTTTACAGTGCAATTTTAAAATGGAATAATTGTAAAAGCTTTTAAGTGTAAAATGGAGACATTGACCTTATGTTTAAAACCTCTGCATTATCAACAGAAGAGTTAAAGAGAGAGGAGGGGAGGGAGTGAGATGGTGGTGTTTTAATGTATTCACGGGTTACTTTCCCTCCTGATTCCACCACAGCTAACAGAGGTGGAGGTGGAGGAAACCTGGATGTTGCTGTGTTTCCCAGCTGGCTAGGTGCCTGGCTGAGAGTCAATGGCTAAAGCATCCTGTCGTCCAGGCCATGGTTCCGCCTCAGAGTGGTTGAGAGCCCTCATACCAGCTCTTTCTTTCGAGATATTTGTACATCTTTCAGGAAGAGCACCCACTGGCTATATTACCTGTGCCAAGTCACTTAACCTCCCTTCATGTTGGTTTTCTCAACAGCATGAAGAACTAGATAGGTCTTCCCAGCTTAAAAAGTCCATAGGTTTAGATCAACTCGAGATGAACATAACATACATGCCATGCAAGGTGTAGTGAAGCCACAGCTAATGGGACATGACAGCTGCCTTCACTGGTTTCTTCTTCCCTGCCTCACATTCATAGAAAAAGCACTTCAAAATCTTCCGTTTTGTTCCAATGTCAAGAGAAATGGCAGGGGATTTCAGTTGCAGGGTGGCCTCTGCATCTCCTGAACTCTTGTGAACTGCCTATTTTCCTTCGCTGATAGGCTAGGGTCCCTGCAAGGGATATGCTCACAAGACCTGTTGGGGAGATGCAGGCAGCAGCAGTCCCAGCAGGCAGGTATCACCGTGCTGTGTACACAGTCAGGGCACACTCAGTCAGCCTAGGCCAGAGCAGCGCAAAATGGTACAGAGATTGTCAGCTCTGAGAGCCTGTGTAAATTCGTGATGCTGGAATGGGATTTGGAGGTTGCACAACCCATAATCCTAAGGTTGTCATTAGAAACACTGAGGTGAGACCGGGTGCAGTGGCTCACGCCTATAATCCCAGCACTTTGGGAGGCCGAGGTGGGTGGATCACTTGAGGTCACGAGTTCCAAACCAGCCTGGCCAACATGCTGAAACCCTGTCTCTCCTAAAAATACAAATATTAGCCGGGCCTGGTGGCACGCACCTGTAATCCCAGCTACTTGGGAGGCTGAAGCAGGAGGATTGATTGAATCTGGGAGGCAGAGGTTGCAGTGAGCCAAGACCATGTCACTGTACTCCAGCCTGGACAACAGAATGAAACTCTGCCTCAAAAAAAAAAAAAGAAAAGAAAAGAAAAAGAAAGAAAGAAAGAAAGAAAAGAAAAAGAAAAGAAACACTGAGGTGGAGCTGATCCTCTGTATGTGTGATGGTTAATGCTGAATGTCAGCTTGTTTGTACCGAAGGATACAAAATATTGTTCCTGGGTGTGTCTGCGAGGGTGTTGCCAAAGGAGATTAATGTTTGAGTCAGTGGGTTGGAAAAGGCAGACCCACCCTCAATCTGGGTGCACACCATCTAATCAGCTGCCAGCGTGGCCAGAATATAAAAGCAGGCAGAAAAATGTGAAAAGACTAGACTGGCTTAGCCTCCCAGCCTACATCTTTCTCCCGTGCTGGATGCTTCCTGCCCTCGAACATCAAACTCCAAGTTCTTCAGCTCTGGGACTCAGACTGGCCTCCTTGCTCCTCAGCTTGCAGATGGCCGACTGTGGGACTGATATGGTTTGGCTCTATGTCCCCACCCAAATCTCCATAATTCCAATGTGTTGGGGAGGGACCCGGAGGAAGACAGCTTGAATCATGGGGGTGGTTTCCCCCATATTGTTCCCGTGGTAGTGAATAAGTCTCATGAGATCTGATAGTTTTATCAGGGGTTTCTGCTTTTGCATCTTCCTCATTTTCTCTTGCTGCTGCCATGTAAGAAGTGCCTTTCACCTCCTGCTGTGATTCTGAGACCTCCCTAGCCATGTGGAACTGTAAGTCCAATTAAACCTCTTTTCGTCCCAGTCTTGGGTATGTCTTTATCAACACAGTGAAAACGGACAGGGAACTTGTGATCATGTGAGTTAATACTCCTCAATAAACTCCCATATAAAAAAAAATATAATATATATCATTATATAGATATATACACATCCTATTAGTTCTGTCCCTTGAGGGAACCCTGACGAATACAGTATGTTTAACC
Source organism: Macaca fascicularis (assembly GCF_037993035.2). NCBI lineage: Eukaryota > Metazoa > Chordata > Mammalia > Primates > Cercopithecidae > Macaca > Macaca fascicularis. The sequence continues at coordinate 8,129,279 of NC_088380.1, read as the reverse complement.
CAGCCCCAGTGTGTGTCCTTACCCTATTCATTTGCCTCCTTTGAGAGGAGGGTTTTCACGCTTCTTTCATCCTCCCCTTCTCCTGCACAGAACTTTTGAGTACAAGTACAGACATGAAGAGCCCAAATGTATCAGACTCTGTGACCTTGTAGTCCACTCATGTACCTGGGAATACATAATAAGATCATATAGGAAAATACATTTTTAACAATTTTGATTATCTTAATAATCAAAATTACCACAGTCTGTCTTGCCCATGGTTTCATCTGTCTCTGGTACCCTGCCCTGCATCCTCAGGGCCTCACATCTCATTCCACCCTCATCTCTGGTGGACCATTCCGTGGGGCTATGACTCACCTCATGAAAGTAGCATCTCACCTCCAGTACATGCCCCTGTCTTTTGCTGTCAGCCCCAGGGCTCTTCGGACACCAAGGAGGCAAGATACTTCAGGGGAGCCTGTGAGGCCCCGGGGCGGGGGTCGTACAAGTTCAGGAGTTAACAATTAAAGGAGCAAGCCTCCACCAAGCAGACAGGAGCAAGCGATGAAACAAGCCTCCATGTTGATCCTCTGGGACAATTCTTCAAGGCCTTTCCAGGCCCCTCAGAAAGGTTCATGGCCAGCACCAGTTGCCCTCAGCAGTGACCTGGGTACTGTATCCTTGGTGTCTCTCCCGCTTTGCTTCTCGCTCCTCTTGGTCCCTCTCTCCTGTTTCCTGGAATTACCTCCCAAATAAACTCAGGCCCTGTCTCAGGCTCAAATATTTGAGTTCCTACTATATGCCAGACTTGAGCCATCTGTATAAGTTTGTTCTCATGCTGCTATAAAGACCTGAGACTGGGTAATTCATAAAGGAAGGAGTTTTAATTGACTCACAGTTCAGCATGGCTGGTGTGGCCTCAGGAAACTTACAATCATGGCAGAAAGCAAAGGGGGAGCAAGGCACCTTCTTCACAAAGTGGCAGGAAGGAGACACGCCGAGTAAAGGGGGAGGAGCCCCTTATAAAACCATCAGATCCTGTGAGAACTCACTATCACAAGAACAGCAGGGGGAACGGCCCCCATGATTCAAGTATCTCCACTTGATCACTCCTTTGACATGTGGGGATTATGGGAATTACAATTCAAGATGAGATTAAGGTGGGGACACAAAGCCTAACCATATCACCATGCAAGAAAAAGATGTAGGTAACCTTGCCCTCAAGAGATCTTGGTCTAGGACATGACAAAATGTCACCTACTGACATTGAAGTTAGCAGATTCACATCTGTATAACTGCGTAAACTTTACTAATTTCTTTTATTAAGCAATTAGCTCAGTCTCAGTTTCAGCTGAATTCCCAAGATAATTGGTTTCAACTACCTTCACTTTCCAAAGTATGATACCGGGTCACTGATGCAAAGCTTACAAAGTCTTGTGACCGTTAGTTGACCTTTTTTGTGTCTTTGGAGACATCGAGAGAGGTTGAGAGAGGCAATAGATTATAAGGGCTTAAAAAAAATCGTATTTGGCTGATGCTTTAAGTATGAGTCATGCCTTTCGTGACTTCAGCCCATGGGAGAAAAATAAGAGCCCTCTTTTCTTCACTTCACATGTAGGAGAGACGGTGCTCCATCTCCAAGCACCAGGGATATGTCATCCTCACCAAGTGGCTCCAATGAGGGTGATAGGTCCCCTGGGGCTTAGAGACACGGTGGGCAGGTGTCTGACCCTTGACTCACGGCTGACTCATGTTCTGCCTGCCCACGGAGCAAAAAGATGTGTTAATGGGAAAAGAAGGCATATGGGTTTCTCAGGAAGCTCATGGGGACCCACGATAGAAAGAGATTAAAAAAAAAAGAGAGAGAGAGAGAGAGAAAAAAAAAGCGCGGTGGCACCGGGATGTCTTAAGTCCTGCCCAGAAGGATCTCTAGGACTCTGGAGACCTCTACAGAGTGAATCACCAGGTGCCTGGGAATGAGAGAGGTATCTTAAGCCACCAGCCTGCATCACAGAAGGGCAGACAAGAGATTCCTACCTAGTTGCAGGGGTGGGGAAGAAGGCAGGGCACTGCTCCTTTCATGGTCCGTCAGACCGCTCCATCAGGCCCCTACTTATCTGTTCACCTTCACTTCCTACCAGTTTCTGGCTTCATGAGGCCACACCACCCCACTTCCTGCTGCCATTCAAACATAAGATTTCCTCTGCCTCAGAGGACCAAGTCGGCCTGGAGGGGATTTCCAGACTCCCAGAACTGGCTTCTCATTATTGCTATGCTTCATCTCAAACACCACCTCCACAGCCAGGCTGGCCTTCCCAGGCACCCCAGCTAAAGCATTTCCCACGCCTTGGTCATCATGTAACTTTTTTTTTTTTTTTTTTTAACTTTTCTTGACTATACACCCACTAATCACGAGTATATAGCTCAATACATTTTCAACAAACGGAACGCAGGTATTGACCCAGCATTCAGATCAAGGGCCAACATAACCACATTGGCAAAGGATTTGCAAGAACCCTGTCCACAGCAACTGAGTTTGCCAGAATCTGTAAATTCATGCAGCTTTACACCTGCACTGGCCAATACTGTAATTGCTAGCCACACGTGGCCACCGAGCGCTTGAAAGGCAGCTGGTGTCATTTGTTGAAATGATAACATTTTGGACATACCGAGTCAAATAAGAAATGGCACACATGGCTCTCATCATGTTTCTATTGGACAGCACTGCCTGGGGCCTCAGCAAGTCGTTTGGCTTCTTCATGTCTTTCATCTGTCTTCTCCAGCTGACTGTAAGCTCCCTGTAGACAAGGCATGCTCCGTTCAAGGCTCGATCTCCAGCTCCTGACACACCACACGCTAGGTGCTCAGTTACTAATGGTCACGCGAACGAATGATCAGTGGGTGAAGCAGGGACTCCTGCCTGGGAAAGGTGAGCAGGATGCAAATCGGAGGTCCGCGCGGCGTTTCCTAGCCAGGCTCCTCCCGAGGCGGAAGGAAGGAGAGACCCCGGATGTAGTCGAGGGGCCAGGAGGGAGGAGAGGAGGGTCGCCCCAACCTGGAGCGGGAATGCTCCAGGGCCGCTCCGGGTCGCCAGGCGGCGGTTTCCAGGCAACGGCTGAACACAGACGCGGGCTGGACGCCAGCGCGGAGCAACCTGAGGCCGGCAGACTCCGACTGGGCCCCTGGGCGGGCGGGACGGACCGCGGCCAAGGCGGGGGCGCTGGACGGGGTCGGCATGGAGGACGACGAGGAGGAGACCACCGCGTCCACGCTGCGGGGCAAGCCCAGGCCGCCGCCCGTCTCGGCGCAGTCCGCCTTCAGCTACATCCCGCCGCGGCGCCTAGACCCCAAAGAGCACAGCTACTACTACCGGCAGGCGCAGGTGAGGACCGCGGCGGGGCACGGAGGCGGGAAGGCTGGGCGACTGGGCAGGGGCGGGCGGGCGGCCGGCCGCGGAGGGGTAGGGGAGAGGGGATCACCCCAGCGGAAGGGTCTTGGGGCAGGGCTCTCCCTCGGGGAGAGGGCGTGGGGGTGGGGCTCACCTTAGGGACTGGGCCTGGGGGGCGGGACTAGACCTTAGGGAAGGAGGCCTGGGGGCGGGGCTCACCGTAGGGGAGGTGGCCTGGGGGCGGGACTCACCTTAGGGACTGGGGCCTGGGGGCGGGACTCACCTTAGGGGAGGAGGCTTGGGGGCGGGGGTGCGCCACCGGGACAGGAGCAGGAGCTCACAGCGAGGAGGATCCCTGGGAGGGGCTGCACCGCTAGGGATGGTGACAGAGCTCACAGTGTGGTGGAGCCCTAGAGGAGGAGCGCGCCTTCGGGCAGGGACCCTGGGGGCAGGGCTTCACTACCAGGGGTGGGTTCCGAGGGGCGGGGCTGGGTGGGAGCGTGCGGGGATGAAGGGGGCGCAGCAGGGTCAGCTGGGGGGACAGGGAGGGTGAGCTCCCGCCAAGGCGCCTGGACCCCAAAGAGTACAGCTAAGGCGACCACCAGTGTCAGCTGCACCCCCCAGGAACAAGGATGTGGGAGGAGCCGGGTGCGCGAATGGGTGTATCAGCTGCCACCAGGGGCCGGGGGTCGCGGGAATGCTCAGCTGGGACCCAGTGCTCTTCGGAGGAGGGAGCGGGAGCCACTAGGTGTCAGGATCCCTGAAAAGCACAGTGGCTCTGTCGGGACAGCAGTGCGCTTTTTCTGCCCAGGGTCTGGAGGGGGTCGCAGGAAGCAGGGACCGCCCAGCGGGCTGGTCGCGGCTCCTTCTGGGGCCTGTCAGCGGCAGGCCCAGCGTAACAAGGAAACATGGCCTTGCCACCGGGACTAGGCCTGGATGGTCCAGGGAGCGGGAAACTCTCTGCCCTCCTGCAAACAGAAGACCAGAAGGAATAGCTGGCGAACCGCCTGCAGGGAGGGCTGGACTGAGAGTGGTCCTTCTGTTCTTCCGTCCTGGCCACACTGGCCCGTGCACTTCCTGGGATGGACTCTGAGGGTCTGCGAAGGCCACTGGGCACCCTGCATCTCCCACCAGCGGCCAAAGGCAGGAAAAGGAGCAGATTCGAAGTCAGTTGAGGGTCATCTACTCCTCTCTTCTCACCATTGTTCCTAAATGTCCCCAGTTTGTCTTGCTCAGGATGCAGAGGCAGGGGAGTCATTGAGCATTCATTGAGGACCCTCAGCCTGCAGGCATAACTGGGACAGGCCTTTCTAATTCTGGCTGTCCTGATGGCTTGAGTGGCTAGAGAGGGATATAGATTAGCCAGGTGTCTAGGGAGAAGGAGATCGTTCCCTTATGGTATATAAGGTATTCCCAGAAAATGCATCCTTCCTCTCCCCCACTCCCACCCCCACAATTGGTTAGCACACACTGGCCTGCATGCCACCCATAAACTGTAAGCACTCATGGACAGCCTCAACAACAGAAGCAAGCGTGTTTCTAGTTTAGACAGCTACTGTGGGTTGAATTGTGTCCCCTTGAAATTTAGGTTTTGGAGTCTTAATCCCCAGTACCTTAGAATGTGAACTTATTTGGAGACAGAATTTTACAGAGATAATCAAATTAAAATGAGGTCATTAGGATGAGCCCTATTCCAGTATGACTGGTGTCCTTGAGAAATGGGAAATTTGGATACAATACAGACTGGCATGTATTAGTCCTTTCTCACACTGCTAATAAAGACAAACCCAAGACTGGGTAATTTATAAAGGAAAGAGGTTTAACTGACTCACAGTTCAGCATGGCTGGGGAGGACTCAGGAAACTTAGAATCATGGCAGAAGGGGATGCAAGTATGTCCTTCTTCACGTGGCAGAATCAAGAAGAATGAGTGCCCAGTGAAGAGGGAAGACCCTTATAAAACCATCAGGTCCTGTGAGAACTTACTCACTATCATGAGAACAGGATGGGAGAAACTGCCCCCATGATTCAGTTATCTCCAGATGGTCCCTCCCAGGACATGTGGGAATTATGGGAACTACAATTCAAGATGAGATTTGGGTGGGGACACAGCCAAACCATATCAGGAAGGATGATGTAAAGGGACACAGGGAGAAGACAGCCACCTACAAGCCTCAGGAAAAGGCCTGGAACAGGACATTCCTTCACAGCCAACTGCTTGATTGCATACTTCTGGTGCCAGTACTGTGAGACAATGAATTCTGTTGGTTAAGCCACCTCATCCGTGGTACTTAGTTTGTTCAACCCCAGCTGACAAATACAGCAGCCATAAACCTCAGCCTGCTCCCAGGAGGATCTTTGATATCTGATAGCTCCTCTCTGCTTGGCTTTGAGCAATATGCAAGGATGGGGGGAAAGGGACATTTGCAATCAGATCTGTCTCTGCAGCGCTGTTTGCCTGTTCTCCCAGGCTCGACTATCCACTGAATGTTAAGACAGGAGGGAAACACGAGGGAATGGTAACTTCCCAATCTCATTGCCATCAGGGCCTTCATTTTGTTTTCCTCCTGGGAGCAATATGTTTTGAAAGAACTGTTACCTATACATAATTTCACTTATTAACTGAATTTTACATTTTAAGTATGCAATACTCATGTGACTGCCAATCAACTATGATTAATGCATAGCAGTAATGCACTGCATGAGATAAACAGCCGAACAAGTAAGGAGTCTTATTGTGTTAACTTGTTCTATGCTGTTTTGTTGAAAGGAAATAAAATTCATCTGGCTGTTGGACAGAGTAAAAACATTGACAATAACGCCATTTGAGGGGCCCTGTAAATAAGATGGGGGCACCAGGAAAAAGAGCAGAACCCCATCCCCTGTGGGCCAGCTACTGCCTAGGGAAAAGTAGTGAAATTGAGCCTGGCAGGCACAGTTCATTCTTACATTTACCAGTCTAATAAATGGCGCTACCTTCCTGGGGCCAAACTAACCAAAGGGCAGAGAGGTGCCTGAAGTGTGAAGTGACTGGGACTCCATCCCTTGGAAGGAGGTCCGCTGGGAGTGGGCCAGAAATCTGTCCCTTTAATGCAGGGGTCAGTAAACCGAGGCTCCTTGGCCGAGTCTGGCCAGCTGCCTATTTTAATAAATAAAGTTTTCCTAGAACACAGTCTCACACCTATGTGTTTGCATGTCTATGGTTACCCCAGAGAGTTGTGTAGATTTGGTAGAGACCATGTGACCTGCAAAGCCTAAAACAGTTGCTACCTGGCCCTTTACAGAAAAAGTTTCCCACCCCCTGCTCTAATGTATCACTACCTTCTGGAAGGTAGGTATGGAACGTAGAACAAATTGATGCAAAGTGGATTTTTGAAAAAACAATTTTTTTCCATACAGTTTGAATAACTGAAGTCACAAACAAATTCAAGTCCTGAGGCCTTTAGTACCATGCAAAAGAAAATGATGCAACATAAATGTTAACATCTAAATTGAAACAGCCTTGAAAGCAACAAGAATAACAAAAGCATTTTGAAGCCCATTTGACAAATAGCTACCAATGGTAATAATCCACTCCTCAGGATGATATGAACTGGGGTTTAATCACCTGCATGACCAAAGAAACTGATTCTCTGACCTGGAGACTATTTGGAATAAAGAGGGTAAATTCTGTATCACAGGTTTTCTAGAGAACTCAGTTACACCTAAATTTGCTGTAAATAATTTCAGGCTCTACTTTGGGAGGCCGAGGAGGGCGGATCACTTGAGATTAGGAGTTCAATCAAGAGCAGCCCAGCCAGCGTGGTGAAACCCCATCTTTACTTAAAATACAAAAATTAGCCAGGTGTGGTGGCCCATGCCTCTAGTCCCAGCTACTCGGGAGGCTAAGGCAGGAGAATCACTTGAGCCCAGGAGGTCAAGATTGCAGGGAACTGAGACTGCACCACTGCACTCCGCTCTGGGTAACAGAGTGAGACTCTGTCTCCAAAAGATGATGATAATAGTAAGAAGAAGAATTTCAGGCCCTAATCAAGCTGAGCAGTAAAAGCAGTATGGAATTAGTTCTTAAGCCAATGCTATTGTCTGAATATTTGTGTTCCCCCCAAATACATACGTTGAAATCACAACCCCCAACATGACAGTATTAGGAGGCGGGCCTTTGCGAAGTGATGAGGACATGAAGGTGGAGCCCTCACGAATGGTATTATCACCCTTGTTAAAGAGACTCCAGAGAGCTCCCTCACCGCTCCCAGCATGTGAGGACACAATGAGAATGTGCCATGTAGCAACCAGAAAATGCTCCCTCACCAGACACCAAATCTGCCAGCGCCTTGATCTTGGACTGCCCAACCTCGAGAACCTCGAGAAATAAAAGTATGTTGTTTATAAATCACCCAGTATATAGGTATTTTATTATAGCAGCCTGATGGGACTATCCTGTTTAGTTTATTTCTGTGTGACGCACAGTAGTGTGTATACCAATTAGTTGGTAGCACAGGCTGAGTAATCCTGGGTAAGAATATTGGCTCCGTGTTGACCAGCCATGTGGACCTACCGCATTAACACACACTGTTTCACTCTACCCACCTCTGAGGCAAATGTTGCCAACTTCATAGAGCTCTTATATGAATGACTTTAATTAATCAATGCAAAGCGGCACATGGTAAGCCCAATGTAAGTACAGCTATTATTATCGTTTGCTTTTGTTAGTGATATTAGAGCTGCTTTTCACTAAGTCCTAGGTCCCGGTGGCAAACCTCATATCCCTGACTCTCATTTGCTGTCAGAAATTAACACAGGTGAAGGCAAAATGTGAGTGTCAATCTGTGGCTTCTAATCCTCTGAAGCAGCTTACTTCAGGGAGCCCACAGAGTGGATGCACTGAAGGCTGCACACTTATTTAAAGCCTCAGTAATGCCTCTGAATTGTAAGACAAATTCGTCATCTAAAGCTGCCAGCAAAAATGTGATCGGCTCCTGTACTGCTCCCTAGGGAGTTCTAGTAGCGTAGGCTTTGCCCATAAAATATGGTTCCTGCGGCAGCAAAGCAGATTCCATTCAACAGTGTTTTTCAGTTCCTTTTTTCTCCTTCTGCCTTGTGCAGCATTTCTGCTGTGGAAATGAAAAAGCAGAATCAAAGGACAATGGTATTTTATGAAGGTTTGGATTAAATTCCTCAAAGTCCAAGAGCTGCATTTAAAGAAATTATAACTGGTTTCAGAATCCGCTTTCCCTCATGCTGAGGGGGCTTGTGGATAACTCTGTCTTGAGTGAGGCTTTGCTGTGAAGGCCCCACCTTAGGTTTGGTGGGATTAGCTGGCTTTTCTTCTCCGCGTATGTTGGGGACAGAAGCTGACTGTTTCTTCATGCGTCGAGGACTCTACCTCCCTGAGCACTGAATTTCCGTTTGCCAAGTGCGGCCAAGCACGTTACACAGATGCATGTTGATATGGCAATAAGTCCCCTCCCAAATCTCATCTCCAATTGTAACCCCCACATGTTGAGGCGGGGACCTGGTGGGAGGTGATTGGATCGTGGGAGCAGTTTCCCCCTTGCTGTTCTCGTGATAGTGAGTGAGTCCTCAGGAGATCTGATGGTTGTTGGAACTCCATAAATACCTGTTGCATGAACAAATGAGGAATGAATAATCGGAAAGCCAATTTTTAAAACAAAAGGATAAGTCACCGATTTTCAAAATTAGCTTCTTAGACTAAATAGGGGTTTTGGTTTGGATTGTCAGCTGCTTTGCTTATCCCCATCCTCGTTCTCCTCCTCTGGTATCGTCAATAGCAGTGGGTTATAGTTTCTTCTCTACTTCTCCAGTTGCATTTTCACTGTCCAGTGACCTGCCCCTGGAAAACTCAGGGCTTGGGGGAATTGGGCTGAATATCTTCCTCCAGGGCAGGTAGCTCCTTAAAAAGGGGTTGGTGGGGGCGCTGAGCCCAAGGTCCAGTTTCCCTTGCAAACCCATTAGTGAGAGAGGAATGAGTGAAAGGGGGGGCAGGCATGTTCTAGTGGAGATCTTTCACATGGTATGAAACACCGAGAGTAAGGAATCCATGTTCCAATGAATCAAAACTCCTGTGTGAGCATGTCCTCTGTGTCTTTTCATTGAGTGCATGCTTGTCGTGATACGCATCTAAATGTTTTTTATACAAGAACATATTCACACACAGATCACACAGATGTGGACACATATGTTTGCAGCTTGCCCTTTTCATTTAATAATATATCTTAGTTTTTCAAAATCACCCCCTTTTAAGGGGTACAAGCAAATGACACAAGAAAAGGACAACATTTTTCCCAATAACTTTGACCAAGAGGAACGTATAAGATTGAATTCGAGTTTCAGCCCTTTTGGATCGCTGTTTCTTCCTGAGTTGTGAATTGCTGGGCTGGGGGTGATGGGGTGAGTAGGGAGCTGGTATCAGTGGAAGAGGAAAAACAATTGACTCCACAATCACCACATTTCCAACTGGTGACAAGTTAAGCACATAGATGAATGTAGAACTCTCTGAATCAGAACACTCTTAGAATTTGACGCAGACACAAGATCAGAGGGAGGAGTTATCTTGACTTCAATCCAATGGTAGAATATCTAGATTATTTGAAAATTTATAAGAATTTCTAAAACTTGTGATATTAATGTACCAAGAGAGGACACAGAATCTTTTCCACAGGAAAAAACAAAAACCCAAAGAGAATAGTTGAGCATTGTCTTTTCATAAAAACCTAACATTGTGTCCTTCGCAAGCAACAGTCCTCTGAGATACAGAATTTTGAATGCTGTTAAAATTAATGAAAATGTCCTCATTAAGCTTCACACAATACCAAACCTCCAAGGAGATGCTCTGGATTTATAAGTAAATTGAGGCCCTTATGAATCAAAGGAAACTGTTTTGGATCACCTTGGGGGTTTTCAGTTTTAAAAGTAGGTCGTTTATCCTTGGACTAGCAAACTGATGGAAAGCCTCAAGATGAGGAGGTCATAGTGCTGTGGCTTCTGAGGACAGGAAGTAAGGTAGCCCAGTCATAGGTTGATTAGCATATTAAACAAGGTGGACTAGGATGTGCTATGGAAACACACCCTAAACCCAAAGAGTCTTAACCCCCAATGTGCTGGAGCTGGCGTGTATGACTCACAAAAGCCAACTGTTAGCATTTCTTCTAAGCTTTGCATTTCATTGGTAGCCTAAAATTGACCATGATCGAAGTATTTACACCACGGAAATCATCAAATACTACAAATCAGATTTTTTTTTTCTCCAGAAAGTGGGTTGTTAAACATAGGTGCACCAATGGGCTTAACATAATAACCATGACATCACAGAGGCTTTTTTTTTTTTTTTTTTTTTTTTTTCTCATTCACAGCCTGACATTTATGTTTCTCCCGGGAGGCTCTTAGTGCAATTGCTTGGAAATCCAGGTGCCTTCTTTTTAATGGTTTCACTATTACTAGAGCCTAGGAGTTTTTAGGACTTTAGAGTCATGTATTGGATGCTCGGAATTTATTAGCCTGTGAGTGGGGGGAGAGGGTTTGGAGGACTGCCTGGGAGTTTTTTACGGACCAGGACTAGAGGTAGAATTTATTGGAGTCACCCACATTCCTGGCCCCAGCCTAATTGTGAGGGAAACTGGGAAATGCATCTTCTGCTTGTTCCGGAAGTGGTAGTATGTTTGATGAGCACATAGCATTACCCCTGCCACAATTACATGGCAAAAGGTATTAATTTTTTTCTCCTGTTTTTTTTTTTTTCTTTCTTTCTTATAGAACTTATTGGTTTAACCTTATGGTGGAGAGTGAATTAATGCTTTAAATAGTCTGAAGAGGAGGAGAAAATAAAGGACCAGGGTCCCAGTTTGCTCAAAAACTTACCCCAGTTATTTGTATGAGAGTGTGTGCAACTTCTGGGAGTAAGTGTGCTTCTCAGGTTGGGAGGAGTCATGGGGCATGATGGCTACTTCCTGCCAAGTGCGTTTGCCTGGGCTGCCACAAAATGTGCCACAGACTTGGTGGCTTAAAACAACAGAAATTTCTTCTCTTTTAGTTTTGGAGGCTAGAAGCCTGAAATCAGGGTGTTACCAGGACTTTTTTTTCTAATTTCCAACTTCTAATTTGTGAAGGATATTCAGGTTTGTTACATACGTAAACACATGCCCTGATGGATTGTACAGATCATACCATCATCCAGGTAATAAGCCCAGCCTCCATTAACTATTCTTCCTGATCTTCTCCCTCCTCCCGCCTCCCATCCTCTGACAGGCCCCAGTGTATATTGCCCACCCCCCATGTGTCCCTGTGTTTTTATCATTTAGCCCTCATTTATAAGTGAGAACATGCGGGATTTGGTTTTCTGTTCCTGTGTTAGTTTGCTAAGGATAATGGCCTCCAGCTCCATCCATGTCCCTGCAAAGGACATGACCTCATTCCTTTTCATGGCGGCGTAGTATTCTATGGTGTATATGTACCACATTTTACTTATCCAGTCTATCATTGATGGGCATTTAGGTTGACTCCATATCTTTGCTATTGTGAGTAGTGCTGCATTGAACATACATGTGCATGTGTCTTTATAATAGAATGATTCCTATTCCTTTGGGTATATACTCAGTAATGGGATTGCTGGATTGAATGGTATTTCTGCCTCTAGGTCTTTGAGGAGTCACCACCCTGTCTTTCACAGTGGTTGAATTCATTTACACTCCCACTAACAGTGTATGAGCGTTCCTTTTTCTTCACAACCTCACCAACATCTGTTGTTTTTTGACTTTTCAATATTCATTCTGACTGGTGTGAGATAGTATGTCATTGTGGTTTTGATTTGCATTTCCCTAATGATCAGAGATGTTGAGCTTTTTTTCATGTGTTTCTTAGCCACTTGTATGTCTTTTGAGAAGTGTCTGTTCATGTCCTTTGCCCAATTTTTAATGGGGTATTCTTTGTTGCTTGTAAATTTAAGTTTCTTGTAGATGCTGGATATTAGACCTTTGTCAGATGCACTGCTTGCAAAAATTTTCTCACCTTCTGTAGGTTGTCTCTTTATTCTGCTCATAGTTTCTTTTGCTGTACAGAGCTCTGAAGTTTAATTAGATACTATATGTCAATTTTTGCTTTGTTGCAATTCAGCAGGATTGGTTCTTTCTAGGGGCTGCAAGGGAAGGCTCTGTTCCAGGCCCCTCTCCTTGGCTGGTTGATGGCCATCTTCTCCCAATGTCTCTTCACATCATCTTCCCTCGGTGCATGTCCATGTCCAAATTTCTCCTTTCAATAAGGACACCAGTCATATTAACTTGGGGGTCTACCCTACTCCAGTATGACCTCATCTTAATTAATTATATCCTCAATTACCTTATTCCAAATAAGGTCACATTCAGAGTTCCTGGGGGATAGGACTTCAACATGTGAATGCTTGGAGGACATAAGTCAACTGATCACATCCAGTGAGGTTGTTCGGCAGTGGTTCTAACCACAGCAGTGTGGTGCAGTCTCCCGTCTCGCCTTAGTCACCTGCACTTCCTCCCCCTGGCCCAAGCAATTGCCCATCATTCATTCTTTTCTGCTACTCTACTTTGTGCAAACCTCTCTTGTTCCATTTGTATTTTTCTGTGGTTCATAACTAATGGGTTGATTTCTCTTCTTAGTCTGTGGTCTCTTTAAGGTAGGGACTCCCCATTTCTGTCCTGGAGCCTGGCATAGTGTCTCACACAATGGTAGGCCTAATATGCTGTGGAGGTTGAAAACTGGAGGCCTCCACTCTACCCACATCATCTGCCCAGGTCTGTGGACCACAGCAATTTCTCAGGATCAGGGGTGGAGGTTATTGTGAGGTAAACTGAGGGTAGGTGATCAGGTACCATGACCAGGCTAAGGTTATGCTACGTTTTAACAATATTCAAAACACGAAGGGAGAGATCACAAGGTAAAAAATGGATATTTTCTGTTTTGCTTTTTTTTTTTTTTTTTTTAAAAAAAGGAACATCATCTGTGAAATAGAGACAATTCCTTGAGGAATTTTAATGGCAAAATTTCAGTAATTTCAGAAGCTCTGTCTTGTGATTAGCATCTAAATCCCAATTGGTTTTTATTCATATCATTTTGCTTCAAGCCATATGGGAATAAAAGAAAAAAAAAGAAAGATTAATAATTAAAATCCAGGGAAACGACAGATTTTCAGTTTGATTAGTTATTGAAAATGGATAGTCACATTTCAAAGTGAGGCTGCCTGTCTACTGATAATTTTTTTTTTTGGTCCTTATTTTTCAATGATAGAAAAATTCACTTGTACTCTGGAAAGTTCTGAATATGCAAAATCTGCACAAAAATAAGCTTCCTAAGATTCTGATCACTCCATACCCACAAGCAGTGAGATTCCTAGTAAAGACTAAGATGTAGAAGATCGTTGGCAACTAATCCAGGGATTGTGAGGCAGGCATGGCTGCTCATAGTGATTGCTTTTATAGTGTTTTAGGAGACCTGATTAGAATGAGAAGAAATAGGTATTTTCTCTGTAAAGTTTCATATTACACTGGGCTTCTTCAATATAGGGAACAAAATGAATGAACATATCCTTTCTCATTCTGATAATAGTAATTGCATTCTCATTCTATTCTGAAGTCCTTTCTTCTTCAGAGTTTTTCTCCCAGGATAATCCAGGCACCCCAGTGGGCGCTCACTCAGTTCAGGAGGGTTGGACCTGATTAAAATCACTGTGCAGAAGAAAATACAAGACCAGGCAGTTCCTGGAGGATCTATTTTCCCTGCTGTTCGTGCCACCCACTCTGGAGGGCTGTCTCTCAGATCTGGGTGATATGGTTTGGCTGTGTCACCATCCAGATCTCATCTGGAATTGTAACTCCCACAATTCCCATGTGTTATGGGAGGAACCCAGTAGGAGGTGATTGAATTATGGGGGTGGATCTTTCCTGCACTGTTCTTGTGATAGTGAATGAGTCTCATGAGATCTGATGGTTTTAAAAAGGGGAGTTTCCCTGCACAAGCTCTCTCTCTGGCTGCCGCCATGTAAGAAGTGCCTTTCACCTGCTGCCATGATTGTGAGGCCTCCCTAGACACATGGAACTGTAAGCCCATTAAACCTCTTTCTTTTGTAAATTGCCCAGTCTTGGGTATGTCTTTATCAGCAGTATGAGAACAGACTAATACACTGGGTGGAGGGGGCTGCCCACACGCAGGGAGCATTATAGGGTTTGAAGGGCCATCAGTCACTCCACTTTGCCTCAAGGTTCTCAGGGTGCAGGAGGAGAGAGGGCCTCCTGGCCATGAGTGTAGCTTTCTTCCAGGGATTCAGTTCTAGAGACTAGGTCTTCATTTTGTACACTGCAGCTGTTCTCCCCAAAACCCATGGAACAGGGTCAGCCAGGTCAGGAGGGATTCCAGAGGCAACAGAACACCTAGATGATGAACAAGAGCCTGGCTAATATTGAATCCCTTAAAATATTGGGTGTATGTGTGGTGGCATGGGGGTGACGGAGATCAAGCTATTAGCCAGCCAGTGGCTCTGAATCTCAAAGGAAAGGTCTGGATGGCAATGTATTTACTCTGGAGAATTTATCCTCCCTCATCCTTGCAGAGTGTGTGTGGTGTACTTGGGCTTCATGTGTGTTACTAGGTGGCCCATCCCAAAAAGGTTTGCTTAGCCTTGCAGGCCAGCAGCAGATTGGCTTCTGCACCAACAGCTGCCTATGTTATGAATGTTAAAGATACTGAGATTTCTGTATCATGTCTTAAAATGGTTTTTTAAAGTTTTCATTTTATTTGATAAGCAAATGTCTAATTTGTAGGTAGTCAAAGTGATTGATATTTTTGACATTTTACCTATTGTTTTCATGTGTACGAGTTTTCGAATGGGTTTTCTTTTTCATTTGTCTTATCATCCAGAATTTACTTTTGGCTATAGTGTGATGTGAAGGCCCAAATAACTAGCCAATTGTCACAATACTAAATGTTGAATGGCTTATCAATTCTCCATTGATTCAGGCTTTTACAAAATCCTGTGGGTACGTAGCTATACGGTAGGTTGCCATCAGGAGACATGAGGGCCAGGGTGGTTTGACGTGAACACATCCAGAAGTTGAGTGAGAGTGAAGACAATGATAAGAGATGCTTGTGTCTGGTAACTCATAAAATGACCAGCAGAGGCACAGAGGCAGAAGCCACAGCTCCTGGTTGGAGGTTGTTTTCCTCCTTCAAGCTGACTAGAGTAATTCTGAACTAAGACATACCAGGTTCCCTGCAGTGGCTGGCCAGGCACCTTACACATGTTGCTGTTGGAATTCTTGCGAATCTTAAAGTAATAATTCTTAAAGACCATGTTGTTTCCTTACTAGATGGCTCGTTGAGTAAGGACAGTAGCCACATCTGAGTTATCTTCTAAATTCCCCTCAGCAGGAGCACAGCATATTGCACATGACAGATGATCTGTGAATGATTTGCTAAGGATTGGCCAAAGCTACGTTATGATCTAGTTATTCCCATTACAGGCCAGAGTGCCGAGTTCCTGCAGTCACTGTGAGTGGGCATTACGTGTTTTCCAACATACTATATAGAAGTCTTGCATCCTTTTCACTGCCTACTTCTACCTCTGTATCCTCCTGTTGGAGGGAATCATTCTAGCATCACTAACTGGGAAAAAAACAAAACAAAACAAAACCAACCAAGCATAAGCTAGAGACCTAATACTCCCAAATCCCACGGAGACATGTCTGAGTTTGCTGCTGGAAAATTTAAGGCAGCTGGAATAACGAATGGCATGACAAGGTGAAGATTAAAGACCAGCTAATACACGCATTCTTTTTTTTTTTTTTTTTTTTTTACTAGATACCGAACAAGGAAGATTTTCTTTTGTATTCAGAAAAAGTTGGGATGATAAAATGGAGACAATACAGATGATAGCTCTGTTAATGGGTCATTTTCTAATACATCAGAGTTGTGTGTGTATGTAAATTACATACATATGATATATACGTGTATATTATATATAATATATGTATTCATATATTTATGGATTACCAAGTGTCACACTTATCACATATGATTAAAGAAAAAATACTTTTATCTTTCAAGAGAGGGGTTTGCACATAGACAGCCTGACTCTTGGCTAGTGTTAGAGTTCAGGAACCAACACACCAAAATATGGCGCTCTGACACTCTGGCCTCAAGAAAAGAAGGCTCACAGTCTCTCTGACCACCCCCACCCCCGGCCCTGGCTCCTGTCTCTCAACTGTTTGTCTCTCCCAGAGCACTTGATGAAGCTGATCTCTAAAGTTCGCTTATTTGCCTAAAGTCTGGACTCACCAAAGAAGAAAACAGTGACCCCTGGTAGCTTCCCTGCGTTTTCATCAACTGCACTCACATCCTGGGAAGACAGGTTGAAGTCTGCTAAGACACCTGGACAGACTTTCGTCACAGACCATCATCTGCTCTGCGGGCCCAACAGACTTTCTCCCAGACCATTGTATCCCCCTAAAAATAACTTACTGCCTCCCTCAAATCATCCACATTTCCCCATCTTCCTTTCTCGTATGAAGAAGGCTGTGCAAGCACCTGTAGCCCATGGTGTGGTGGGATAATCACCCTGAGATGTCCCCCATGCACATTAATGAAAATGTGTCTACCCTTTCTTCTTTTAATCTCCCTTCTGTCAGCTGATTTTCAGGCAACCTTCAGAAGGCAAGGAAGACGTCTGCCCTTGGCTCCTGCACTAGTGACTTAAAAGATGACTTCTGTTAAGTTTCATTATCTTAGTATGTAGGTATTGTTTGTTTTTCAAAGAAGCTGAAGCTTATAGAAAATTTGAGGAGACAAGACAAGTAGAAATGAAGGAAAAGTACACACATGTGTAACCTTAGAGATGTGGGTTTGCTATGGTCTGAATGTTTGTGATTCATATGTTGAAGCCTCACCCGCAATGTGGTGGTATTGGGAGGCGGGGCCTTTGGGAGGGGGTTAGGCCTGAGGGCAGAGTTCCCATAAATGGAATTAGTGCCCCTATAAAAGAAGCTTGAGGGGGCTTGTTTGCCTTTCCAGCATGTGAGGCTACAGGGAGAAGACACCATCTGTGAATCATAAATAGGGCCCTCACCTGATGCCCAGTCTCACGGGGCCTTGAACTTGGACCTCGCAGCCTCCAGGACTGTGAGAAATACACTGCTGTTGCTTAGAAGTCACCCAGTCTGTATGTTATTTTGTCATAGCAGCCTGAATGGACTAAGACAAATTTTTATTTTAAAGTTTGAGCTCTAGCAATGGAGTCAGACAGCAAGAGAGCTTGAGGAACCACCTCTCTCAACAAGGGAGGAGAAAGTTGAGAAGTGCCATGAAAATGTCCCTCCTTCATCCTGGGCCTCTTAACAACCTTCTCTTGCTGGTGAGGGCTGGGCTTCTCCCTGCTCCACATCACAGCCGGTTCTGCCTGGTGAGGTGACCTTTCCTATCACATACTCACTACATGCACCTCCAGCCTCCCTTGGGAAAGAACTGGCATCCGTGCTCCATCGGGCCTCAATGACCCAGCCTTCAAATTAACCCACGGCTTTCTTTCTCTTTTTTTCCTAGACAGGAATTATTTCCCTCTATGACTGTGTTTTTAAGAGGCGACTAGATTATGATCAGAAGTTGCACCGAGATGACAGAGAACATGCAAAAAGCCTGGGACTTCATGTTAATGAAGAGGTAATATTAAGACAGAATGTTAACAAGTCGTCAGCAGATTAACAAAACTTTATACAGGCATATCCAGTTTTATTACACTTCACTTTATTGGACTTCATAGAGACTGTATTTTTTACACGTTGAAAGTTTGTGGCAACCTTATGTCAAGTAAGTCTATTGGTCCCATTTTTCCAATAGCGTGTACCCACTTCCTATCTCTGTGTGAGCATTTTTTAACAATGAAGTATTTACAAATTAAGATCTGTACATTTTTCAGACATAATGCTATTGCACACTTAATATACTATAGTATAGTGTAAACGTAACTTGTATATGCACTGGAAAACCAAAACATCTGTATGACTCACTTAATAGTGATATTTATTGCCATGGTTTGGAACCAAACCTGCAGTATCTCTGAGGTATGCTTGTACGTGTATGTGTGTGTGCACGCACGTGTGTGTGTGGTGGGGAGTGTATGTACAGTCATGCATTGCTTAACAACAGGGATTCATTCTGAGAAATTCATTGCTGGGCGATTTTGTCATTGAGTGAACATCAGAGTATACTTAAACCTAGATAGCATAGCCTACTCCACACCTAGGCCATATGGTACAGCTTATTTCTCCCAGGCTACCAATCTGTACAGCGTGTTACAGTATAAAATATTGTAAACGATTATAACACAATGGTAAGTGTTTTTGTATCTAAACATAAAAAGGTACCGTAAAAATATGGTATAAAAATAAAAAATGATACACTCGTGTGGGCACTTACCATGAATGAAGCTTGCAGGACTGGAAGCTGCCCTGGGTGAGTCAGTGAGTGAGTGGTGAGTGAATGTGAAGGCCTAGGACATGACTGTGCACCACCGTAGACTTTATAAGCACTGTGCAGTTTGGCTACGCTACATTTATTTTAAATTTTTTTCTTCAATAATACATTAACCTTAGCTTAATGTTACTTTTTAACCTTATAAACTTTTTAATTTTAAAAACTTGGACTCTTTTATAAAGTAACACTTAGCTTAAAACACAAACACATCGTACAGCTGTACAAAAATATTTTCTCTCCTTAGATCTTTATAAGGTATCTATTTTTAATTTTTTTAAGCTTTTAAAGTTTCTGGTTAAAAACTAAGACACAAACACACACCTTAACCTAGGCCTACACAGGGTCAGGATCGTCAGTATCACTGCCTTCCACCTCCACATCTCGTCCCACCGGAAGGTCTTCAAAGGCAATGACACGCAACACACATGGAGCTGTCATCTCCTAGGCTAACAGTGTCTCCTCTGGAATACCTCCTAAAGAACCTGCTGGAGGTTGTTTTACAGTTAACTTTTAAAAATAAGTAGAAAGAGTACACTCCTAAAATAGCGATAAAAAGTATAATAAATACAGAAACCAGTAACATAGTCATTTATTATGATTGTCAAGTACTGTGAGCTGTACATAATTGTATGTGTTATATTTTATATGACTGGCAGCCCAGTAGGTTTATTTTCACCAGCATCACCCAAACGCATGAGGAATGTGATGTATTACGACATGACAACAGTTATGACATCATTAGGTGATAGGAATTTTTTAGTTGTATTAGATTTTGCCATTTTCATGGCAAAAACAGCAATTACTTTTGCACCAACTTAATATTATAAGCTTATGGGACTATCATCATATATGCGATCTATCATTGAGTAAAATGTCATATGGCACATGACTGTATGTGTATATGTGTATGCATGTATATAGGCATACATGTATGTACATGTGTGTATGTATATATGTGTGTATATGTATATACAGATATGTATATTTGTATATATTGTACATATGTTTATGTGTGTGCATATGTGTACCTGTGTGTATATATGTGTGCATGTGTGTGTATATGCATGTGTATGTGTGTGTGTATATATATGTGTGTATATGTATGTACATGTGTGTGTCTGCTTGTGAATGTGTGTAAATGTGTGTATAGATGCATGCATACATGCATATGTATGTGGATGTGTATATATTATGTGTGTATATGTGTGAATATATGTATATATATCATGCATATATGTGTATATTGTATGCTTGTACGTGTGTGCATAGGTATGTACATGCATGTGTGTGTATATGTGCACATACACATATATATTTAATATTGTCCTCAATTGCTTCATGTAATTTTCTTGATGCAGCTCTCCTCTATCTCTTTGTGCCAAGAAGCTAAGGCTAAGATACTCTTATAGTTCCCTGTATTCAGTCATGTCATTGTGTATTTTTCTTGATATTGTTGTTTGGTTCTTTAGAATTTAAAAATTTAAGGACAGCAAAGCTAAGACGTTCCCTTCAACAGATAAAACAAGTCTCTGCTTCACCGCTGAGTCCGGACTTTCATAATTTTTCCAGAAAAGTTGGTCTTGCAGAGCTGAAATTGTGCACACGAGAACATTTCCTCCAAGTTTAGTTACAAAGCCACCATAAGCAGCACATGTGGTGCCTTCTAAGTTGATGCAAAGTTAGTGTTTTCCGCAGGAGAAAACTGTGGCACATAGTTTTTCAGAAAAAAGCTCCATCCTCTCAGAGCTGCCATTCCCGAGGGAAGAGAGAAAAAGTAAAGGCAAAGTAATCATGGGCTGGGTGTGGTGGCTCACGTCTGTAATCCAAGCACTTTGGGAGGCCAAGGTGGGCGGATCACCTGAGGTCAGGAGCTCGAGACTAGCCTGGCCAACATGGGGAAACCCTGTCTCTAGTGAAAATATAAAAATTAGCCGGGCATGGTGGTGCATGCTTGTAATCCCAGCTACTTGGGGGGCTGAGGCAGGAGAATCGCTTGAACCCGGGAGGCAGAGGTTGCAGTGAGCCGAGATCGCACCATTGCACTCCAGCCTGGGCGACAAGAGCAAGACTCCATCTCAAAACAAAACAAAACAAAACAAAAAGATAAAGAAAGAAAGAGAAGAAAAAAAGAAATGACGAGCAAATTCTAGGTGGTGATGAGTGGTATGTGGGAAGAGGAAGCCATGTGAGGATGTGAGAGGGGGAAAGTGAGAGGGATGAGCAGGGAGCTGGGGAGGGGCGGGGCCAGGGAGGACCTGGACATCTGAGCCAGGATCTGGGTGGTGGGAAGGGACCAGCAGCAGCAGGGTCGGGTAAATGACCAGGAAGAGCACAGAAACAGACAGGTAGAGCAAATGGTCCGGCACAGTTTCCCAACATGTCCATTGAATACACCAGCCAGCTTTCTAGCAAATTCAGCGGTTCCCCACCATAGGCTACTTCCCTGTGAAGCCGCTGGCTTCAGCGTGGAGGTCCCCTCTTGGTCTACCGTGGTGGGACCCGGGCAGGTAAAGCTCCCAGGACCAGGCTGATGGATGTACGGGTGAGCTGTGCTGGCGAATGCAGTGATGCTGATGATGTGCTTTGATAACTTTCACCAGGAACAGGAGAGGCCAGTTGGAGTGTTGACGTCTTCTGTCTATGGGAAGCGCATCCGTCAGCCCATTGAACCCCTAAACCGGGACTTCGGCCGCGTTAACCACGTGCAGGCTGACTTCTACAGGAAGAACGACATTCCCAGCCTCAAGGCACCCGGCTTTGGGCACATGGCTCCAGCCTGAAGCATCCCTGTGGTCCACAGGGCATGTCGCGATGCCCTGTGGGCTGGCAAGGTTGCACAGCAAGAAGGTGGCGTCTGGAGCCTTCTTTCCCCTTCCCATGACACCTAGGAGCTTGGCTCTGCCTGTGTTGCATCTCTACAGTGGGACCCATGAAGGTTAGCAGCTTCCCTCAGGTTGCTGTCGTTAGGAGCGTGACCAAAAACACCTTCAGTACATGTGAAGAGTCTCTGGTGTGATGATTTTCAGCTGGAATTATTTTTGATCAAATGATACCGGAGACTGATTCACTGTGAGCACCTGAATAAAATGAAAACTTTGTTCCCCCTTGGTAATGGTTGGGTTGGTTTTTGTCACCGGCTCTCTACATTTGTTAGGATTCTTTGGGGAGGCAGTCACAGGAGTGAGGTGCAGTTACTTTTCCGAAGAGTTATGGGAACACAAGCAACCCTGGTAACACAAGCAACCCTGCCATGTTCCCTTCTCCAAGAGGAGATACAATGACAATTGTCTTTTGGCACAACTGAACTCTAGAGACTCCATTTTTGTTTTTCCAGAGGTCTGAGCCACAAGTAACAGAATTTAGTGCAGCTGGGACCAGGAGCCCTAGTAAGGATGGGTGGTCCTGGTGGCCAGCAGTGCTCACTGTTACCGCCCAGGGAGAGAGGGCCAGTCCTGGGAAGAGACTAGATTTCGGTGTCAACAAACTTGGGTAAAATTCTGGCTGCTGCATTTTCTACATTTGTGTTCTAGGGCAAGTCATATCATCTATATGAGCAGACATTTCCTCATCTTTAAAGTGGAGTTTCCAAACCTAGAAGAGTTCATGTGGGAGGCAATGAGCTGCCAGAGTGCAGGTACAGGCACCCAGTGCGTGCCCCACCCAGTGCCCCGTCTTCACAGCAATGACTTGACTTTAAACAGTCTTCTTTTTGGAAGCAGTCGCTTTTAACCTAAGTTGGAAATATTTACTCTGGGGATAATTTGAAACTCACCCAAGTGTTAAGGTATCAGCTATGTTTTAAATGAATGGACCCCTTGGAAGAAATCATCTCTCATCTACCATGATTAAATTCCCACAGTTTAGCAGTGAACAGGCAGGTGGCCTAATTAATTTCAATGCTGATTGCTCCATCACTGGTTTTATTGTTTTGAATATGCAAAGAGGATTCTCTAAAAATAAATGACACTGAATTGCCGGCAATTTCAAGGTTGAGTGACTCCTAAATATTTCTTTATTTTTTTGAAAACAATTTTTCAGTGTAGGTGTCTTTTATTTATTTCAAACAAATGGCAGTAGTTTATTTCGAATGCCTTTGGGTGCATTATACCATATTTATAGTAACATAATAGAAAATATATAAAGTTTGGGTTATAGAAATATTTATAAATTATTCATTATTCAGACTTGATTTCAACAAAGACAAGGCATCTGTAAGTGACTGTAATAAATTAATGTCAAACTAAATTATTTTCATTTACTTTAAGTCAGACCTTACTCCCTTCACCTTCTACTACATACTGACTTTCAAAAGGCAGGGCTGTAATTGGCCAAGATTTCAAAAGATCTCACATTTGTAAGAGGAAATTAAGTGTATTTCTCTTGGTATCCCAATGTTTATCATTTAAAGCCAATGCATGAATGCTTGTTAAACTCATCACACATAAGATAATATATTCTTATATTAATGGATTGTTTTGGTTTATAAATTTTCATCACTGGGCAATTGTGTTTCTTTTTCTCTTTTTTTTTTTTTTTTTTTGTGAGACAGAGTCTCACTCTGTCACCCAGGCTGGAATGCAGTGTTATAATCAAGGCTCACGGCATTCTAGACTTCCTGGACTCAAGTGATCCTCCCACCTCAGCCTCCCAGGTAGCTGGGACTACAGGCACGTGCCACCATGCCCAGCTAATTTTCTTATTTTTTTTTTGTAGAGGTGGGGTCTCACTATGTTGCCCAGGCTGGTCTCAGACTCCTGGGCTTAAGTGATCCTCTCTCCTCGGCCTCCCAAAATATTGGGGTTACAGGCATGAGCCACTGCACCCGGCCTGATGATGTTACCTGGTCATTCAGTGTATTCAGAGCAAAGGAAAGATCAATGGTTGCTGTCTTTAGGAGCACAGTGAGTTGGGAAGGAAGAATAACATCGGGGATTGATGACAAAACTTAGACACTTCTAAACAGATACGTAAAACACTGGCGTTTTTAGGTAACTGGACTGGAGGCAATTTCCATGAGAACCTTCCTGTAAGACTTTAAGGAGAGCACTGGGGAGAGAATTTTTTCTCGAAACCAATGGCACTGGGACCTGGGCTGATGGGCGATGCACTGCCAGTTTTCTGCCTGGCCGGTGGGAGGCGCACTGCCAGTTTTCTGCCTGGCCGGTGGGAGGCGCACTGCCAGTTTCCTGCCTGGCATTTTTGCTCACAGGGATGCTTTCAACTGCCCAGAGCTTTAAGGAGCTTTGAGCAGGAGTAATGCTCTTCTAGATTCAGGGAACAGGCAGTTTTCCATTCTAGCCTGGCCTCAACTGCTAATCAACTGTGGAACTCTGAACACATGTGCCTGAATTACTCTGCCCCAGTTTCCTCATTTGCAAAAACATTGGGGAGGGAGGGAGGTCTCAAGCTTGATCAGGGATCAGAATCACCTGGAGAACCTGTTCACTAAATAGCAATTGTGCTGGGCCCTCACCCCGGGCATCTCAGATTCAGGGTCCTCCTTCAGGTTGGGGCCTGAGAATTTGCATTTCTGACAAGTTTCCAGGGGATGCTGAGGCTGCTGCCATGGGACCACACCTAGAACGGCCCAGGTGCACACAGAGCTTCCCACAGTGGATTCTGACAATGACTCTGAATGCTTTTAAAAGCCTATTGTTTGGTAAGACTGGTGATATGGCTTTCGGAGAGCACAATTCTCCTTTTGAGTTCTTTTAGCACAAACCCAAGTTCAGTGCACCACATGGGGGAATGGGAGGGACTCTGTTTATGAGAACTTGGTGGACCACCCAGCTGGGGGTGTTCACTCAGGGTAGGTTACCCAAGGAGACCTGCGGATGAGTGTAGCAGGATGTAACAGAGGAGGAACCCACGAGGCACACCTGCTGCTCATCCTTACACATTCTACACCATGGCCAGTTTGAGCTCATGGAAATGCTACAACATCCTAGTCCAGATTTCGATTAGAGGAAAGAGAAAAGCCCTTGCTTCAACCACTGTTTTTGGAGATCTAGGGATATTAAGGCCAATGCTGAGTTGTGATTACAGGATCACAGGATCAAAAAATTCCCCATTGAGGCAGAATACTAAATAAGTCATGCTCTACTCACACTTCGGTGATAAAGGATGGTTATCAGCTTCGATAAGTGCCTTTTACTGGGAATGAGTCACAGTCCTGGCACAGCAGCGGTGCCCGTGCTGTGACTGTGCAGGCCCAGCCAGGCTCTCACAGTCATTGCCTCGTTTAATCACTAGCGATTCCATGAGTTGCCAATAAGGAAAGTACTCCTAAGAGGGACTAAGAGATGTGTTCAAAGTTACACAGCTGGTAAAAAGTCAGAGCCAGGAATCAAACCAGGAACTTGTGCTTCAAGTTCGAGTTCCACGAATAAAAGGCTTCCTAAGAGATCATCTGGGCCCTCTACCTCTTACAGATGCCTGCCACGAGCTATAAAAAGAAAACAAGTTTGACCAACTGGGCTACAATTTGCAGTTTTGCTTTTAAACATTAGATTACACATGATTGCTCTACTTTTCACTATTTGGCAAAGTATGATTTCTTTATGTTATAAGTACCAAACAACTTGTATTGGATTGACAAGAACAAATTCTTCAAGGTCTTCTGTCTTTAAAAATGCATGAACGTTGGCTGTGTGTCTTCTTTAGCCTTCTCAGACTTAACAGGCAGTCTGTGGGACTTAGTACTTCTCTCAGTTAGTTCACACTATTGTGAGACTGATTTGCATAGCTGGTTCCACATTATTCTTTTGCAGTCTATTTCTGTTAGGTCTAGCAAAACATTCCTGTAGACAGGAGCATAGTGGACGGAGGGGGCACTGTTGCTCGCAGAGAATCTTTTTACTAGTAAAGTATTTGTCCCTGAAAGCATTCTCTAGAGATGCCCAAATTAAAATCAGACCACTAGATACATTCAACATGCTTGCCTGCTTTCCAGGGAGCTGAGTAACCAATTATCTGCGTCACACACTGTGTCCTAATCTGAATTACATTTCAACATTGGCTTCTGGAGAGCTCTTTCCGAAACAACTGTGTCAAAAGGGAGAACGGATGGAAAACACACTTTAATTCTGGAGCAAACCACAGAAGAAAGAAGACAGGAAGATAAAAGATACAGGCACTGCAAATCAAAGTACATAAAACTTTTAATGAATTAACTTTACAAAAGACAAATGGCATCAAAACATCAGACGAGTTTGGTACAAAACTGGTCCTAGGCTGTGAAGACTAATTCTGGTGACGGATGGCAACGTGCTGCTGGCATGAAACACATGGAGCAGAGGGACGAGAGCCGTGGGTCCCAACGGGGGCCCTTGGACACCACTGGCAATGAGACAATGGGTGAGCACAGACTCCATGTGAGGGACAGAATCAACTTATTCACGAATACTGTGTGTTTGAATATCAGACGAGCAGATGCGGTTGGCGAGCTACCATATTTTCCAGAAAAGAACATGCACCAGAAGATAATATACACCCCCTAGTTTTATTGCCTTAAGAATGTGTGTGTGTTTCACCTCTCTCCTCTTTGTTAGTTCTCTCAATGCTTTTCTTCTATCACGCACGCTCCTTTTCCCTTTTGCTTAGGAGCAAGCACAGTGCAAGTGGCAGAACGATCTGGGCACACGTCAGACACCAAACGGTATGCCACTGGGTCACGGGAACGAGTCTGCAGAGGCTCCATAGGACAGACAGAGCACGCACATCAAAAACAAGGGACAGAAGTTGCAGTCAGAAAGTGTGTGATACCTTCCTGAAAATACAGTCTTCTTGCCAAAATGAAGGTGACTCTTCAGGATGCCACATTGCTCTGGGAAAGGGACCTTGACATTTCTGTGTTTACAAAGTACGTCTTCAGGTCCCCCTTTCCTTTCACGTTGATTATTCCTCGACAGGTGCATGTGTATCCGAGGGTCTGCAGGACGAGGCTTGTCTCCTCCGTAACCTAGAAGGCACAGGAACACGGGAGAACGGGCTTAGTTAGTACCTACATTGATACAACCCATCTGACTCAAGGATGAAGAGCCAAAGAAAGGCACCATGCTCTTCAACCCAGGAATTCCACTCCTGAGAAGTCAGTAGAACAGTGAGAGTAATCCACAAGAAAGAAAGGTTGTAAAGGACAATGCTGTTTAATTCAGTGCAGGGATAGCGAAAAATTGGAAACAACCTAAAATTCAAGTAACTCCAGTGCTGCGATGATGCTATCATGGATGAGACAACATCGAACCATTTCACCCAGAAAAGGGATTGAGCCTGGATCCAGGCTATGATTCCAACCACATGATGTTATGTATTCACATTGAAGAGACCTGGAAAAAAGAGAGTGAACCAAAATAGGTTGGAGTGGTGGGATTCTGGATGATGTTTATAAATTGTCATGAATGTCTTTCATGAAATAATAAACATTAACACTCAATTTCAGTGTCGATGGGAGGAACACCCTGAGAAGGAGCACTCTCAACTCCCGCAAGGGGTCGCGTCCGTCAGGTTTGATGCCTGTGAGTGAAGGGGTAAAACTGGGAGAACTGTGGGAATTTGCACCGGTGTCCGCACGAGCATGATGTTCCCAGTTGAGTCTCAAAAGTCTCCTCACTTCACTGCATTGAAATGGGGGGCTAAGGAGGGCAGCCCCTCTTGCAGGCTGCCGGCTTGACAGGACCACTTACTTCCTGCCATTGCACCGACAGGCGAGGGCCCCGGCTGCTGAACCATGTCCAGGCCCTGCCGTCGGATGACGGTGAACTTGCTGGCTCCCATGGCTTCCTCCTCAGCAGAGATGCACTGTCCCGTACTGAGCCTTGCGCTCTCTCAGCTTCGGCGTGTGCTGCGCCTTCCCTAGGACACCCTGTCTGGGACTGCGGGCCCACGCCTGCCTGTGCTTGGGCTGCCTGAGTGTGGAGGAGCTGCAAAAGCAGAGAACCAGTGAGGCACACAGGCGTGGTCTGAGGGCGAGGCCTCAGCGTCTTGAGGCCGGGGAAGACCCCTCTGTTGGCTACCTGCCCCTCCACCCAGTCTCCCCAGCTGGTGTCTGAGTTTGGGCAGACAGAAAGGCCTGGTAATGCTGCTTTGGAACCATAAGAAAAAGGCACAAAGGAGCAATCTCCTCCCACTTCATCTGAGAAGGCACCTGGCATGGCTGTAACAAGGGCACCTGTGAGACCTTGGCCACCTCCAGCACTGGAGTGACAAATCTGTGCCAGGCGGGTATGGCAGGGCTGGGCAGCTTGCAACCCACACAGCAGTGTTATGGCACACAGCAGTGTTATGGCACAGGGCACCATTGTTCTGGCACATAGTGTTATGGCACACAGCAGCGTTGTTGTGGCACACAGCAGTGTTGTCATGGCACACAGCAGCATTGTCGTGGCACACAGCAGCATTGTTACGGCACACGGCAGTGTTGTTATGGCACAGGGCACCGTTGTTCTGTCACATAGCAGTGTTATTATGGCACACAACAGTGTTATGGCACACAGCAGCGTTGTCATGGCACACGGCAGCATTGTTACGGCACATGGCAGTGTTGTCATGGCACATGGTAGCATTGTTATGGCACACAGCAGTGTTGTCATGGCACACAGCAGCATTGTCGTGGCACAGAGCAGTGTTGTTATGGCAAACAGTAGTGTTTTTATGGGACACAGCAGCATTGTCGTGGCACACAGCAGTGTTGCAATGGCACACAGGGGTGTTATGGCACAATTTTGGTTGTGGTGTGGCCCAGGGCAGGTGCAAAGGTGGGGGCCGTGTCAACAGCAAAGCTCCAGCCTCCTTGGGCTTGGAGACTGAGAAGGGCCTTGAGGGCAGATGCTGCTGCGGGGGCAGAGGCAGAAGTGCAAGGAAACCATGAGGGGTTGTGTTCATGAGAGCCCAGGACGGCATCCAGGGACGCCCAGAACCAGGGCAAATCCTCCATGCACAGATGTCAAGGACTGGCTATGGAAGAATCATCCACCTTTCTGCAGTGTCATGGAAGGATAGCCCCTAGCACAAGGTCCACGTGTGGGTCCTCGGGACCCTGATGCGCAGAGCAGAAAGGAAAGGGAGGCACAGGTGCCAGATGCCCAAGTCCTGCTGCTCTGGTCTGGCCCAAACCCTGGGAGGAGGGCAGGAACCCAGGGAGTGCTTTGCGTATTGGATAAGAACCGAAAGAAGATGAAGAAAACCAAGAAACTCAGGTTTGCAAATTCTGCCGTTATTGGATGAGTGACCTTCCACCTAGAGAACAAACCAATCTTTTGGTGCTTTGGGGGTTAACTGTTGAGGTATTTACCGGCGCTAATGTCACTGGCATTTTAAAACTATCCACTGGTGTTCGTCATGCCAAACCACCCGCTGATCAGCGCCGCATGATTAATGGGAAACCGGGAGGAAGAAGCTGTCCATCTCGATGCATGCTGGTTTCTATGCCTCCAGGCCTAGAAGAGGCCCGCAGGGTTGCTGAGTGGGCTTGCTCTGCTGTTCTCGGGGTTTCCAGGCTAGAAAGCATGCTGGGAGTTAAATGCCCTTTAATAAAAAGAACCTGTTCCTCAGGCCTAGGAGAAGCTTATTAATTGTCTGGGCATCGTTTTTGATTTTCCTGGCATCTCATCACTATTTTTTGCACATAAATGGAAAAAAGAGCTTACTGGAGTGAGGAAGCAAGCCACACCTTCGGGTTTAAAAACCCACCCAAATGCAGCCCTTCCAGCTCCTGTGCTAAGGGAGCAAACACAGGTCTACAAACATGGCTCCCTAGTGACAGGCAGAAACCTGTCTTCTTTCCCTCCAGGGATCAGAGACAATGGAGCCGCTGCAGGTGGCTGACCTGCCCTGAGTCACATGGAGCTTTATGAAGCCCAATATCCTCTTCGAGACACACATGAGCTCA
The DNA here is from genome assembly GCF_037993035.2 of Macaca fascicularis. Lineage (NCBI taxonomy): Eukaryota > Metazoa > Chordata > Mammalia > Primates > Cercopithecidae > Macaca > Macaca fascicularis. The sequence continues at coordinate 8,099,524 of NC_088380.1, read as the reverse complement.
GACACATTTCAAACATCAACCTCTAGCAGATTTACAATCTCCAGGAGGGAGCACTCTCCATGACCTGCCTCACTTAAATTGCTTTTGATACTTATCCCAAGTGCTTGAAAGCTTCTTGGGGAGCTGGAAAGCATATTAAAAACTGCCATAAATCTTTGGACTGTTCCGGGTGTTGTGTTGGGGACATGGGCTGGCCTGCAGGTGGGAAAGTGAGCCCTTGGTAGGGGCAGGCCTCTCTTCCCTGCCAAGAGAAGAACCGGGGTTGTCCAGGATTGCTGGAGCATCCCTGGGCATCGGAAGTGGCTAGCGATGTTTATGCAGAAAGTCCTGGAAGCCTTGGTACCCTCAGGAAATGATTAGACTAGGCTGCCAAAACGCCCCACGATTCTTGTTCTAGCTGGGCAACTGAGCAGTCTCCACAGCGCGTGGGAGGAGCACAGGACATGGGTACGGAATATTCTGTCACTGTCAACCTGGGCTGAACCACTGCTCTTTTGTAGCTTGAGGGATAGTTTCAGCGTCATCAACTGAGCAGTTGCATGAGAAGATTAGACTAGTTTCAGCACAGCTTTAGTAACAGACTTTTTTTTCTATTATCTTTTCAGTGATTTTAAAATACTTTTAAAAATATATTATTAGTGCTATTGTAACATACTTTAACCATGATTATAATTGATTTAATGAGCAATGGAAATAGTCATACAAAATAATTTTAGTTTTCTCCAACCACTGCTTTTCATTTGTCAGACCTTCCTTTCTCCCCCTTGGGTGGATTTCAGCACTGCCATTCATATCAACCTTCTATTTCATATCTGACCTCTCCCCAGCCTACCACTTCCCCTCATCCCAATTCAGCTTGAGAGAAGAAGGTGGGGGGTTGTGTCTGGTTTTGGATGCATGATCCCTCTCGCTTGCAAAGTCCTGTTCAAGGTATTGGCACCAGGAGAAGTAATAAAGGTGGAAGAGGACACCACTCCCGTACCGAATGCTCAGGGCTGTTGTGCCATCATGCTGGTTGCTGCTGGATCATTTGTTTCCACAAATGCAATAGCCTTTATATTGTTAGAATTTTGTAGTTGTTAACAGTCAATGCAGAAACTGACATTTCCCCAAAAATTGTTCTCCAAAAGATTTAAGTAAATTTCAAGGTTTACTTTTTTCCTTTGTTTTAATATATTAGTATCCTTATTATACTTATTTATGGATCCCAAGAGAATAGACATGGTTGATGAAGGCAGTGCAGACCACACACTGCATTACCTGTATTTTGTCCAGGACTCCGGTGCTGTCCATCCTACTGGCCACATTGACAGTGTTGCCCCAGATATCATATTGTGGCTTCTGAGCTCCAATCACACCAGCTATCACAGGTCCATGGTTAATACCTGTGCCACATCAGAGATGAGTTAGCAAGATTCATCTTATAGCCACTGTCTTTTTTTTTTTTTTTTGAGATTGGGTCTTACTCTGTCACCCAGGCTGGAGTGCAGTGGAGCAATCTTGGCTAACTGCAACCTTCACCTCCCAGGTTCAAGCGATCCTCCCACCTCAGCCTCCCGAGTAGCTGGGGCTATAGGCACACACCACCACACCTGGCTAATTTTTTTGTATTTTTAGTAGAGACAGAGTTTTGCCATGTTGCCCAGGCTGGTCTCAAACTCCTGAGCTCAGGAGATTCACCTGTCTTGCCCTCCCAAAGTGCTGGTATTACAGGAATGAGCCATCATGCCCGGCCATGGCTACTGTCTAAACAGGATGGTTTCATAGGACCATTCTTGAATCATCATTATTAAACAAACATAAGCCCAACTCATGAAATTCTAAAACAAAGAAAAATAATTCCTCTTATTTTTCCTACTCAAAAATGTTAAAATATCTGTCCTCTTTTATCTTCTAGACCTTGATTCATGTTTATATGACCATTTGTCATTTTGCATAAGATATAATGTGTATGCTTTAAAAAACTAAAGGATTACAGGTGCACCTGTAATTCCAGCACTTTGGGAGGCTAAGGCAGGTGGACTGAGATCAGGAGTTTGAGATCAGTCTGGACAACATAGTGAAATTCCATTTCTACCAAATATATATATAAATTAGCCAGGAGCCAGGTATGGTGGCGCATGGCACATGGCTGTAGTCTCAGCTACTCAGGAGGCTGAGGCAGGAGGATGCCTTGAGCCTGGGAGGTGGAGGTTGCAGTGAGCTCAGATAGCATCACTTCACTCCAGCCTAAGCAAAAGTGGGAGACCCTGTCTCAACAACAACAACAACAACAACAACAACAACAACAACAACAAGAAGACATCAAAACTAAACATAATACAGTGGTTTTTCTGTGTTGCTATACAGTTTTAGGCAAGAGATGATTACTATACTATTTTGCAAGTGTTTTAGAGTAAATGTTGATTTTGAAGCAAACGTTTTTATTTTAAATGGCTGCACTACATGGATGTATGCCACTGGCTATTCTGCCACTGTTGGACTTTAGGGTTCACCCTGATTCTGTGCTGAAAGAACAAGCACAACTACCCCCGCAGCCACACCAGCAGGGCACTTTCCACTCCCCCGTGCTGTTCTCAGTGCTTTACAGATATACGTGCGCTCCTCTCATTCTCAGGGCATGCAGGCCAGCAGGCCGAGGGAGTGGCCTCACACAGGGAGCAGGTGGCAGACACAGGCCCCAAAGGCAGGTGGGTGGCTCTATGGAGTCTTCTCCCGAGGCCCCGACTCCCCCAACTCCACAGCAGGCTCTGGGCACATGGCCCTCTCCCACCTTGAGGCTCGCTGCCTTGGACAGCATCCCCACTGGCGAGCCTGCTGAATTCAGGAAGAACATGTTTTTGTGTTTGTGGTGATGGCTGTCATTTCTAAACCATTTTCCAAAGGACTATCCCAAATCTGCATTGCTGCTGGCAAGGGATCCCATCCATGTCAGCATTAAGAAAGAATCCTGACATGTGTGAGAATGAGATTTTGATGGGATACAAATCTGGGGAAATTGTTCTCATGGGAAGATGACTGGCACTTAGGGGAAAAGTTGAGGGTAGAAGAGAGAAGACTGAGGGGGTCCCTGAGCACCTCCCACTTAGAGGAAATGCCAGGGCCATCAGCGGGAGAGCAACCGAGCTCTCCCACGGGAAGGGGAAGGGACACACAGCCAGGTTCCAGGCGAGCCTCGGAAAGCCTGTCAGGTTTTGCCGCTTGGGTTCTTGGCCCCCTTGAAGCTGGGCTTGACTGCTCAGCGTTCATCAGAGTGAGGAATGTCAGTCCCGGGTGACATAAGCCTGCTCACGCACTGTGTTCTCTAAGGAAACTTAACCACCAGGTCGCTGGAGCCATGCTTGAAGCCAGCTCTCTTCAGCCCAGCTGGCCCAGTTCTTGTCCAAGGTTTCCTGGACCCTGGGGTATCCAGGCGTTAGATACCAAATACATATATATATATATATACACACACACACACACACATAAACACACATACATATATATATACACATATATAAATTAGCCAGGTGTGGTGGCACGAGGCGCATGGCTGTAGTCCCTGCTACTCAGGAGGCTGAGGCAGGAGGATCTCTTGAGCCTGGGAGGTGGAGGTTGAGGAAGTGTTTCTTCCCCAGGTGAGCAGGTGCCCTGGGCCACTGCTAACTACAGAGGTGACAGACGTTGTGCTGACCTCCCCCTTTTAATAACTGCAATTATAAAACCACTGTGATTCCATGTCTACATCTGAGCTTTGACCCTGTGTGGAAGGTGGATATGGCTTCTGTTGTCAGGAGCTGAAGCTTCAAAAGATTAATCAACTTCTCTAATCAAGAAGCAGCCGGGGCTCTTTCCCAGCTCCAGTGTAACAGGCAGGATGGTTCCTGGTCCCATGAACTGCAAATGCGCAGACCGTGGATGTTCTGGGAGTCAGGGGAAGGAGGACCATAGATATAGAAATAGGGATACTGACACTAATTGATTCTTCCCTCTACATTTTCTCCTGGGTCCAGGACCCCCACCTTCCTGCATTAGTTGGACTGTATATTGATGAGGGTATCTCTGGAGATTTAATTTCTGACTGCTGAACTGCTTAGTCTGCTACAGCTGATTGTAGATCTTAGGCAAAGCTTTCCCTTATTTATTTATTTATTAAAAAAAATTTTTTTTTTTTTTGAGATGGAGTCTTGCTCTGTCGCCCAGGCTGGAGTGCGGTGGCGTGATCTCAGCTCACTTTAAGTTACACCTCCTGGGTTCACACCATTCTCCTGCCTCAGCCTGGGACTAGCTGGGACTACAGGTGCCCTCCACCATGCCACCAATATTTTTTTTTTTTTTTTTCAGTAGAGACGGGGTTTCACTGTGTTAGCCAGGATGGTCTTGATCTCCTGACTTCGTGATCCACCCGCCTTGGCATCCCAAAGTGCTGGGATTACAGGAGTGAGCCACCACACTCGGCCAAAGCTTCCCCTTTGCAATGGAAAGTTAGGTCAGGAAACAGCCCCAATACTGTTCCAAACAGTACCTTTGCAGGTACAAAAGAGGTAAGAAATAAATTCTCCTTTGATGTTGTGGTGTACTCAGGAAAACACACTTCTGGTTTAGGCATCTCAAATAATTTATTCCAGCTCTGGCACAGGTCAGAGCACCCAGGGGTCAGCCGCTGGACACTGGCCTGCAGTTCCAGCACTGCATCTGACAGTTCAGCTTTTCTTCTGGCCACTGCTGATCCCTGCTTGGTCAGCAGCTCTGGGGGTGGGGAAGAGCCTGGACTGATTATTGCTGGCAACAGGGCCATCTCTAGTTAGTGCAGGGGTTTGCTTGATTTGTGGTTCCAACTGATTCTACAGCCTGATATGCTGAAAAGGATGCTAGGAGGGAATTCACCTCATTATTTGTCCCATCGCTTTTGTCGGCAATATTATTCTTCTGCGTTGCTATCCCTGAACTGCCTCTGGATGTCGTGGTGCATGGAGGTAGAGCAGGGAAGACCCCTCCTGGGAGAGACTGAGGGTGTGGGGAAAGAGAGACTCAAAGGCCAATGAAACGTTGAGTTCAGGCTTCCTTAGAAATCTAACAAGGCTGATATATGGGGTTGAGGGTAGACAGCTTATCAGTTATTGGACAATCAGGGTAAAGTAGGCATTGAGTGTCAATCAACACGACTTGACGGAGGTCCATTCAAGAGTTCACGTGAATCTGAACAATATCACTGAAGTCTAGACCAGGAAAATGGCACTTTGGATGTAGTACGCATGACTGGCAAACAGTCGTTCTGGTCCCATGCTGCAGTGCAGGGCAATATTACTTTGGTCTCTCTAAGTTTGGTAATAGAAGAGGTCATTCTCCCACTGCGATAGTTAATACTAAATATCAAATTGATTGGATTGACAGATGCAAAGTATTGATCCTGAGTGTGTTTGTGAGTGTGCAGACAAAGGAGATTAACATTTGAGTCACTGAATTGGGAAAGGCAGACCCACCCTCAATCTGAGTGGGCACCATCTAATCAGCTGCCAGCATGGCCAGAATAAAAGCAGGCAGTCCTGGCTGACACAGTGAAACCCCGTCTCTACTAAGAATATAAAACATTAGCCGGGTGTGGTGGCGGGCACCTGTAGTCCCAGCTACTCAGGAGGCTGAGGCAGGAGAATGGTGTGAACCCGGGAAGGCGAGTTTGCAGTGAACCGAGATAGCACCACCACACTCCAGCCTGGGCAACAGAGCGAGACTCCATCTCAGAAAAAAAAAAAAAAAAAAAAAGCAGGCAGAAGAACGTGGAGAGACTAGACTGGCCTAGCCTTCCAGCCTACATCTTTCTCCTGGGCTGGATGCTTCCTGCCCTCCAGCACCAGACTCCAAGTTCTTCAGCTTTGGGACTCGGACGGGCTTCCTTGCTCCTCAGCTTGCAGACGGCCTAATGTGGGACCTCGCCTTGTGATTGTGTGAGTTAATACTCCTTAATAAACTTTCCTTTATATATACATCTAACCTATTATATATACATCTAACCTATTATATATACATCTATCCTATTGTTTCTGTCCCTCTAGATAACCCTGACTAATACGTTCATGTAATACATTTTTTTTTTTTTTAAGAGGCATAGTAGCAAAATTTGAGGAGCCCATTTTCCAAGCTGTCAAAACAGTGTAGAGTCTCTGGGGTCAAAGGGACATGCCCATGTTTGGTGTGGTCATCTCATCTTTGTGTAAGGTAGCGCCCCCAATAGGGGTTTACGATGCACAGAAGTGAGAAAGTAGAAAGAAAAGTATGGCATTTTGGGAGGCTGAGGTAGGCACATCACTTGAGGTCAGGAGTGAGAGACCAGCCTGGCCAACATGGTGAAACCCCATCTCTACTTAAAATACAAACATAAGCTGGGTGCGGTAGCACAGGACTGTAATCCCAGATAGTTGGGAGATTGAGGCAGGAGAATTGCTTGAACCCAGGCAGTGGAAGTTGCAGCAAGCTGAGATCGTGCCACTGCACACCAGCCTGGGTGGCAGAGCAAGACTGTCTCAAAAAAAAAAAAAAAAAAGGAAAATACGAGTAAACACTGGCAACTAATAGTACAAGCAGAGAGAAACACATCTCATTTGTGAAAGAGATGTAACATATTTTGGATTTAAATGATATTCAGGACATACCCATAGCAAAAGAAGAAGATGGCTTTAAATATGTAGATTTCCTTTTAAAGTTGAAATTTGTATGTAAGAGAGTGTTAAAAACCATTCAGATGGAATTTGTTGCCTGAACTGCTCTTATATAAACTGACTGTCAGAAGAAGCAAAATGTGTTGCCAAGAAAACCATAACATGGTCAAGGAAGCTCTTAGAAATCTGAACGGTTGCAAGTAACTGTGCACACATCGCGACCCAGCTGTGTGTTGACTTGATGACTTAAAACACACATTTTAAAAAATAACAATTTGTAAAAGGCAAGTAATGAAACATGCTAAAAAAAAAATCAACTTAAAGTCTGTTAAAAACTTAGAAATCTGGAAGCCTCTGTTTTCAACCAAGCAAAGGTTACTTTTATTTATTTATTTTTTTTGTGACAGGGTCTCTCTCCGTCACCCAGGCTGGATTGCAGTGGCACCATTATGGCTTGCTACAGCCTCAACCTCCTGGGTTCAATAAATCCTCCTGCGTCAGCCTTCCAAGTAGCTGGGACTACAGGCGTGCACCACCGAGCTCAAATAATTTACTTTTTGTAGAGATGGGGTCTCATCATGTTGCCCAGCCTGGTTTCAAACTCCTGGACTCAAGTGATCTTCCCACCTCAGCCTCCGAAAGTGCTGGGATTATAGGCATGAGCCACCGCACCAGGCCTAAAGGTTATTTTTTTAAACAATATTATAAAGAAAGCTGGATTTTTATTTTTTCTCTCTAGGATTTGAACACAATCTGAAAAGCTGTCAGTTTCAGAACCTACCCCACATTTGGTGGTCTTACAACTTGTGGCCCCAGGAAGCTGGGACTGTATTGCAACAATTCTAAGACCTACCTTTTTTTTTTTTTTTAAAAGAAAACAAAACATATTTACATCTCTGAAATATGGATGCATCTCATCGTTAGTGGCAGGTCCCAATTTCATTGGCAACGGCCCATAAAATAATGCAGCTGCTCTCTGTGGATGTCTCACAGTGAATGAGCAATGCACGACAGCTCAAGGCTGTGCGTGCCGTGCTTGTGGACGGGAACTTGGCTGAGTGCCGGCAGCCTAGGTCCAATCAAAGGGGTGCTTTTTCTAATTTGTCCAAAAGTGTCCTTCCTTCTGTCATCCAGTCTTGCAACGGGATGCATTTGGAATTGTTCTACTTCAACACTGAAAGGATCATCAATGTCCCCTATGACTTACTCCTTATTCCACATCTTTGCCACAACTGAGACCTCTTTGCAGAACGTACCTACTCGCAATTTGAAGTCGTTGAAGGAGTGCTTGTTGATGGCATCCAGCTTCGCTACCAGGGCAAAGGCAAACTCCACCATGGTGCCAATGTGCATGTACTGCCGCTCGGGCTCCTGAGAACACACACACACAGGTGGACGGAAGTTAGAACATCACAGCGGGAAACTTCCCCTTCATCCCAAACCTGAGCTTTAGGCCGAAAGGAATGCTGGCAAATTCTAATGCTGCAAGGCACGGCAGACGTTCTGTAAGAATCAAATCCCATCTCAAGGAAGCACTGTGTGGCCAAGGTGAGACAGGAGGCGCTAGGAGACACTGACTTCCGTGTCTCAGGCCCCCTCAGGCCAAAAGCATGATGCGGGCTAAGGCTGACCAGGGGGAACCTATACTGTATTAGTCCAAAAATCACCAAGGGAAGCTGGCTTTGAGGAGGGGCTGGCGCCTTCTTCCCTCTTTTCCCTTCCACAGCTGGCCTTTGCCTTTCTCTGCTGGGCTCTAGCTCTGGTGGCCTGACCGCTAGGGGGTGCCCGCTCCTTGTCCTTGGGCAGCCAGTGAGGATGGCCCATTGGGAGATGCTGCGGAAAAAGAGTGGGGAGGAGGCTTGGGGCCTCGTTCCTCCTCTTCCCTGCTCACCGCATGCTTTCCACAGGGGTCAGTCTTCTTCATGGAGGACAAGGGCTACTGCCCCGGGTGGCAGCTACTGTCTCTGCACTGCAGCTCTCTCTAGCTCTGGGAACATCCCCCTCCTTTTGCCCTTTTAGGCCTTGAAATGGAGGATTTTAAGCTGAATTGTGTCCCTCCAAGTTCATATGTTAAAGTCCTAACCCCAGTCTCTCAGGATATGACCATATTTGGAGACAGGGTCTTTAAAGAGGTGATTCAGATAAAATGAGCTTATATGGGTGGGCCCTAATCCAATATGACCAGTGTTCTTTTAAGAAGAGGCAGTCAGGACCCAGTCACCCACAAAGTGAAGGCCGTGTGAAGACACAAGGAGAAGGAAAGAGGCCCAACAGGGAGGAAGAGAGGCCTCAGGAGAGACCAACCTTGCTGATGACTTGATCTTGTCCAGTCTCCAGAACAGGGAGGCAATTAACTTCTGTGGTTTAAGCCCCCTGTCTGCAGTACTTTGTTATGACAGCCCTAGCAAACTAATATAGAGGGTAACAATTCCCTCATTTACTCATCCTCGAGGGCTGTGTCATCCCATGAGGACGAGGGAATCACAGAGCTGAAGGAGAGAAATCCTGAAGATTTCCCAGTGGGAAGAAGTGAACATTTCTTTGCAGATATCCTATGAATTTGTTGATCATTCCTGTTACCTGTTTATATTTAACATTAACTTGTAGCACTTACTATATTTATATTTTGAATTTCACCTTTTAAAAGTTTCTATTTTTTGTTACATTATTACTATATGCATAGAATTCATTTAATTCATTTAAATATCCTGAAGGTTCCTGCTCCCCCAATACTTAATGATTCTGTGCACCAAAATGGTGTGGAGAAGCGTTTCTGTTCCAGCCTGCCTGGTGAGCTGCTGGGCCTTCGAGGTTTCACTGACATGCAGTCCCAGGCCTGCCCGGCATGGCTGCTTGGCCGAATGGCCATCTGTGTTAGCTCGGAAGCCAGGGCTGTGTGTCTTTTCAAGTCGGCATCCCTCATTGGTTTGTGAGCTCCACCAGGGTAGAGACCTTGCTCTTTTAATCTGTGTCTCCACAGCAGAATAAAGTCCCTGACAAAGAAGAAGAACTCAATAAATGTTTATTGAATGACTATACTTAGGTTGGCAGTAGGATCACTAAGAGGAAATGGCTAGGAAGAATGCAGGCAGGGACTCATTAAGCTTTGGCGGAAGGTCAAAGCTGACCGCTGTGCATTTGAGGAGCACGCACCCAGGAAGGATCATGAATGTGCCTATTACAGCAGGTGGGGCCTCCATGGCAAGAAAGGAGAATAGGATAGTAGAGGGTTGAGCTGGGAATACACCCTTGGCTAGGCCACAGGTCGAGGGGAGGGGAGCCAGCAAGGCACACTGGAAAACAGTTGAGAGAAGGCCAGGAGAAATGGAACATCAGGCTGTTGTGGGCCTTAGGGAGTGACTTCTGAGATGAGTGTTGGATCCGAAAGGGAGCTAAATCAGAGATGAAGAAAAGTCTGGGGATAAAGAGGAGCCACCTGCTGACCTTGGGGGAGCATCCTCTATGGAAAGTGAAGAGAAAGCCCAACTCTCAGAGACTCAGAAGGGATGGGTGAGAAGATAGATAGAGACTGTAGACATAAGCACCTATTCAAGGTGACAGCAAGGTAGAGAAAAGCTACTCCCAAGGTGGTAGCTGAAGGGGAGAGGAAAATGAAGAAGGGGTTATTCATCTATTCTACACAGAGTTTAATAAGGAGCATGTGGGGGATTGCACCAACGCTGGGTTTCTCAACCCTGGCACCATGGACACTTGAACTGGGTTGAACTGAGTTCTTCTCTATTCTGGGGGCTGTCCTGCATGTCACAGTGTGTTTAACACCATCCCTGGCCTCTGCCTAGTGGATGTCAGGGGCATCCTTCACCTCTCATTGTGTCAACCAGAAATGTCTCTACTGGCAATGACAATGCTCCGGGGGGCATGGGGAAGGAATAAAATTGCTCCCAGTTGAGAATCACTGCACTAAACAGTATAAATATGAATGGAGAAGAAGAACTAAATCTCTGGTCAAGAGAGAAAGACATCTTCCTATCCTCAGGTGAATTATATCATTCCAGAAAAAGTCAAGGGAAATAGAACTATTGCAGTAAATTCTCAACTCAGAGTCATGAGAGAAAAACCATATAACTACAAAATTGGAGCCATAAAGTTGACTGTCAGCTAACTTTGGTGGAATTTCAGAATGCCATTTCTTAAGAACAGTTAGTCTTTTCTATCATAGCTCACTAGTATTTTTTGTCTTGCGACTTATGGGGAAAACCTGATTTGGAGGCTTGTGCAGTCAGTTGGAAAACATCTTCCTCCTTAACAGGAAGCACAAGCTGTTAAATCAACGAGCAAAATCTTGTGTAGTAAAAATTACAACTGTCCAAGTAAGGAGGACATATTTGCCATGGGAGAAATGATTTTGCTTTTTACCAAACCAAGGTGCAGCAGACAAGCTCTGCCCCTTGAGAAACTATTGCCCAATCTGTTTTCACACAGATGGTTTAAATTGGAGGTTTTAAGTGACCTCAGTAATAAAAGAAGAGATTGAGTTCTGGGAATGAAGTTTAATTCAACATCAATAACTCATTTGGGCTTAGCAAACCCTAGAAAAAATTATGTTCAGTCTCTAGAAGAACTCAATTCATTTCAACAAGTCTTCATAAGTGTGCTCTAGATAAATATCTGATGGCAGTAGGAAGCAGTTATTTCTCCTATGATCTGAATAATTTATGTTACATATCCCCAGATATTTAATGGGCTTCCAGCTACAGAGAGAAACTACTCAGTTCCCTGAAACACATTTTATAAACTGGTTGCTTTGGAAGTTTCACCAGCAAGGAACATTGCTTAAAGTAGATGCATGTTTACCAAGACGATTTTATAACCCAAGTGTCTGTTTGGTAATAATCGAGGTAATCTTTCAGGCTAAAATAAACATAACTTTCCTCTTCTGTACTCTCTTCTCCCTCTTCCTTCCATAAATATTCACTGAGCATTTGTTATGTGCCTGGCCCTGTGTTCTATGCTGAAAAACTTCTGGTGTTCAAGTTCCCCTGTATCTGATTTGGAAGGGAACTGGGGATTGTTATCTAAGGAGCATTTTGTTCTCCTGACGGGCTTCTAGGAGATCTCATCAGACTTCTCAGCTTTTATGCTCAGACTTCTCCCAGCTGAGCATCAAAACTGCATGCTGTGATAATCAGCTTACCTGGGAGAGGGTTGCTAATGGAATATTGCCTGTGTCAGGCAAAAATAGGTTCAGTTCCAGTTTCTGCAATCATTAGCTGTGCGGCCTTGGTAGAATCATTTAACTTCTCTGGGCCTCAGTTTTCCTCACCTGTTAAATGGGACAATAATGCCCTACCTTTTTTGTGTGTGTGGGATGGAGTGTTGCTCTGTCGCCCAGGCTGGAGTGCACTGGCACCGTCTTGGCTCACTGCAACCTTTGCCTCCCAGGCTTAAGCCACTCTCCTGCCTCAGCCTCCCAAGTAGCTGGGACTACAGTTGTGCACCCACCATGCCCGGTTAATTTTTTGTGTTTTTAGTACAGACAGGGTTTCACCATGTTGGCCAGGTTGGTCTCGTACTCCTGAGCTCAGGTGAGCCACCTGCCTTGGCCTCTCAAAGTGCTGGAATTACAGGCACAAGCCACTGCACCCAGCCAACTCCCTATCTCATTGGGTTTCAGTTAAGATTGAATGAATGGATACAAGCAATGCATTCAGCCTGCATCCCTGGGTCTTGGGTCTTAGTCTCCTTCATGATAGTGAAGAGATACCTGTCATTCTGCTTGACATGACAGCCATCTAGGAGGAAGATACTAGTATTGTCTTATGGCTAAGTGTGGTACTTTCCCACTTATGTACAGCTTTAACAACGACCAATTTGTCTGACCTTTTAAGTGTCTTTGAGATTCTCTGTATGTATAGTGAAGAGGGACAGTTCATTTTCTTTCACTTTTGAGTTTCCTGCTAACAGCATGAAAGCAGAAGGAAATTTCTCTCTTCTTCTGACACATCATGACAGCTTTGGTGTTTGCACAAAAATACACAGACTTAGGATTTTTTGCTTTTCATTTCCACAGAGACCTAAGCTATTCTTGATTCTTACCAGTGAAGGGAACTGGGGCTATTAGTTTTAATGGACCCCTTAACTACTATGACACTGGTAGGGATGGTCTCTGAATGACTCCTAATTTCCTCTCTGGCCCATTTGACAGGATCCCTCTAATCTTCCCAGATTGTCTGTGCCTACCTCACACCCTGGCTTGGATTCAGTGGTCGGTAGAAAATGAGAGCACCTCAGGGAGTGTGCTCAGGGAATGAATGAGAGCCCATTTCCAGTTTAATATTTCCTTTCTTGACAAATGCCTGCTTCTTCTAAAAACAACAATCAGTTCTTACATGTAATGCAACCGTTTAGCCACATTGTTGACTTAAGCAAAAAATTGGAATGGATCATTTCATTAAAAAGTACAAATGAGGCAAAACAGAGCCAGGCACAAAAGCCCTGCCTCACTAGGTGCTGATATACTTCTATGCACTTGTTTCTCCATGGGTAGGTATGTTGTTACTGCAAACAGAACATGCAGAGGTAATTACAAATAAAGGCTAAATTTCAAAAGGCTATTACCCAGATAATTGCCTCTTTTTGGATTTAAGAAAAAGACATTAATCCTTGGGTTACCCTATATATTTTGTAAACTGAATATCTTTTGTTGCCAGACTAAAGATTTGGCTAAACAATCAATAGAAAGTATTTTGTTTATAACTAGAGAAGCAAAGATTTAAGCCCATTTCGGGCCAGTTACAAAAGGTCAAAGTGACATTCATTTCTTATAAAAGTAACTAATATTAGCATGAATATTTATCAGGTATGTTATTTGCCCCAAATCAATTGTAATGAACTTTCATTTCAGAATACATTCATTGCACTTCAAAATATTTCTAGGATGCCCTTGTAAAGAATCTAATTAAGTGCTGTAATCACAAATAGCACATACAGTACTGAGAGAATTTCCCTTCATGGATATGATGACATATCATATTTCAATGTCCTAAAACCCTTATCTCTGTTCTATTTGAGGCAGCAATGGTAGCAATATGCAAAACATGGTTCAACCACAACTATATTATTATTACTGTTAGCATTTTTATTCCTTACTATGCCCATGAAGTCGATTAAGTATTTTGCATACTAAATATAGTCTTCCCAACAGCCTCATGCAACGGGCGTGATCACCATTTCATGCATAAGGTAACAGAAGTGTAGAACACTTAGCTATAATATTAATTAATGAGCAGTTTCGTTTGACAGTCATGCTCTTTCAACTCTACCCTGAAAACAGTCATGTGTCAACAACAGTGGCTGGGTTTGAAGTCAGTAAGTCATTCAAGGATAACTAAGAAGTCAAGTTTCATTGCTGGGGCAGCTGAAGGAGGAGGAACGGGGCTCCTGGGAAGGGATTTGCTAAAGGGCTGGGAGCAGCGATGAGTGAATAGGATAGATAGAAATGTAGGGATGCAGGGATGCTCAGGAAAGGGTGGGGGCTGGTGGAGGGGCAGGTGAGCCAAGGACGACAGGAGGCAGCACCAGAGGCTGCCGTGCGGAGCTCTGGACAGACAGATACACCCAGAGTGCCCAGGTCTGAGCCCTACTCTATGGCTGCTTGTTTTCCCTAGGGCATGCCTCAGTTTCTCCAACTTTCAAATGGGCAAAGAGTTTTACTACTTACCTCCTAAGCTTGTTGTAAGGGCTCAGGAGCCATTCAGTAAAGGTTCAACAAGGTCAGCGAAATAAATCAGAGGGTTTGCATTGGAAGTGGAAGGATTGTAAAACAGAGTGGAGGAAGCTACACACTGTCTGGGAGATGGAGTGGGCACAGGTGCAATCACTCCTTGAACAAACACGGGTGATCACTTAAAGGCCCTGCTGGGGACTTTGAAGGCCACTGCATAAGACACGGCACCTGCTGTGGTCTGGATGGTGACTAAGAAACATATACTTCCAGGTAAGTTGAAAATAACAGGTAGCAAACAGTGAAGAAAGGAAATACGATCTGGACCCAGACAGCCAGGTGAGGCAAAGCTCCCCAGGTCGGGGCACAGGAAAGCCTTCTGTGAAAGTTGGAGCCTTGGCATTGTGATGAGTGAGATTCTGAACGGCTCCTTGATCAGGCAGGGCGTCTTCTGTGAGCGTCAGAATCACCTGGGTGGACTAGTGGAAATAGGGGTCCCCAACCCACCCCAGAGACACAGTAGGCTTGGGGCTGTCCCTGGAAACCACTCTAACAACCACCACAGGTGGTGCTGCTACAGGACATGGGTGCACCATACCTGGAGAGGATGTGGATAGAACCCAGGTTGGTCTGCACGAAAGCACATGCGTGTTTGAGGGCTGGTGTAGAGACTGTAGGGAGAAGTAGAGGATGGGTCAGGGCAGTGGGCTGGGGCAGAGGATTGGTGCTCTGTTTCCAAAGTGGGGAGGACAAGAAGAAAATGGCAGTAGTGTTAGAAAGCAGAGTGTCTATAGGAAGCTGGAAGTGATCCAAGTCTGCCCAATGGTCAAGACAGTGGATAGAGGTTTTGGTGGAGATCAAACGTGCAGAGGGGATGGATAAAGTCTTAGGAGAGGTCCCTGACAAAGAGGGGCTGGGGAAAGAATATTACAATGTCCCACAGAGAGGGACCACAGGCTGGAGCCAGACAATGGAAGGGCTCAAAAGCCAAGGGAGGATTACTGGGCAAAGGCAACGGCCACCCACAGACAGGACGTCACCCAGGACGAATTCTCAGAGAATGTGATTGGACGGGAATTTTGGAATCTGGAAGTGTTTTTTTTTTGGTCATCGAGAGTAGAATTCCTGATGGCACTGGTGAGGCAGGATTGTGGAGGTGTAGAGAGAAAGTAGAAGGTGAAAGGTAAAGGCAGAGGATACAAACTCTTAGTCTATAAAGGGTGGCTGCAGAAAGGAAAAGACCTGGATACTTTTCTTGAAGATCCAGGAGACTGGGTCTGATGGAGGCAGAGTTCGGGTCAGGAAGAACAGGCAGACACGCACCCTGGGCTGTAGAGTAACGGGCTGTAGAGTGACACTGAATGTGGAACAGGTCTTCACCTGGTAATGCCTCGAAAGATCTCCCACTCCGAGGCCCTGCCAAAGGATTGGTAGTTGGCCGTCCAAGAGCAAAGGGCTGGAGTGGATGAGTGGATGTGATCAGGTGAAGTGCTCCTGACGGCCCTCACTAGATGAGCTGGAGAAGCCTCCAAGTCATAGCTGGATAAGGGTGAGGTAAGTGAGCCACTCACCTCAGGGGTGAAACTTCAGAAGGTGCAAAAAGCTCAAAAATCATGAGAAATAATATCCTAGTGCAACATTTTTAAAAACCAAAATCAATGCAGAAAAATTCAAGATGAACTAAAACCATGAGATTTTAAATAAAGATACTGCTGTGGACAGGATTGTGTCCTCCCTAAAGTTTATATGTTGAAGTGCTGACCTCCCAGGTGACTGTACTGAAGAGAGGGATTTGTAAGGAGGTAATTATGGTCAACTAAGATGATAAGGGTGGGGCTCCGATCCAACAGAACTCATGCCTTCTTTAAAGTGGAGAGAAACTCACTCTCTCTCTGTCTGTCTCTCTCCCCTCCATGGGAGGCCTAAGAGAAGTGAGAAAGCTACTGTTTTTAAGACAGAAGAGGGGCCCTCAGCAGACACCTAATTTCCCAGCCTTTAGAACTGTGAGAAATAAATTTCTGTCGGTTAAGCCACCCAGCCTGTGGTATTCTGCCTGGCAGGCCAAGTAGACTAAGACAGATAGGTCCTGACAGTGTTGTGCTGAGCATTTTAGAGCCTGAGGCAATACGAAAAATGCCTGTCTCTATACATGTTTTAATGTTATATTTTTTAAATGGTCAGTGTTTTCCAGAACATTAAAGGCATTGGAGAAGCATATATTTGTTTCCATGAAAGCCAGGAAAGCAAAATTGTAATTAGTTCTGGTTTGGATTATAAATATAATATTTAAAAGTAAAAGAATGTTGTACATTTTAGTATCTTGATTTTACATTTTTTTTTTCAATTTTTTAACACTTTAATGTTCTGGAAAAAACCCTAATCATTAAAAATCTACAGCACCATGCAGAGGGCACAGCAGTTTTCCTTTGGTCACTGGCTCCGTAATGGCTTGAGAAGGTGTTGCTCAGAATCCAAAGGCTAGGTTCTTCTGGGGTCTGTTTTATTGTTTGTTTCTTTTATTTTCTTTATTACTGAAGTAATGCATACTCATTAAAAAATAATAATCTGAGGGCAACCACTTGAAGAGGAGAACCAGTGGAATACATATCACTCCAATTAACTGGAAGAACGCTAGGTTTCCCTCTTGGGTCAGACGTCTATCCACACTCTACTCTTTGCCCATGAATGCATGAATGTTAAGTGGGAAACTAGGACCCTCTCCTGATATTCCTGGAAGAGGGAGCTCTGTTATGGTGCCTGCTGCCTCTCTCCCCGCTCTCACTCTTCCCATGGGAGGTGGGTATGGGAGAGGGACTCATACACCGTGCTCAGCCCTTCTCTTTGGGAACCTGCCTGTCCACAGAAAGTGTGTTCTGTTTTTCTGTGGTCTGCCCAGCAGAGGGCAGGCTCCACAGCAAAGGCCACCGTCCTGAGGGGAAACGAGGTCTTTTTAACGGGCCCCTACTGATATTCCAACAAGTTACACAAGCATGTCTATGTACATGCTCTCTCTCTCTCTTTCGCTGTCTCCCTCTCTCTCTCTCACACACACACAAACACAAGAAAATCTTGAAAACCTTAGTTGATTGAGGATATTCAGTTTTGCCTAAATGACCTTTTCAATGAAATTTCCATGTGGCCAACTTGTTTTTTGACCACATTATTTTATTTTAATTCATTTTTTAGATGGGGTGTCACTCTGTCACACAGGCTGGAGTGCAGTGGTGCGATCTCAGTTCACTGCAACCTCCACCTCCCGGGCTCAATCATCCTCCCATCTCAGTCTCCCGAGTAACAGGGACCACAGGGGCATGCTACCACATCTGGCTAAGTTTTTTGTATTTTTGGTAAAGATGGAGTTTCACTATGTTGTTCAGGTTGGTCTCGAACTCCTGAGCTGAAGAGATCCACCCGCCTCAGCCTCCCAAAGCGCTGGGATTACAGACATGAGCCACCACACACGGCCTTGACTACATTCTTTTACATCAAAAGACCTGGAAACATCCTTACTGAGTCTCTTTTAAATAACTAGCTTTCATCTTCTACTTCATTGTATATTTATCTGTATTAACAAGCAGATACTGATTGGTTTTTCTTCTCCTGTTGGGCAGCAGAAGGAGTTCTGTGAACAGATCCTCTGGCGCTAAGTCTGGAATTTTCATCTTCTCTCATAGAACCTTGACCCTGAGCTTTAGGTTGTACATAATACACAGTTCTTGGGGCATTTCATGGCTGTTTTGGTCCCGGGGTGGGGCTGAGGCTCACCTGTGCCATTAAGTGTTCAACACATCTTACCTGGGCGTGCTCCTGGCTGGGCACAGCGCTCAGACCTGTTGCTGCCATGTATGTGCTGCCAATGGTCTTAATCTTTTCAACTCCACTGAATTTTGGCTTGGAAAGAAGCTGTGAAGCAATGACAACCATCCAGTTACTCAGCTGGATGCTGACCTGAAGCTGAGGACTTTATAGAGACATTCTCAAATGCTGGTTCACAGTGATGCCATGACTTGTTTCAACCCCTGTGTATGCACCCTGGGGCCCTGAGCTTTTCCAGGAATGAAAACTTCATGTATTTCAAACAGCGCATGTCCTTGGAGGAAAGTACAGCATAATGATTTACTTCCAAGGAACATGAATTACCGTTCAAACTTTGCTGGTGAAGGAACCAAGATGAATTATGATGCAAATGACAATGGGCTTGAAATAAATTTCCTGACTATGCATTTGAAAGGCATAAATTTAAAATTATGATTCGGTGAGTGAGCTCTTTCTTGCATGGTCAGAATGATTTATGATCAATTATTAGTGCTGAGGATTGGCTTTTGCCCTCTGAGTGCTTGAGGTGGATGGAATAAGATCTAGAATGGTTGTTATCAGCCCTAGCCCTAATATATATATTAGGAAGAGAAACCAGCTCTCTCTCTCTCTTTCTCCCCTCCATGGGAGGCCTAAGAGAAGTGAGAAGGCTGCTGTTTGCAAGACAGAAGAGGAGCCATATGATATATATATATAAATATATATATATAAAGATATATACATATATATTTTATATATATATATATATATATATATATATATATATATATTTGAGACAGAGTCTTGCTCTGTCACCCCAGCTGGAGTGCAGTAGTGTGATCATAGCTCAGTGCAGCCTCCATCTTCCAGGCTCAAGTGAACCTCCTGCTTCAGACTCCCGAGTAGCCGAGATCACAGGCATACATTACCATGTGCAGCTAATTAAAACTTTTTTTTTTGCAGAGACAGGGTCTCCCTATGCAGCCCAGGCTGATCTCAAACTCCTGGGCTCAAGCGATCCTCCCACCTTGGCCTCCTAAAGTGCTGGGATGACAGGTACCAGCCATCACAGCTGGCCCGAGCTCTACTATTTCTTGTCTTGGAATTAGTTATCAGCATCCCACTTGACTCTTCCTTAATCTGCTGATTTAGGCTTTCAGCTGGGATGGAGGAAAGGTAGGGATAAGAATGGAAGCTGTAGGAAGGAAGAGGAATGGACTTGCGCGTGAAGGACGCCCTGGAAGGTCTGTACCTGCTTGGGAGGGCAGGGTTCAAACGGTGCTGAACGGAGACCAAGAGCGTTTTCTTGCCCCTTCCTTGGAACTCCGGATTTCAGGGAGATTCCTCCAGGATTACATATCAAATAATTTAAGACAGATGAGCAAATCCCTGTATCACCTATCCGCATATCCACTGTCATTCACCCGTTAGTACTGGGGAATGTTTATTTCACTGAGGAGCAGCTGAGACCCCCAGCCGCTGTTTGTCACGACGCACCCAGGACCACAGTGGTAATTGCTGGCGGCCATGACGGCACCATGAATCTCTAGCATCGACCTCACAGTGATGATGGTGGTGAGAGAAAATGCACAGGGCCCACAAGACATTTAGGAGGTTTGCCTGAAACCACCGTGTTATGTAATCTCATCGCTGTATTTCAGAATTCCATGAATCATCATTAACATATGCTCCTGGACAGATGTCAATTTTCTTCTATTTTGCAAGATAGTGATAAGAATAGTGTGGCTGCAATATCCTTAAACCAGAGGGGCGTTTGTTCTTACTGGGAAATAGAACACATTATTCTCCATGTAGAAAGTTGAAAAATGACACCTATTTCGAATTCTAAAACAGACACTCTGTCCCTTCTAAAGTATGTTGTATTATCCCCCCATACAGATTGTATTTTCAACAATAAAATGTCGTCCATGCAGAGTGCAAGTTGATATCTGACAAAGGCATTGAAGTAGGAACAGACATAGCAATAATCTATTATAACTCATTATCTTTTTATGTGGAAAGGGATGGGCAAGTATTTTACCTGGAATTCAAGCCTTAGCAGAGAATCCACTAGCACACTGGATACACATTTGATTTAACAGATTTTGGTAGCTGTTCCTAGCAGTCATACCAACTTCAAAAATACAACATATTTGTCTACCTCAGGTTAGTCAGAGACCTAAATAAAGCAAAAGCCTTTAATGCCACCTGCCAGAAATTATGCCAAGGGAAAAGTTTTTTGGGATAGGCCGCTATCCCGAAGTAACTTCAAGCGCACAGGTGTGAGACTGGGGGTACTCCTGCCCTTCAAGGGCAACTCTCAGTACCTACATCATCAAAGTCAGCGATGATCTCGTTCAGGAGCCGAAGGCATTCCAAGCCCTCCTTGTTCACGTCGGATTCTGTATAAAATTCTTTGAAATCCGGAATGGAGGCAAACATGACGCAGACACAGTCATAGGACTGGTGGTATAGATCCTGCTTGGGAGAAAAGCAAGAGCTGATCACTAGGAGACTGACCTTTAAACCCTCCACAGGCAAGTGGCTTGTTTCTGCCAGGATTCACATAGACATCGCCCAAATGCCCACTCCACCTGCCCCACCCCAGCCATGGCCCAATCCATGGGCTGCCGCTGCTCGCAGGGGAAAGCTTCTAATGAGCTGGATTCAGGCCACTAGCAGTTAAGAAGAGGTGCCTTGCCAGTTAAACCTCTCTGCCATATTGACCTGAGACAATGACAAGAGACCACAGAGTTCTGGCTTAGTAAAAAATGTCCTTTAAACAACTGAAGGGAAACAAAATATTTTCCCAAACTCTCAGATTGTCCTGAAGTAACTTGTTATGGCTATAGTATTTGGATGGGAGTCTTGATGAATTTTCCTCTTCAGTGTCTCCTGCAAACAGCATATGGAATTCATCAAGTTAATTCTTATTACACCAGAAAGAACCAATAGAGCTCCTCAGTCTACTTATTCATGTTATATTAGACACTGACTATATTTATTCAGGATATTCTTTTCATTTTAAATAGGAAGAGGCTCATAGTTCTTTATCCATAGACATGAGTTAAATTGCAATGTCTTGTAAACACAATTTCAAGGTGTTTCCATGATTTTCCCAACACAGTGACACCTTCAAATTCAATGAAGGTTCCAGAAAGGAAGAGTTGTCAGGTGGTCTTGGGGGCTAGTCCTAGGAGGATGTGCCCTTCCACTGGCAAGGGCTCCTCAGACCCCTGAGATGGCCCTGACACAGGCAGACTGGCTGGGGCCACTGTGGACGCAGTGCAGCATGGGAAATGCTTTCTTCTCCAGGAAAGGTGAGGAGAGTTCTGTTAAACAAGATGGCCGACCTCTGAGGGGAGGGAAAAATGCTAGTGGTTGGTACTTCCTGTGTGTCTGGCAGGGCGAGGGAATCCATTCTACATGAACATTATCAGCAAGCCCTGCTCTTTGGGGCACCCAGATGAACTTCTTTGCAGAAAGCAAGCACTTAAATAATATCATAACTCCAAGGTTTGGTGGCACCTCAGAGGAACTGCTCTTCCCAGTGAGGTCCCGTCACAAACCCATCAGAGCCAGGGCAACCCAACTGAAGGCCACAACAGTTTTGAGAAAAAGATGGACTCATGGTTCTCAGGACCAGCCACTCTATAATCCCTACTACTGCCTCAAAATCTGTACAAAGTACGTGAACAATGAAATCAAGGTTTTCTTTTCTATTTTGTGCTCGATATGATTGTGCTGGTTTCTTGTGCAGAATTGTATTTTCTCTCTCTCTGCAAAGTTGCCTTTGTGAACACTCATATCCTTGGTAGGCAGCCTATGACAGCCAAGGCACGGTGCTGGCAATGCTGACTGCAGTCACGGGGTCAGAGAACAGGGATACATGAGTTTAAAATGTCAGTTTTATAAAAGTGGTATAAACTCCACTGACATCCCTGTGCTTGAGGAAATGGGTGCATCTAGCAAGGGGAGGACATATATCCTTCCCTTTCTCCCTTTCCTCTCCTCTCCTCTCCTTTCCTTTCTTTTTGAGACAAAGTCTCACTCTATTGCCCATGCTGGAGTGGGATGGCGTGATCTTGGCTCACTGCAACCTCCACCTCCCAAGTTCAAGAAATTCTCCTCCCTCAGCCTACTGAGTAGCTGGTATTACAGGTGCACACCACCATGCCCAGCTAATTTTTTTATTTTAGTAGAGATAGGGTTTTACCATGTTGGCCAGGCTGGTCTCAAACTCCTGACCTTGTGATCCACCCACCTCGGCCTCCCAAAGTGCTGGGATTACAGGCGTGAGCCACCACAGCTGGCTGAGGACATATTTTCTATATCCTGCATTTCCCCACTCCCTGCTGACACTGACCAGAGTGCTCTTTGGGGAATGATAATGATGACAAGATTAAGCACGATAATAGCCAGCACTTACTGAACACTCACCACATGGTAGGACGGGCACTTCTCTGAACACTTTATGTGCATGAACTCACCACAATTACAACCCTATGTAGTACCCTACAACTCTAGGCTGGTACCAGAGTTTTCCATCTACAAATAAAGAAACTGAGGCACACAGTGGTTACGTTACTTGCCCAAGGCTGGAGTTATCAAGTCTGACAGTAGAATCCACCCTTGTAAATGCTACACTTCATACTTTATCAAGTCTCCGGGATGATCATGGGCTTCACTGCTTGGTTTGAGGGTAGCACGGGGCCTCCGACACTTGCGGGTCCTGTTACTTTACCTTTGTCTTTTCCTCTGGAGTCTTTAAGGGTGTCTGGGAGTTGGAGATAATGATATGCAAGACTAAACTGATGGGCAGTTTGGATCTGACATGTCATTTCATTACACAGCACCAAAGTGGGGATGTATGGGAGAATCTCTAATGGGACTTCCAAGAGGGCAGGTGCCTGCGCCTCCCCACTGATCAACGGACCCTCATCCCCTAGGCTGGGCTCCAAGCACAGGCACTGTTTTGGAAAGTTCCCTGGGTTATTCTGCTGTGTAGCCTTGATTAAGAATGACAGACTACATGAGGAAATGGAGCTCAGGGGAGCTGGGGCTGCCACCAAGGCTCCCAGCTGGCTGAGGGGAAGGGCCAGGACCAATCCCTGCATTCTCTGCAGGCCGTGAATGCTGCTGGGGAGCTTGGACTACAAATGGATCACCCACCTTCTTTGGCAGAGTGGTCACTTGGAAGCTCTGAGGGAATTCCCAGGGTGAGCTCAGGTCACTGGTCACACCTGGTCCTCAGATTCAGGGCTTCCATAAGACTATAACTACTGGGAAACCAGGGAAACTTCTAGACTTCTCAAATTCTCTGGAGCCTGAGAAACTTGCAGGGCCAAGAACCATGCCCTGCACTCATGAGAGATTCCCTCCTGTGGTTGCACTGGGCATGGGGCCAAAGAGGATTGCATGCTGACTGGTAGATGACTTGAGTTTGTCTTATACTTCCAGAGGACCTGGGGGTTGGAGTAGGGCAGGTGAGCAGCCTTTGAAGATAATTTGGAATTCAAGGTCTAGAATGGGTGACCCATGTCAGCATGTAGCTACCCAAAAGTATTACTGAGCTTTAGAATTGAAAGTGAGTTTAGATGTCTCCTCAACATTCATTCACATGTAACCATTCTGTTGAACAAGCTCAAGGAATGAAAAAATAATCACAAAGCAACTGCATTTCTGTGGTCACTACCCCTTTCAGTTTTGGAGTGTGGCTAGATCTTCCCCTGTCTTGAACAAACACCTGGGACTACCCCCTGGCCCTCCATGTCACTGTGTGCAATGCAAGGTCCTCTCTTCGATCATTAGAGGCCCCAGTCCAAGAAACAGTCAAAACTCTTGCCCTTGTTGTACCTGTGGTTTGTGCCCTTCCCCAGCGTGGGCCTTTTGTGGGTGAAGAAGGGGGATCAGTTGGCTTCTACTCTCTCTCCACCACTTCTTCTACCTCACTCTTCCTAACTTGCTAGATGGGTTTTCCAAACCATCCAGAATGGAGAACAGGGGAAGACAGAGAGGCTATGAGGCAGGACAGCTTCCTATTAGCTGCATCCCACTCCCTGAATACTCAAACCTGGCTTTCCTCCTGTGGATGTTTTCATGGGTTTTTGGAAGACTCCCTGTCATTTCGCCCATCCCTGGACATCCCCCGACCCTTGAGTCTTACATGATGGAGGCCATGCACATCACTCCTGCTTCTCGCTACCCTCTCAGGTCTGGGCTTTCGGGCTATTTCTTCAAGTTTCTCTGCCAAGGTCCCTTCTCTCTCCCTCCTGTCCCCCCAGGCAGCTCTGTAACATTGGATCTAAAACAACCCTACACCAATTCTCTTTTTCTTGTTTGGTCCTTTAGCAACACTCAGCTTTGCTGTGCAAACAACTGACAGTCCAGCCATGTACCAAGCCACAGCTCCCCTACCCTGTGTGCCCAGATGCCCCATCAGCACCTGTGCTGAGCATTTCCAAGTGTCAGAACCTGCCTGCCATCTGTGTACCCCAGATGGAGATGCTTCCCAGAACCACTCAGAGACTGAAGTCATGGGGTGAGTCCAGGCTGAGCAGTGCTGGCCTGTTCACCAGGCTGGAGGTGAGGGGGGATCCCCACCTTCCCCTTTAGGACGGCCTCATCCCCACTACATTCTGTCCAAACCCTCTTTCAATCTTTAGTCTTCTGGCCAATTCATAAGCTCCCTGCAGGCCAAGGAAGGCTTCTGTAAGCTCTGCACTCTGCTTGACGCCTCCTTTGGAATAAGAGAGCAAGTGTCTCTTCGTGTCACAGGCTGAAATTCTCTTTGACACCCTGTTACACACACACGTGCCCTATCAAAGGGCCTGCTGTGTGCCAGGCTTCATATCAGGTGTTAGGGACACAGAGAAAAACAACACAAGCCCTGCCCTTAGGGAGCTTAAAGTCTAGGTGGAGAGACAGAGAAAATCAAGGAAACATAATAAAGCACAATGGGTGCTGTGGGCCCAGGTGTGGAGGTGTCTGGGGCTGTTCATCGAGGTGGGCTCGGGGGATAGAGTGTTCTAGAAAACATTCAAAGCTGCCACTGGCACTCAGGTCTTCCACCTTCCAGACCAGACTGGTGCTTTGTCTCACTGACTCGGGCTGCACGGAGGCTTTGGATCGTCCACGTTTTCCAAGTTGACCTATGGGGGAACCGTTAAGCACCTGGTGTCCCCAGCTGTCAGTTAATGCCTGATATACTCAGGGGAGTCAAATGACTGGAAAGTACAGAAGCGTCTATTGCAACCCCAGGGGCATGCTAGCCTGACCCTCCTGCAGAGGACACTTGGGCATAGAGCTTTAAGCTTAGTGCTGTTGAAGGATCTGTCCGGTCGTCACTGGGAGGGCTTTCAACAGCAGAAAGGGAGGTGCTGTTTGCACATGAGGGGCATTTCCCAAATTTCTGTGGTGGCCCCCGTGGCTCATGTGGCTTGTTTTGATCAGGCATTGGCTCTCTCTGAATGAAGCTGTCTGGCTCACAATCCTCTACCACCCGGAGACTTGACTCAGGGTCAATTTGGTGACAAAATGCAGTCTTCTCCCCCAAGTGATGAGAGCTGGCTTTGATGCCCATTGAAGGGGCTTTTCAGAAATGTTCCTGCCACACACAGAGGTGGGGAGAACGGGCTTGCAAAACAGAGAAGGCTCCCATCTGGGTGCACAGAACTCTCCTGATGAGCCTGAGGGTTGTGTGGGCTGAATCTGGCCATGAGAGTTAACAGCTGATGGAGAAGCTTCGGGAAGTTCTAAGTAACACAAGTGCCCAGGAGAAGGAAGAGGCACTGCAAAGCCAGCGCAGACACAAGCAGCCAGGTCTGTGCCCGTGTGCCCGAGCACAGGCCTATGAGCACTTCTTCACTGAAATAAAACCTTTTCAGAATTGATTGTTACGGCAATTACATCATTCTTGACTCCCTATTTCTGAAGGGAAATTAATTTCCTTTGTTCACTGATGCAGTGGGTAGGAGGGTAAAAATGACATGATCTGTGTTAATGCAGGTCTTGGCATCAGCTGTGCCATTTTCCAAGGATTGTTCCAGAAGCCATGGAGTGGAGGCTATCCAAAGACTCCCTGCCCTGGACTCAAAAAGTCATCAGCAACCACAGGTTGTGCCACAGAGAGGAATGGAACTGCCTGCCTGGTCTCTCCCAGAGCCCTGGCCTGTGGGTTTTGGTCCCAGGAGGCCGTTCATCCTCAGGGCAGTGATTCTGCCGGGAAGCAGCCTCCATCCTGTTTATGCATGAAGTGTTTCACTAGTTAAGTCAGAAAGGATGCAGGCGTAAGCTGATCCCACACAGGGAAATAAACATGACTTCAAGTCCTCTTCTTTTTTTTCGGCTTATAGGTAGACCTTGTTGTATTGTGTCTTGCTTTATTGCAGTGCACAGATATTGTGTCTTTCACAAAGTGAATGCTCCCTCGACCAAGTCTACTGGCACCATTTTTCTAATAGCATGTGCTCCTTTTGTGTGTCCATGTCAGCATTTTTTGCAACAAAGTATTTTAAAGTTAAGGTATGCACTTTTTTTTTTTTTACACATAATGCTATTGAATACTTAATACATACAGTATAGTGTAAACATAACCTTCATATGTGCTGGGAAAGCAAAAATTTGTGACTCGCTTGATAGTGATATTCACTTGATTGCAGAGGTCTGGAACTGAACCGGCAAATTGGTGAAGTATAGCTATAATTTACTTTTGCCAAAGTCTTGTTTTCCTGTATTATTTCCAGAAGACTCACAGAGCAGTATCATCGAGAGTTTAGTGGAAATGGATTAGTGTGGTGGATGCTGGGGTAACCTCCACAAAGGGGCTGAGGGCCTGCCCCCATCCACCCGACGCCCCAGAAGCCTCCCCTGGAGCCTCTGCATTCAGAGGCACTGAGCGCTCAGCATCAGGGCTTGGCCCACCCTGCTGAGAGGGGGCTGAGAAGACAGACACTGCCCACAGTGCTTTTTATGCAATGCCAGGAACAGGAGTGAAGTGATTACATTGGGTTTTGTTTTCCACTTTATTCAGGCTCTAAAAACGTTGGGCAAGAGCCCTTGCTGAAAGCTTTTAATCAATTCCCAGGGGCAGTGATTCTCAAGTTTTGCATGAATCTGGGATATTTGCTTAAAAGATAGCTGACAGTATTTACTACATGCCATGCACAGTTCTAAGAGCTTCATCTAAATTATTGCTTCAAAAATTGGTAGTGGTCTCTGAGAGGATTCTGAGGCCCCACAGCCAAGAGGTGCCAGGGCTGGACCAGATGCTTTGCTCTCAGTCACGCTGCAGGGCCTAGGAGGTCAAGGAAGGCTTGTGTGGGGATCAGGAATAGCCTGTTTAGCAGGTAGTCCTTCACTTTGAGAAGCACTGTTCTTGTCTGCAGGGACTTCCTTGGTCCCAGCATCAGCCACCTCTGCCATGCAGGTTCAGTAAGGGGTAGGGCTTCTGCTCGGGGAAACCTTAGCGAGGGAAAGAGCTCAGGCAGGAAGTCACTGTTTGGTCCTGACACCGTAGAGGGGACAGAAACCTTGGTGACAGCTATACTCTTAAACAGCATGGGCACCGTTATCATTCATCTGTGCAAGGCCATGCAATGTTAGCCCCACCTGGCCTGGGATTGCAAAGTTAATATTACATCATTAGGTCAAGGAGATAGATTCTTCTGTCCAGTGAGGAGGCTACTTTAGGGCAGCAGGGTCCAACGGCCATAGGAGACATTCCACAGAAGGGAGGGGCACGACTTTGCTATGCTTTATGCACACAGGTGGCTCTTATAACACCCTCACTATGTGTTTTCAGAAACAAACAAAACATAAACAAAACTCTCCCTTTCTGAGACTCACTGTGGGAACTCTGAGAACCCTTGGCAGGGGGTCGGTGCCTCTCTTTGTAGCTCAGGCCCTTTGTGTGGGCTCTGTTTTGCATGCAGTGCTGTTCCCATGGGGACTGAAGCCTCCAGAATCTCCCCACACTCACTGTTTCGGCAACTGGCTAGCAAACCTCCCCCGGAGGAGTACAGGGTCCTTGAGGAGACGGCGTGGGGCTGCTCTGATTGTGGTAGGGTTTGGGGGCTCCTTTTCATAGTTTAGTCCCCACATCTTACAGTGGCTGCTCGAGTAGCCATCACCCCCACTGCTTACCCTATTAGACAGAAATTGGCAGTAAAATTTGAAATGTTATAGCCAAAGGAAGATCTGCATTGTGTGATTAAATACAGAGAACCCTGCAGCCCGCCAGCCGAGCAGAATGACACGATCATCTCATTTCCCAGCACCATAGTGGGAATGATGATGCCCTGATTTAAGGTTCAGTGTCCACTCTTCTCCCTTCCAGAGAACCATGTCAGGTCAGCAGCGAAAGTGCAAGCCTGCCATGCAGGAGTCACTGGCCTCAAGCATAATCCAAACACCCTTGGCGTGGCTGTTATGGAACACGGAGCCATCTGTGCTGGTCCGAGTCTGAAGAGCTCTGAGACCGAGCTCTTTCATCTTCCTACAGGGCTGTATGTTGCCCTCAGTCAGATGTAGATTTGAGGACCCTGTGCTTCCTGAATGAAGGAAGGAACTATCTTCAGGAGCTGCAACTGGGAGCTTGGTGAACAGGCACTGATCATGTGCAGGGGCATTTATTTCAACGCATTAGACAGGTCCCTGTGTACACACAGGGCTACAGTGGCTGTGATGACACTCCCAAGGAGTTCACCTTCTTTATTTGACAAATACAGAAACAAAGCCCAGAGCTGGCTTCATCTAAATGTTCCCATTCCTGCTTTGTTCCTGAAAACTTTCCAAGCTGCCCTTGCAGTGAGGCAGTGCCAAAACCAGGGCTCACCCCAGGTGCTGAGTCCCTACTCCGGGCTCCTATCAGGCCGTGCTGCCTGCCCCACTACTCAGCCTTACACCATGGAGCTCTCAGGGTAGTGAATGCTGTAGGAGACACTGTGTGTCCTTTTTTGTTGTTGCTGTTCAGATGGAGTCTCGTACTGTTGCCCGGGCTGGAGTGCAAAGGCACGATCTCAGCTCACTGCAATGTCTGCCTCCTGGGTTCACGTGATTCTCCTGCCTCAGCCTCCCTACTAGCTGGGATTACAGGTACATACCACCATACCCGGCTAATTTGTTTTTGTATTTTTAGTAGAAATGGTGTTTCACTATGTTGGCTAGTCTCGAACTCCTGACCTCATGATCCGCCCACCTTGGCCTCCCAACGTGCTGAGATTACAGGCATGAGCCACCGCGCCTGGCTGATGCTGTGTGTCTTTAACCCAACAGCAGCACTCCGTAGGAGACTTGGAGGAAAATGTCACGTTACCCTCAGGAGCACCAGAGGGCTGTGCAGTGGCATGAAGGTCCCTGGTACACAGCAGGGCCACAGGGGAAGTGGAGGAGTCACTGTGAGCTGCCGACACCCGCACTTTGCCGCTGTCTTCCCTCTCACACGCATCCCACCTGTGTGGACGTGGGCCCCGTGCACGCCTCTGTGAAATGCCCGTCTCACCTGGGGGACTGCAGTGCGAAGGCACCATGCGGACGTCCCTCAGCCTCCCTTCTGCAACTAGAAGGCAAGGCACCATGCTTCCTCTTTTATGGATGAGGACGGCGAGGTTCGGACAGGGAAGTAACTAGCTCACGTTCACAGGAACAGACAATGTTGGAAGTAAGATTTGAGGCCGCACTGTGTAGCCCTAGGTTTTATTCTTCTTTCCCATCTTGCCTTTCCTTATTATTTCCAAGGCGGGAAACTGTATTCTGATGTTTGCTTAGAATAAGCCAAGCAAACAGGAAAGAGCAGAGAGAACCTGCTGCTTCTGGAGGTCTGGCCCAGGAAGGCTGTCAGGACCACAAGAGAGGGCTCTGCAGGGCTGTGAGGCTGAACCCTGGGGCCAGGGCACCTTCTGTGCTCCCCACTGACCTTCACAGAGCTTCTCGAGCTCCAGAGCTTTCCTCTGAGCCCATGTCCAGGAAGGGACCCTCCTATCAGCTCCCAGATTCTTTTTAAAATTTTTATATTTATTTATTTATTTTGAGACGGAGTTTCACTCTTGTCGCTGAGGCTGGAGTCCAATGGTGTGAACTCGGCTTGCTGCAACCTCTGCCTCCAGGTTCAAGCAATTCTCCTGCCTCAGCCTCCAGAGTAGCTGGGACTACAGGCACCCGCCACCACGGCCAGCTAATTTTTTTAAAATTATTTATTTATTTATTTATTTAATTTTTAGTTTTAGTAGAGACGGGGTTTCTCCATGTTGGCCAGGCTGGTCTTGAACTCCAGACCTCAGGTGATCCACCCGCCTTGGCCTCCCAAAGTATGGGATTACAGGCGTGAGCCACCACGCCTGGCCTCAGCTCCCTTGTTCATCTCCCTTTGCTCTCTTTCTGCCTGCAGCAGTGGGCTCTTCCCAGGTCTTGAATTAGGCACTTTCCTGGTGCCAATGGAAAAGTAGCCCCTTGGAGCCTGAAATGTTCTCTCCCCATTCCTCTCTCCCCCTGGCCCCCTTCTCTCAGCTAGTTTCTAGCACTTTCTTTCCAGATTCAGAAGCCACTTCCTCATGGTGGCAGCCTTTCTGGATTACCATATTTACACCCCAGTGTCCTTGGAGATAACAGGATCCTATCCCCAGGAGGCACCCAGGGAGGATGAGGCCACCTCTAATCCCACTCATCTCTGTGTCCTGGGCCACCACCAGCCTGGCTATAGGGCAGGGGAAACATGGGGACCTTGTTGAATTTAAAAACGGGATGGAGACTCTTGTTCATGGAAACAGAGGGCCCCTTAATGGACACTGTGATTTTATTACCTGTGATCAATAGGAAAATCGGGTGCTGAAGAACCCACCAAATGTAGTCAACACCAGGAGAAGAAACAGGAAAGCCCGCAGGCCATGAGACTTGCTGTGTAGCCCTGGAAGGCCCACTGTGCCCTGAACGTTTCCAGGAAGATGAGAGTGGTGATGTCTAGCAGCTCATCTGCCACCTGGCGCCTTATTCTTAACGCCAACTTCAAATCTGCTACAGAAAAATACTGTTCCAAGGCTCCTCACTGCAGGTTCCTTTGTGTTCTCGGATCATCCGGGTTGAGCTTATCCGTTAAGGAGTGCATCCATCTACAGGTGACCCCCGCCTCTTTCACATACACACTCCCAAGCCTCAGTGAAAATGTCCTAAGAACAGGGGTTACACCTCTGAAAAAAAAATCTCAGAACCCCAAACTCACTAAAAATTAAGCTTGGGAACTGAGCCATGCAAGAAACTGCCTGCTTTTTGTTCCCACGTGGATGGCGGCAACGTAGAAGGGCCACGGAGCACCCTAGGTGGCCTCCCTCACAACTGCTCAGGAAAAAATTCCTTGTGGGCCCTGAAATCTTTCAGAATAGACACTCCCCCCAAAAAACTAACCAGAAATCAGAGTTCTGTTGACTCTTATCCTGGCAATGCACATTAATAGCGGATCTTCACAGGTACTGGACAAAGACCAGACCAGAAATCATCCCTCGGCCCAAGCAGAGGAAGGCATAATGGACTTTTCCTGACTCCTCTCTTTTCACATGTAAAATGCGGTTTCAAGGAGCACTAATCAAGTCTCACAAGAATGTAACCACCTCCTGTCTACCCCACTTCTCTTTTTATTCCTTTTCCTCCTTCCCCTACTGTGCACTCTTTCTCCTTTCAGTATTGAAGTCCTCAAAACTCTCTTTGGGAAAAGCACAGGCCACGAATCCTTGTGTAACTTGTGTTTCTTTTTCCTGGGTACCATCCTCATCCTTGGAAAATAAACCTCTAACTTGATTGAGACCCGTCTCAGACACTTCTTGGTTTACACATCTCAGACATCTGAGAAACGCCACAGAACCAAGCACAGGGCTTTGTGTATTGAAGACGTTCAGATACATGTTTCTTACGTTAAGTCCAAATGTAGACACATCTGCTTTCTCTTGCACTTCAGCAATATTAAAGACATCTCACAACATCTCTCTTCAAAAGCCATTTCAACATTTAACTGACATTGTAGTCTTTTCAACTCTAGCTAATCCATTCGGATAAACCCTCCATGAAATTCCTATTTCCATCCATTCGAATGGATGGACTCAAGTCTTTGGTCTGCTCTTGTGTAGGTAACTGCTAAACGCTGTCACACTCACTGTGTATCTGATATCTTTGAAATTCTAAGAGCCTTGGAAGGCTCTCAGGGAAGCTGAGTGCGGGGAAACAGTGGGCATGTGGGAGGTATGGTTTAACGTTGCCTCTTGGTTTGAGCCTCCATTGCGTGCTGGTAAGGCAGGCCTCCTCCCACACTGGGGAGAGAGCAGTAGCTACTTTGGAGGCATATTTGGGTCCCTAGTGCCTCATAATGGACATTCAGAACTTTACATGATTGGGGAAAAAAATCTTCTCGAATAATGAATCCACCTCCAAACTCAGACTTTTAGAGGTCATTCTAACCCACTATTCTCAACTGATATCTCTACCACCAATCAATATCTTCTTGAAAACTGAACAATTCAAGCCAATCTTGGCCATTTTGAACGCTCAGATGTGCGAAGTGCTGCAGCCCTTATGTCACTGAAGAAGCTTTCAGCCCTCACCCAGGTCATCACGTCACCCAGCCCCATCCCCCAGCCCCCAGCCCCGCCTGGTCTGACCTCATTCTTCAGGCTCCTGGCCAGGAAGTGCTCAGCGACGTGTGCGGGAAGCACGTTCTCCAGCAGCACACGGTTCAGGTTCTCCATGGTCTCTATCTCCTCCCGCTCTTTTTTGAACTTGTTCTTCCATAAGAAGTCTAACCTACAGTAATATTCATTCTGTTACAAGAGGACACAGAGGTAAAGAACCAATAGGCATCTTGTCCTGCCAGAGAGTGGAGGTTTTAAAGAGAAAACAAAAAGAACAAAATGAAACCGAAAAAAGAACCCCCAAACAGAACTACCACCCTCCCTACAAAGCCCTCTGTGTCCCTGAAATGTCCTTCAGTCAACCTCGGACACGGATTTGCAAAAAACAAGAACCGGCCTCAGAAACAGGGAAATCAGCTATATGGAGGCTTCAATTCAAAGTGCCATTAAAGCTTCCTGCAACGTTATGTTACTAAAAGATGGCTCAAATTATTTTTTGAAAAGAGGCATTGTAGAATATAAATGATGAATAAATGAAAAATGAAGAATACCTCAGTAGAGAGAGTGCATTTTTTGACGATTTGAATAAAAACTGTATTGTTCGTTTATGGCAGTTTGCCTTTAGCATTTGTAAATTAGTTTTTCCCTAACACAAATTGTATAACTATGTAATCATTGCAAAATATGGATTTTTTTCCACTTGGGATTGTGTTGTTCTGACAGAATGCCATTCATTACATTTAGAGAAAAGTTCATTTTGATATTAAGATAGTGCCTGCTAGTAAAAACCTGTGTTCATGCTTTATAATGTATTAAAATATAACATATTTTAAAAGTAGTTATTATTAACATTGTAGGAATGGAGAGGCCCAATTACTGACCAAGGGACTTTTGGGTCTTGGCAACATTTTGTGCCTCCTATGATGTAAATAATTTAATATAATGAAATAGACTTGAATGGATCCTCCTGTAATAGAAAGGCTTAGTGGAGAGTGTGTATTTCACACAGATAGTCACCTATTGACAAATAAATGCAAAGAAGAGCTAACTGCAAGTTTTTGGTTTGCTTTGTTGAGTTGATTAATTCTACCAATGACAAGTACAAAGTAAAACAAAACACACACACACATGCACACAGATGGCCTCTCATGCACAAATGAGAATTTAAAAAGTTTAAAATCCACATTTTGAAATTTGAAAGAAAAATGATTATTCATTAGTTAGGTTTGATTCAAATTATCTGTCATACATTAGGAAAACTCCTCCTCCTCTGGTGTGGTGCTTACGTTTATCTCATGTAATAAGGCATTTTCAAAAACTGCAAAAAATATATTTTAAAAGTTTGTTTATATTTAGCCAGGATGGTGGCTCATGCCTGTAATCCCAGCACTTTGGGAGGCCAAGGTGGGTGGGTCACTTGAGGTCAGGAGTTTGAGACCAGCCTGGCAAAATCCGGTCTCTACTAAAAATACAAAAATTAGCCAGGCCTGGTTGTATATGCCTGTAATCCCAGTTACTTGGGAGGCTGAGACAGGAGAATCACTTGAACCCAGGAGGTGGAGATTGCAGTGAGCTGAGATTGAGCCACTGCACTCCAGTCTGGGAAACAGAACTAGACTCTGTCTCAAAAAACAAAAACAAAACCCCCAAAATAAAAGTTTGTTTGTATTTAAAGTTTCACATTCATGCCAGATTTTCCACACCATGGACTGATAGAAATTATGCTGTACAGTGACTAGAAAAGTCTTCCTACTTGAAGAATGGATTTAAAAAAAAAATAAATCAGTGGTGTGTCTGGCTTCAAACTAAAATGATAGATGCAACCAGTAGTGGGGGCATGGAAAAGACACAGGTGCACACTTAAAATTAGACAAAAGTGAAGCATGAGATGAAACCTCCCCCAAGGGAGCAGTTAAGGCAGCAAGTCCAACCCAAGTGAGCATGACAGGTTTCCGTACGCCATGCTAGGATGTTGCTCAGGTTTTCAGACCAATTGTTATTGCATAACAGGTAAGCATTTTGTAAGTCTCCTACTAAAAAATAATCACAGTATTTTGGAATCAGCTGCACTGAACTGAAATGACATTTTGCCAAATCTATCTATCTGTCTATGTATATATGTATGTATGTATGTATGTATGTATCTATCTATCTATCTATCTATCTATTTATCTACCTACCTTTCTATTTGTCTATCCATCTATCAATCATCTTTCACCTTCCCAAACAATGCAATCTGCTTCGAATCCTCTGCCTTCTGTGTAAGTAGCTGGCACATTAGCAACTTGTATGAAGGGCCCCCTCAAAAAATACTTTAAAAATCCCCAATCAAATGGAATACACTGAATAATAATCCTCCAAAAGATAGTTTCAAGTCCTAACCCTTGTTATTTGTAAATGTGACCTGATTTGGAAATAATGTCTTTGTGGATATGATTCAGTTAAAGATCTCAAGATAATCTCATCCTGGACCTAGGGTCGGCCCTAAACCTGAAGACCGGTGTCCTTACAAGAGAAAGGAGACGGGGATTTGACTCAGAGACACGGCGGGAGGCCATGCACAGGCGTCTAGCAGAGGCCAGAATGAAGCCCCTGCCTGGGTGACTCGGGGAAGGCTGTGCTGCAGAGGAGACAGAGGATTCTGTGTGCAGGAGAGGAACAGGGAGAGACACACAGGCTTCCTCAGCTTTGAGAGCCTCCCATTCCTTGGATTGCCACCCATCTCTTGGATTCTGCCTGGGGCTACTCTACAGGTTTTCAGGGGCCCAGATCCCATGAAGAGACACAGAATTTGCTTTTCATTGGCTTTATCAACAATGAATGAGACAGCAGGAAGAGCCCGGGTGAATCCTCCAGGACATGCCTGGGACCCCATGACCCTCCCTGCTGGGGCTCACATCTAGCACAGCCTCGAGGGCAGTTCTGGGCTTTTTCTGGTTCTGAAAACAGCTTGAGGAACTGGAGGGCTTCACATCTTTCTACATGGACAGAAGAACTAGTCACTGGGCTGGAGTACAGGGCAATTGGTGACCCTGTACATTCTTAGGTTCTAAGCTCTCCTACAAAACAATAGCTTCATTTTGAGGTCATGTAGACTGTCCCCTGGTTTTATAGGATACATGGATCCCACCTCAATGTGCTGCTGTTTAAGCTCTGGTGAGACACCAAGCTTCTTTCTTTTTCGAAAGAGACCCCTGAGTTGGCTAACACATCTATCATAAACTAGACTTTAGTACAGCAAGTAGCACTGTACCTGTTGCACAAGAGACGTGTTATGTTTTTATCGAGGCTACTTAGATACCTAAAGCAATATTTAGTATACTGATTTGCTCGGAAACCAAACATATCTCCATCATTTCAAAAAAGATGGTCATGGAGCAGGACGAATAACAATCAAAATAGGTTGCAAAATGCATGTACTATCATTTAATAAACCAATCAGGAAATATAATAACTGAGGCCACAAATGCTTTACTTATAGCACTTGAAAAATCTTATTTCCAGTATAGGGTGTTTTGTGATATACCTCCCCTCCTTTTGGGGGAGTACTAAAGCACTGTGTCACAGACTTCAAAGTTCTTACCCAGAAGACCTGGGGCCTTAGTAAATCATTCAGTCAATGATTTTGGATTGCAGGTCAGCCTGCTGGCTCACCTTGGTATTTCCCACAGTGTCTTATATAGATTCGGTCATTTCTAGCTGGTGTTAAAGAATGGTTATGAAGAATGATAAATCCTTTAGAGGAAGTAATAATTTTTCTAGGCCTCTAGATGTAAATATTACTTTTTGCTACATTAAAGACAAAAATGGAAAGACTCTCTATAAGACTGGTATCAAGCCAATTGTGTAAAATTAGTGCTCAATCATAACACTGAACACTTTCGATGATTTAGTTTAATTAGAGGGTAAGGGATCAACTGTCAGCCATTGGAAACCATAATTATGTAGTGGTACTGAATGTGGATCATCTCAATGACCAGTAACAAAGTTGGGAGAATTTAATTGGATACTAGGTTCTTAAAATTTGCTGCTGTGAAGGAATCTGAGTGATGATTCTAGCAGGAAAAAGCATCCCCAGCATGAAATGGAGAAACAGGTGACCCCACAGAGGGGATGGCTGCATTGTTTCCTGAGAAATGATCGTCTAGGTGATACCCCTATGCAAGGAAGTGCAATTCTCTCACGTTTAAATTATAGGGTACTCAAGGGAGAGCATGCCTGCCATATGAGCGAGAGCAGAACGATGGCCAGTCACGAGAAAAGAAAAATGGGTCGCAGGAGAAACCAGGGAAAAAGAACTGCACATGGTACAGGTTGTCAAAACTGCAAGCCAAAGAATGCAGAACAGAGAAAACACAAGGTGGTGGGGTGGGAAGAAGGGACCTCAAACAGCTTTGCATCAGGACAGGACAGCTCGGTGCTAGGGAGATGGATGAGGGCTGCATCATGGGCTCCTAGGGAGGAGGCAGCTCACATTGCTTGGGAAGCTAGAGGAGGACAGTTGTCCCAGACTGCTGGCCTGACAGCCAGATCCAGACTCGGTCCAACTGACTATGCAATTCCTAACAGCTTTCTGGTGGGGAGAACTAGAAGTCAACTGGAAGCCAGACCAAACTCATAAGTACATAGTGTACCTCTTAGACACCAGACAGATTTAATTTAATTGGCATTGCTTCTTCATGGGTTCTTTCCAAATACATAAATCACTGCTGTTTGTTTGTTTCATGCCACCCTTTGCAGAACTTAAAACAGACTTTGGACGAGGCAGAGGTGCCTGGCTTCAGATGAGTTTTGTGGTCTTTGGGCAACTGTCTTTATTGGAAGCAGAGGAAGAATAATTGTCTTTAAAAATCCTGCACCCACAGCCTCTACTAAGAGACCAGAAGGGTTGGGGGACCAAAGAAGGAAGAACAGTTTCATTCGCAATGCAAAATAAAGCTTTTAACAGGGGATCATATTTCTAGGAATGACTGCAAATGGCAGCAAAGGTATTCAGACCCGGTTCAAAGAAGCGTGTCACATATTCTGAAACACAAATGAAAGCCCCAGTCAAGGTGATATGTTTTTTTTTTTTTTCAAATAGTGTCAGTTATTGAAGGAACACTTTTGCAGGCTTATAAAACCTACAACATTTATTTTGAGATTTAACAGGAAATTAACTGATTAAAATTTCACCCATTCATGAAATTCGCCTTTTGTGGAAAAAAAGAAAGCTATTTCCCCTTTTGTCTATAAGCATCCACACCTTGTACTAACTAGGTTTGTCTTCAGAGATAATATGATTCTGATCCTTAGACATTTGTTTCCAAGAAGGTTAACTACAATGCACAGCACAGCACTATTAATACAGCACTTTAGAGAAGGTATATATATATATGTGCAGACTTCTTACCTGTCTACCCAGAACAAGCAGTGTGATGAAGAATATAGAGAGAGACACAGAGCCCATAGTCTTCAGGTCTTTCCAAATGCCTGGTCTATTAAAAAACAGACAGACAAACAGATAACAACACAACGAAACAACATGCACACAGGACTTAGAATTTGAATATCAACAAATGTCAGATTCTCTAGTGCCTGTCTACATCATATACCAGCCAAACACACATTTCAAATCTCCTTCCAAACCCAGCTTGCATTAAAACAAAACAAAAATCCCTACTTTGAGGGCACAGTAAAATGATACAGATTTCCTACTTTATATCAAGCTACACCAAATATAAAAAGAAGACATAAGAATAGGAACATTTTCTTTATACTTCTGGGATCAATATGGGTAATTGGATCTATGGTTTCTTCAATGTTTTCATTATTACTCTGGGAAAGAGACTGTACGCTTGAAATGAACAATCACGTGAGGTATAAACATGAAGTAGGGAACTTAATTTCTGCAAGCTACTCTCACCTCTGAATTACACAGTTTCATATAACTTTCAAGCAGTCATCCAATCTTATTCACTCATATGATTTTGTATCACAAAGGCATAACAGAGATGAAAATTCCGGGTACACTGCCCGAGTGACCTCAGGTTCAAATTGATAATAAATGACATCAGTCATTTACCCCTGCCAAGATGTCATTGCACTGGGTAGGCTCCCCCAGTCCTCACTATCACAGTCCAGGCAGTGAGCACCCACACATCCTTCAAATGCTGACATGCGAACATTTCCCATATAGGACTGTAACTAAGACCTGAAAAATAAAAGTGGATTATGCATGGACACCACGTCACATAATCAGCATAGATGGTATCTGATCAACAACAGACAGCAGGTCATCACTTTTCACTTGTGTGTTGTCCTGGCTTTTTTATTTTTCCAGCTTCTCTGGGGGGGATTCAAGGACACATGAGATAACAAGAGGCTTTGGTGTAGTATTAAAAAGCCCAGGTGGACTTTAAAGCAAGAGAGCCTGGGTTTGAATCCTGAGCTATGGGGCCTCGCATAAACCCCATTCAAACGTCACTTTCCCCATCAGTCAAAGGTGGGTACCAACCCCTACCCTGCAGGCTGTTTTAGCCACTACATTAAATATCTATATACCTGGCACAGAGCCTGACACATAGGATACTCTTTCCAAATGGTACTTGTGATTTTTAACATTAATTACAGAATGATAAGGAAGGGGAGTGGGGTGGGGCTAAGAAACTAGAGAAAAAGATAAGGACACACAGACTGGAGAATATTCTTAACAGAATGAAAGACTCAAGTGCAAAGAAAAGGTGGACTCTTGCAGGAATGAAGAAACAGAATTGCCTGGTCCCCGTGGCTTAGGGGCTTAGAGCCACAGAGAACTCTCCAATAAGGTTGTGCTTGCATTAGGAGTTCTTTCCTCTCCACCAAACCTGCGGTGGATGGAGGAATCAGAGCTCGTGAAACTGAAGGAGGTCATCATTTCTGAGAATGAGGCTGGCGAGCAGTGCCGCCTTCCTGTTTCACT
This sequence comes from Macaca fascicularis, assembly GCF_037993035.2. Taxonomy (NCBI): domain Eukaryota; kingdom Metazoa; phylum Chordata; class Mammalia; order Primates; family Cercopithecidae; genus Macaca; species Macaca fascicularis. Next base: position 8,059,861 of record NC_088380.1, on the reverse strand, counting down.
GGCATTGATTTTATAAAATGAAGTTGCTGCTTTCTGAGCCTATGACTGCGGTGTCCAACAGCACAGCTGAAGTGACCGATGGGTGCAGATGTTTAAAACCAATTCTGACTCTGACTTTCATGAATTTTAAACTCTTTTTACTCTATATTGACCGTGCTCGTGCTATATTGAATAGTGAAAGTGGCACCACACAGCTAACATCCTAAGAAGCTAGTGCAGGCTGAGTTTTTAATTTGCACGCTGCTTTGTGAACATCACATTACTTTACAATTCCAAGGGGCCAGAGAAAGCATCTATGACATCCCCTTCTTCCACCCACCACCCCCATAATTCCTAAACTAAGAGTAAATCTCAGGCCAGGGTTTATAAGAGCTTCATCAGTGCAACAAATCAGAATGAAGTCCCCTTTGCATTTCTAACTAAAGGACCAGATGCCCCAAACATACAGAGCCAGCTCAGGCCCCTCTCACCGACGGAGAGACGTAAGTAGGAAACTCTTAGGCAATTCAAGACCTGGCTGGGTTTTCAGTTAATCAGACAGAAAATTCACACAAGCAACCTATTGGAAGAAATCCTGTCTGGGGAGTCCTTACATTAATGCATTTGAATCTCGGTTTATGGGGTAGAAATACCCTGCTCCACCCAGATCTTGAGTCTTCATGAGGAATAGCGGTGGGTGGAGGGGGAGCTTGGAGGAAGCTAGACCAGCAGAGCCTCTCCCTGCAGGACTGGGGAGTGGATTGGAAAATGCAGACCTAAACGGATCTCAGGAATCACGAGGCACCAGCAGCCCACAGAACCGACTGGCGTACCAGTACACGGCTGCCTCTTTCTCTTCTGAAGTTCTCTGACAACTACTAGGAACTCCATCTGGCTTTTCTGGATTTCACTTGGATTTCTCAAGACTTCTTTCATTCCGTTAGCAAAAGAGAACTGCCAACTCCTACTGAAGGCCTTCTCTCTTGTGTGGGCCACTTGTGGATGGATGCTGTTAGGGTCCCCATGGTTTCAGTGACTTATTTCTCCACTGTAGATCGGTTCCTAGATCTCCTCACTCTTTGTCTGTCCGTGGGAAAGGTGGGAAGAAGGAGGGGCATGGAACATGGTGGGAGACAGAAAGAGGTACAGTAAAATCCCAGGACATCTTTCTGGCAGAGTAGTCAGCTGTGATGATCTCTGAATTAATTTCCTAGAGTCGCTATAATGAGGTAGCATAAACTAGGTGACTTAAAATAACAGAAATGTGTCATCTCAGAGTTCTGGGGGCTAGAAGTCTGACAGTAGGATGTTCTCAGGGCCTTGTCCTTCTGAAACCCTTAGGGAATCCTTCCTTGCCTTGGTCTCACTTCAGCTGGTTTGCTGGCCATCACTGGCTTTTCTTAGCTTGCCACCACGTGACTCCAATTCCTGCCTTCATCATCACGTGGCATTCCTGCATGTCTGTCTCTTCACCTGGCCATCTGCTTAGGAGGGCATCACTTATACTGGATTGGGGTCACCTTCCTTCAGCATGACTTCATCTTAACTAATTCCACTTGCAATGATTCTATTTCCAAATAAGGTCACATTCTGAGACACTGTGGATTGAAGTTTTATATCTTCTTTTGGGGGACACAATTCAGCCCACCAATCAGGTCAGCTGTTTAGAGAAATATGAGCTGCACAGCTAGTTGGGTATGAGCTCTCTCTCTCTCTCTCCCCAACTTGCTCTCTCTCTTTCTCTCCCCTCCCTCTCTGTTTCTTTCTCTCTCCTTTATGTTTTAAGGATGAAATCTACTTTGGACTCTCATGTGTTAGGGTGGTGCCATCACTGAGTTATGAAATAGGGAAGATACAGCTAATATAACTGAGAAAGTTTGTAACTCTATGATTTCCAATACAACGACAATGGTAGCCAAAATGTGATAGAACACACTTCCTTTCATATCTAAAAACCAGACACTGGGGACTCAGATGCTCACATGCCACACAGGCATCTGCAGTTGGCCCTCCGCCTGAGGTTGTTAATGGAGTAATCACTTTGCTCGTCAAGTTTCAGGAGTACAAAAGAATACCACACCCCAATATACTGGCTGAGGGAGATGGAGGAATTGCTCAGTGAACCAGCCTCTAACTTGAAGGCAAACACTTCAGATGGAGTAAAAAAGGACATTTTCATGATTCTCAGGAGGGAAAGCAGTCCAGGCACATAGACACAAACATTATCTTACCTTCAAAAACTTTACATTTCTGTGGGTGAATATTTTTAAGAATAAAAGTACCCGAAGGAGCCTAATTTCTGTTGTGTTGTCAACAGTGGCTAGCTGAGGTAAAGTCATATATTCTCAGGTCACTAATTGGGATAAATAAAAAAATCAGTTCACTGATCACTGAGGGCCACGACTCATAAAGACCAGAGTAACAAGGAGACAATGACTTCCTTCCCCTTCACCCATACAATATCCTCATGGTCTTCAGCTAATCTATCTTTTATCTTTTTTTCATGCCTCTAGTTACACCATTACGTTAGAAAATACCTGGCTTTGTTCACAAATGACCCCCAAATCCTCAGGAATCATCAATGTCAAATGATGCTGAAAGCAAATGTCTTGTCCAAAATGATAATGCCACAAGGACGAGTCTGCTCACTGAGCCTCACTCAGCAGGGGACTGGGACCTCAATCACAGAGCCAGAAGACAACATTGTCCCGCGTAAAACAAGGCAAAACACCCCAGAAAACTAATCTGAGGTTAAGATGCATAAGCCAAAATAAGTCAGTCCCAAGCCTTGTCAGAAAATCTTCAACCAACTCTGGCTTGAGAAGCAGCAGGGAATTGCTAAGACGCCCTCGGTCTACTTTCATGGTGCCCTCTCCTGCTGTGTTCGTTGCAGATCCTGTGGGTTTCCTCTTTGGACTCTTCTCCCCAACTTGAGTCACTGAGGCAGTACCTTCCTCCTGGCCCGTGGCAGGCTGGTAAAGTGTGAGGTCAACGGCTCAGCCAGGGTTCCCACGCTCTGTATCAAGGGCATTCCATACAAGTGTGTTGTGAGAATGAGTAAGTGAGTGGACAAACAACTGTGTTGGCTTGGAAATGGCTCGTCTTCCCTGAGGGGTTTCTGGGCATTCTCTCCTCCCTGGATTGGACACAGATGCACCAGAATGTCACGTGAACTTGCAGTGAAGATGGCCCAACATCCTCCAGGGACAGATGGCTCAAAGGCTCCCGTTTTTTCAGAGTGGTCATAATTGCCAAGCCAGACATGGCGGTGCTGCAGCAGAACCACAGAATAAGGAATAGGCTCCTGCTTCGAAAAGAGCTCCGGAGGCAGTGGCAGGTCAGAAGAGATGACAGAAGTGTGTGTTAGGGGGGTTGGACTGGGAGTGCTGGCCCTTTGCTGTGGAGACAATCATGTGTCCTGATTAATGTAGCTGTGGTTTCCTTTTGTGGAGAAGAGTGATTTTAAGTCGGAAGCCACTGCTGCCTCAGCGCGATCTGATGTGGTCGGGCTGGTCGTGGCTTTAGCATCACAAGGAAGAACTGATGATGAGAAGCATCGCACAGTCTATGGAGTCTATGCCACAGGCCCTGTGAATCCCTCCCCCCATTCTAAAATCAAACAGAACAAAACAAAAGAGCCTAAATATCGAGTTTCTTCCTGCAGATGAGTCCAAACCACAGGACATTTTCTGTTTTAGGTCAGATAGAGAAGTAGTTCACTAATGGTTGCTCTTTATAGAAGGAAAAGAAGCTTGTTAGACCCTGCATAGCCCTAGGACAACTTGCTTTGTTGTTAAAGTGATGCGGCTGGGATGGCTTCCCTCCCTGCTGCCCCGAGAGTGGGTATCAGGCACAGAAAAGCATGCTGTGCTCCTCGCTTTCTGAAATGGCACAGGGTGCAGGAAACAGGCAGAATGGGGAAAGCTGAGATGGTAAATCTGAAAGGAATCGAAAATCTTTTCAATATTAACTTGACTATATTATAGCTTGGAATGCAAATTTGTAATATATCCTTCATTTAAAGAAAAGACATGAAAACAATGTCAGGTGCTTGGGAATATCCACAGACCATTTGCCCCAGAGCGAGGCCTGCAGCTCTTCCCGACCTCTCCCGTGAGGGGTGGGTTTTCTTGTTCTTCCTCAAGACCTTCCCTCAGTTCATCATCAATCAATCCCTCATTAGGACATTGTCAAAATAATCGCAATATCCCAAATTCCAGCCATTGGGATTTCCGAGACACTGGAAAATCAGGGAAAGCAGAAAAATGCCACAAGGAAGGTGCTTCGTTCATGCATCTCAATGACAGGTGCAAGTCCGAGCATCTCCAGTGCTCTTCCTCATAGGAAGGCTGGGAAGGGAAACTTTTGCAGACATTTCAGCCAGTTACCATCTACAGCTTCTGGATAAGGCTAAGCGCTGTCTATCATTGCTGCTTAAACTCCGTATTTATGCGCTTTCCAGAAAGTATTTATTTTACTGGGCTAAAGTTGCAGCACAGAACTAATTGGTCTTTGGGGATCCTTGTGAGTTAGCTGCTCTGTTCAAGCTCTCCATGTCCCATGTGTCTCTAGAATTAAAGGTACATTTCTAGCCACCAGGTGAGTGAACATAATGGCTTGGTCTAAGTGAAATAACACTGATCCCTTGAGACTTTTCAGTTCAGCAAGAGAAAAAAACTCAGGAAAAATCCGACAACTTCTTGCAGACTCAGTAGCAAGCCTTTGTCATGGGAAGGATAAGTGTCTTTGAGACAAAAACAGCTTCCAGCAACATCCGTTGTTATTAATATCACTATCACCTTGAAGAGCAGCTGGTGTCTCAACAGCTCTGGCTAAGGGCTTTGGGAGACAGTGTCACAGATAGGAACCACAACCATTATCGATCCATTCACAGACAGTACTGAGGACTGCTATGGACACCAAAGAACAGAAAACATCTGAGAACCTCCTGAGCTACCTTCAGCAGGAGGCGACTTATCTGAATCACGCCCCAGCAGGTCACGTTAAATACCGGGACACTCCTGGCCTCCTTCCTAATGGATTTTCAATGGCACACTCTCTCTGAGTGGTCTTTCTTTCCTCCTGAAAAGTCTACTCTTCACACTCTTGAATGTGTAAGAATGTCTTAAATACCATTTTCTTAATTATTTGATACGAAATTTTTCTAGCGCATCCCTCTCCTTTTTCCTCTGCCAACTCCATTGGTTTGTAACATCTTGTTGGCCCATCCACGAGCAATGTCAAGTTCGTTCTGAAAAGGCCCTGCCACCGGAGCCACGATGAAGCCACATGCAGGACAAAGTACAGAGGAAGACGGCCGGCACTGCCTTTAAACAGAGATGCCCTCCCTGAACTTTCCTTTGAAATATAAAGATATGAACAGAACCTGAAGTGGATACTAAAAGACACATCCTCAGTGATCTGGAGATACACTCTGTCTTCAGGGAAGCAGGTGAGGCGAGAGATTTCAGGAAGCCGGTGTCAGGCTCTTCCCATTGTTCGAGAGCACGACCTGCTTTTGTTCATTCATTCAACAGATTTTTGTTGAGTACTAGATGCCAGGCACTGTTATAAACCATGGTATTTGGTTCAGATCTTCTCTTCTGCATGATTCAGGAGAGTGCGTTAAAGTCCTCAGCCCATATGTGTATATCACAGAAAAGGGGCTAACAGGCGACAGAGGCCACGTCCCCTTCACCCAGGATGGGTACCTTCCACGTTTCCTGGGTGAAACAGGCAGAGGAGCTGCTTGGTCCTCTGGCATACTGAGCGGTGAAAGCCAGAAGCTTGAGGGAGGTCTATGTATTAGTCGGGGTTTTCCAGAGGGATAGAACCAATAGGATGTATGTATATATAGAAGGCAGTTTATTACCGAGAATTGGCTCACCGGATTGCATGGTGAAGCCCCATGACAGGCCATCTGCAAAGCAGGGAAAGAGAGATGCTGGGAGAGGCTCAGTCCAAGTCCCAAAGCCTCAAAACCAGGGAAATCAACAGTGCAGCCTTCTGTACTGAGAACCCTGGAGATGCTGCTGTACAAGTCCCAGAGTCCAAAAACCAAAGAACCTGGAGTTTGATGTTCAAGGGCACGAAGCATCCAGCACAGGAGAAAGATGGAAATCAGAAGACCCAGCAAGCCAGCTTATCCCACCTTCTTTCACCTGCTTTGTTCTGGCTGCGCTGGCAGCCGATTGGGTGGTGCCCACCACACTGAGGGTGGGTCTTCTTCTCTGAGTCCACCAACTCAAATGTCAGTCTCCTCTGGCAACACCCTTGCACACACACCCAGAAACAATACTTTATCAGCCATCTAGGCATCCTTCAATCCAATCAAGCTGACACCTAACATTAACCATCACAGTGTCATGGGAGCACTCAAGGCCAATGAGGAGCAGGTCTAGGGGCCTTGGTGGACAGCAAGGACACTGACCTGTCACAGTCAAGCAAGGGTCCCAGAAAGAAGACCAGAGCAGGAGAGAGAAGGCAAGAATGTGGTGCCCAGAGACAAGTCACCAAAGGGATGGGACCAAATGCTATGACTTCAATGGTACAGACGGACTCAATCAGAAAAGGCGGTGCTGCCTGGCCATCCTGTGAGCCAGCTCCCGCCTTCAGGGACACCTCTGGCTTTGGGATTAAGTGATGTTCATTCTCAAGGCACCACACTGCACAGATTTTTTTTTTAAAGGATCTCACTTTCATATTGGGAAGTGTGTGTCAGCATCAATAAGCAAGGCAAAGGATGAGAAAACTGATGTCAATTATTTGATGGGGAAAAGTTCTTGGATCTCAGAAAAGAGAAGGAAAACATTAACGTTGGTTGGTTTTACCTCTGGCACAAGTCACAGGGTTATGTAAAACAGGCAATGAGGCCGGAGAAATTGGGAGGCTTCTAAAATCCCACTTTCAGAGTGGGAGTTAGTTTTAAGTGCACATCATAGAATATTCATTGATTTTGAGGTATTATGCTTTTCTGCTATTACATCAGTAAGACTCATCTTTCCACAGAAGATGCTTCTGAGAATATTGTGCAGCCTGTTCAGGGATCAGTTCAAGAAGTGCCAGAACTTCTGATCAAAATTAGGAAGTGGGAAAAAATAATGAGTAAGACCTACTATTTCATAGCACAACAAGGCGACTACAGTCAACAATAACTTAATTGTACATTTAAAAATAACTAAGGCCGGGCGTGGTGGCTCATGCCTGTGATCCCAACACTTTGGGAGGCTGAGGTAGGTGGATCACTTGAGGCCAGGAGTTTGAGACCAGCCTGGCCAACATGATGAAACCCTGTCTCTACTAAAAAAAATATATATGTAAAAAAGTAGCCGGGCATGGTGGCAGGCACCTGTAATCCCAGCTACTAGAGAGGCTGAGGCAGGATAATGGCTTGAACCCAGGAGGCAGAGGTTGCAGTGAGCCAAGATTGTGCCATTGCACTCCAGTCTGAGCGACAAAGCAAAATTCTGCCTCAGATAAATAAATAAGTAAAAAGTGTCATTGGATTATTTGAAACACAAAGGATAAATGCTTGAGGGGATGGATATCTTATTCTCCATGATGCAATTATTTCACATTGCAAGATGTATGAAAACATCTCATGTACCCCATAAATATGTATACCTATTATGTAACCACAACATTTTTTTAAAAAATAGGAAGTGAGAGACAGGCACGTGCTCCCAAGGAGGGTGCTAGCTTTACTGATGGAAGTGAAGGCAAGTCGCCGAGGTTTCTCAAGTCAGTCTCCCTAGCTTCAAGGTCATTGCAAAGACAAACCGAGCTGCAAGCACAAAAGAGCTTTAATACAGTGAATGTGATCTAAAGGTAAAACTCCTTTTCTTCAACCTGATAACTACTCTTCTGCTGTGGGGGTTCTACTCAGAGATTGCCTGTCTCCTCAAGCGCCTCACTGAGGTCCCCAAAAGCAATTCTCTCCACACCAGGAACTTGGTAATCTGATTTCTTCTTTTGCTTCGGATGTGTAACATATTCAGGGGATTTAAATTTAATAAAGGGAAACTTAGTAGGGTTATCGGCTGCGTGTGAAAATCAATAATGCTACATTTATTTAGGAATACAACACAGGCTTTCTGGATGCAGCAGAGCAATAGTAAAGCATGTTTAGTTGGCAATTTTGAGAATTTATTGGAAAATTAACTTCCATTCTCATTTTGGCTAAGGAATCATACATATAATTATGCATTTTTGCAACTCCACTGCCTGAAGCTTGATTACAGATAGTAGAGTTTCATTGTGTGGAGGATGACGAAAATTAAATTAGGTGAAAAGAATGGGTTGCATCTCCTGCAAAGGTTCTTATTGCTAAGAAGTGTCTACACAGTGCGATGACTGCCATTCCTAACACCAGGTCTCCAGTGGAGAAATAGGTGGCCATGTACTATCAACACAAAACAACTTTCTGGAGTAATAAATCAATGCAAATATTTAAGGCATTTATATTATGTTAAAATAAATATAGAAATAGGATGGAGGACAGTGCAAAGCCCTCCTAGAAAATACTTTGACATCTGGTGGGTTCAGAAATAAACCTAACGCTTGTTAGAAAATGTTTTGTTTTTGAGATGTGATGTGGAGAGTATTAAAACGATTAAAACAATTTTTTTCAAACAAATATTCATTATAAGCTTCCGTATATATTCATATACGGAAGTAATTCGGTAACAGGAAACTGGTTATAAACCTGAGTGAGTGCACCCGGTAGAATCATTCTTGCTGCATCTAGCCTTACAGTTGAAAGACCTAAAGCAATCATATATTTTCTTGGAAGTCAATTTCTCCATAGAACAAAGAATTTTCAGGATTGATAGTTCCTCTTCCCCATAACAGTATTTTAGAAAACCTCTAGTGAGAAATATAACACTGTAAATTGTGAATACAGCTACTTATTTTTTCAATATCTTGCTTTGAACTGAGGGCCATTTTGCCTTCCTGAGGACACTTGGCAATTTCTAGAGACATTTCCAGTTGTCATGACTTGGGGCACTGGAGATTGTGACTGGCATTCAGTGGGTAGAGGCCAGGGATGTCACTAAACACCCTACTTACTACGCACAGGACAACGCCCCCCACAGAGAATTATTTAGTCCAAAATATCAATAGTGCTGAGGTGGACAATCTTAGATTACTTTTATCAGCATAGTATAGGTTATAACACAGTTCTTCTCTTGAAACCACTTCACATCTTCTATGTGTGTTTGAGAATACATAATCAGATGTAATCTACAACAAAAACACATATCATCTTTCTGAGGTATCACTTCAAAGAAATTCTCTCAGAATGATTTATCAATGACAATGACATCGCTAACTTGCATTTACTCAACACACACTCACGCTATCCACATGCTAGGAAAGAACTAAAGTAAGAGAAGGAAGAGGCAGCGGCTCACCTCTCAAACAAGACCTGGCTGTAGTCGCCCAGGACGTGGGCGTGGGTGTGGAGTAGGATGGTGTTGTAGCCCACCAACGCCACCATCATGATCAACATCTTCAGCTCGTAGTTCACCCGCAGGAACACGGAACAGGATATCAGTCCCAGAATGCAGCTGTAGATAAAGTACTGAAACAGCGAAGGACAACAGACAAATCCTTAGGATCTCTTCTAAGAAACTGTTACAATTTCTGAAACAATTACAATCAGGGGCCACTGCCAATCTCATTTGGTCAATATATAAGCCGGCTGTGAAAACAGAGGCCTGTTTCTTATCTTTGATCCAGGGGCAAATGCCTGGATACATTAAATTCAGAAAAAAAAATCATCCAAAGTTTTCTGAGCCAACCTTGCATGATAAATAAAAATAAGCACGTATATTGCCACTTTTTAGGAATAAAATTGTAAAAAAAACTTACATGGAAGACACATTGTTATAATCCAATGTTATTTATTTCTTGAAAATGAAAACATTGTGGCCTCCTATACATTCCTTAAATGTAAGTTAACGTCTATAGAATCTTTTTTGGCCTTTCAATTCTTTAATTCATTAAGATAATATAAATCATTACAGACAACTGTTAAAAGCAGAAGGAGGCCCAGACATTTTATTAAAAGAGAAACTGTGTGTCAGAGGGGCCTATTTAAAACAGAAGGATTTAAATCAAAAGCCTTGACCAGGGTGAGTCATGAATCCCCGGGAGTTCAACAGGCACCAGAAGAAAGTGGAAGAACCAAGTGGGAGCCAGCGAGCTCGTATCGTCCATCTTAGGGCAGAGCAAGCTGCAGGCAGGCCTGCCCCAGGTGAACCATTTCCTCACCATTTACCACTGCAGGCACCGTTCAGATAGGCTTTGGATAGCTCTGAATTCAACTCTTCACTAGCTCATTAGCTCACTTATTTGCAGCCAGTGACCTAACTTGCTTGTATCACAGTGTCTGCATGACACTGTAAAATGAGGGTAATCATATTCTCCTTGTAGGTCATTGAAAACAACAGAGATAAAAGACTAATGCACAGAGCCCAGAGTCCTGCACGCCAGGAGGGACTCGCTGCAGGGAAACAGGCGCCATCTTCAGAAAGGCTTTATTTGCTCCATCATGGGGTTTCTGTGAACAAGGTTTGTGTTACTATCTCAGCATTCCTAGAACAGAGACAACACTCAAAAAAAAAAAAAAAAAAAAAATTAAGACTTTTAATAAAACATAGATCTTATTGATTTTTTTAAACCTTGTCTTTTAAAATAGCCCAGCTTTTAAATTACTCGATTTTAATTTCATCATACTGAGTAAGCCAGGTAAGAGCTGCTTACTTTTGTCATTTGAGCTCTGCCTTTGATTTCCCCAGCTAAAGCCATCTACATTAAGCTATGTGGAAGGCTACTGATACTAGCTCAACAGTCCTGTTCCTGTGGAAGAAAGGAAAGTTGGAAATAGCAGCTTGCAGTGATCATATGGCAGGCTTTCTCTTTGTAAGAGGCACACTTGAGTGAAGGCAGCCTTAGAAATGAGTAGGAAATGAGTAGAAAAGCAGGAATGAGTAGAAATCCCATTAGTAAGGACTTCGACCTGGCACTTGGCTTCAAAAGGAAGACCAATACCTCACACTGGATTACACACCAACTGGGTCACTCTTCAGGGAGTTAAAGTCTTTCTTTGCATGGGAATGTGAAGGCCACTCTTCATTTCAGGTGGCAGCATTTTAAGGAACACTGAGTGTTGTGAGCACAGTTTCTTAGCTGCAATTGTCTGATGTCAGGTCTCCATTTTTCTGCCTCTCATGGCTTCCCACAATAGAGAACAGGAAAAGGAAAAGAAGAGACCACGTGGGTTAACGTAGTAAAATGATAGAATCAACAGAGCTGTGAACAGGTGGACAGGCAGTATCTGAGAGGGAGGAGGGGTGTAGCACGCCCTCTGAAAAGAGACCTTATTTCTAGAGAGTTCTGCCCTTGTCACCTTAGAGAAGTTACTAAGTATCTACTTTAGGGCAGGTCTGAGGACTCTGATACAAGGTACATTAATGCTCTATGTTGCTTAGAACAAGACCACTCAAAGTACAGCAGTGAGTTCTGCAAGACAGGCACACAATGTGGATAGAAACTTGGCAGAGTAAGCTTGTTTCTGATGAATATAATGAAATATGAGCTTGCATTTCATATGGCTTCCTTTTTAGCTCATTTTGCTGTTAATTCACCATTACATTTTTCAAAAGCATTAGTCTGTCATAGATTAGAAATTAAAAACACAAAACAAAGCAAAATGAAAAAAGGGCCTTCACAAAGAATTTGAGAAGCCCTCATTAATAACCTAGTAGCCCTTTAATCAAGAGTCTTGAGTATTTTAAAATTGCTCCTTAAAACCAGGGAAATTGCCCCAGGAACTGGCGGGGGCAAGGCTCTTATTCAGGGATCCTGTCCCATCAGATTCCCCAAAGCAGCTGACCTTAACAAGGCAATCTGTGTCCTCCAAGAGTCACTCAAAGTAAAGATGATGATAACACCCATCTTGGAGAAGTCTCATGAAGATTGAGTAACAAAAGAGTTCAGAACAGCCTAGTCCGTGAGAAACTTGGAAATTCTGCTATTATTACTACACACTAAAAGTCTTTTGTAAGTTTTGGTTTTTGAAAGAGCTCTGTTTCTAAAATTATGTTGAAAACCACTGTTATAATGAAAATTATCAACCAGTTCAACTTAATCGAATGAGAGAACAGAATAAGGAACCACTTATAAGAGGGTGTGTATGTATCAAGGGGTATATGTGGATTGTTTGGTGTGTGGGGACCTGGGGTAAAATTTTAAAGGTTCTCACAGTTTGAACCTTTGAACTATGTGTCAACACCTATAAAATATGCTAAGGTTCCACATTTCAAAATTCATTCGTAGGCTTTACATTTTTTATTTTCACATTTCAAGAACATCTACTAAAATATGTATGTTAATGGGAAGTATACTTTAGTCCATTTCTGTAAAATGGCCTTCTAGAATGCTTGGAGGCTGTGCAAGAGGTGATCTGGCATAAAAAGGTAGGTTGGGAACCTGTAAATAGCCATCCAGGGACGTGTGGGAGAGAACAGTGCAAGACGCCAGGCTGGGAGCCTGTCCTGGCTCCACGGTTTAGCCGACCAGGGAAGGCTCCAGATGGTCAGCGGTTCTGGCAGTAGGATTCTGAACCGACTTCTATTGGAGTGTACTTACTGGTAACCTGATTGCTAGTAATGTTTACCAGTTTCGACATAATCATTGAAACCAACTTGTATTTTACAGAAAGGTAACAGCCACCGCTATCGGGAGTAATTTATTAAGACTAAAGTATCTGGGTCTTAGCTTCTTCACCTGCAAAACAAGAACCCCAATAATACCTACTTCACCAGGCTCATTTTTGGGTGAAATGACGTAATGCATACCAAGTGCCCGCTGTGGTACAAACAACCTACACTGCAAAGATCCTTTATGGCTAATTTTGGAATTTTAAAAGGACTGTGTTTTCCTGCTACAGAAACAATACACCAGATGTTAAAGACTGGGAAATATACAAAAGGATATATATAAAAATAAGGGTCTCTGATAATCCCCAACATCCACTTTAGCCACTATTCATTATTTGTATATGAATTTCCAGTCTTTTTCTTTCTACTTATTATTGGCAGTATTGTTTTAAAAAATTAAGATCATACTGTTTTGTATTTTTTAAAACCATACTTTTCAATGAATAATTTATTATGAATATGCACTTATATGTCATTAATTTTTTTTACAATGTCTTATATGGTGGTTAAGTATAACCTTATCCTGTGTTACAACAAAATTTATTTTAAAATTTGCATTTTCAAATTTTTAGGTTGTTTTCTTTCTTTTGCTTTCTTTTTGTTGATGTTATATAAACACATGCACGAACACGTGTTTGGTAAACCTTTTCACTTTTAAAACTAATTTTCAAAATTAGTATTACAGGGTAAAAAGTGTGTCTGTCTTGTGCTTTTTGATAATTCTTGAAATTACCACTTAGAAGAGTTATATCACTTTATACCAGCACCAGCAGTGAGCTGGGCATGCTTCTCAGCTTGCTGGGCAACTTCAGGCATCACATAACATGGGGTTTGAGAGAAATGACGCCTGTGTGGCACACACCCACAAAACGGCTTTTCAACTGTTCCCTGGGATCCTTTAGGGAGGAAGCCAGGATGTCTCCAGGCTCCTTGGGGACCGCTAAACCCGTGAGTTCACAATGCGGTTTCTGTGCAGCCAGTCCATGCAGACCTGGGGCTTCCTTGGCAACGCTGGCCAGGATCTTCAAGGCCTCATTATTGGAAAGATAGTAGCCGTTTACTAAATCCCACCTAGATTTTAGAGAACCTATTGTGTGCTTTTTCAGAATCTTTTTAAGACTGAGTAAATGTTGCCTTTCCCCACTTTAAGTTTTTAATAATTTTCTTTGACTGCAAATAAGATATTACACAGATTTACCTACATGAAATTCAAAATGATTTCCTTATTCTTTTAGGGATGCCAAGTGTGGCGAGTTGTTTGGCTCAAACATAGCGAAGGAGAGATTTAAAAAAGTATTGCAGCTATTCTTTTTTTTTTTTTTTCCTGTCAGAAAGCATCTTCATGTTAAAATTTTAAACTTAAAGTGCCACGTGGATGCGAAAGGGGGACGGCTTGGTCGTTGCACTCTCTTCCCAGCATCCAGCCTATGGATCATACGGATGCCAACACCATTGGATCAAGGAGGAAGAGGCAGGCCACACCGTTAATTTAAATATTTCTTTGAAAAAGAGAGCTCCAAATGGCCCACAAATGGCCCACAGTGAGACTACATTCAATAGACTCTCACGATGACTCCAGCTTTTCACTTTTCACATAACTAAATAGAGAAGTCAACACCTAGTCCTCACTGGAGTTTATGATAACACCTCATTTGAAGGGCAGGATCTCCTGGGTAAGGGACGAACCTATACCACCCCCTCTTCCCAAGCCCATGGGGACACTGCTTTTGCACCTTGGCCATCTTGCCCATGACGTAGTCAAGGCCTCAGAAGCCTTCAGGAAAGAACACCAGAAGTCACTTCTATCTGTGCATGGAACTGTGAGCTTCCCAAGAAATGAAATGATGGGAAGGGAAAAAAGAACAGAGCAAAATATCAAGGAAGAAAATCAGAGAAGGAGGAATGGGAAAATAAATCCACTTTATTGCCATAGCTAATGGAGTTAAACATTTTGGTAGGGAATTTTGAAAGCATACATATTAAATTATCAATTTCAGTCCCCAAAATAGTTCACTTAGCATTCTCAAAACTGATTATTTGAGACGGAAACTAAACAAGCATAATCTGCACTACTTCCAGATAATTATTTGGAAAGTGAAAAGGAGAGTATCAACACTTTTTTTTTTCACAAACGATGTATGGAAGAACAAAGTTGTTAAGCAGTAAATAACTGACTTAACTCTTCACTTGGAAGACTAATGTGTTAATACGTTTTGAAGTTTCAACCTAGGTCTTTTGTGATACTGGTTAAGATGAGTCAGTTAGCAAGAATTACTGGGGAACAGAATCACTGGGCAACGTATGCCGCCAAAGAAGAGGGAAGAAAATGAGATGTGGGTAGTTTTATCACAGCTTTAAGGGGGATAATATTAATTCACTGGAGCAACTGTCTCTAAGTGAGAAACCCAGAAACATGGTGCCTTATAATTGAATGCCATATGGTAGGAAATATGCTAGAAGTGCTGTAGTGGTTAAGAGAAGAAGGCAAACATTACCGGTGAAAGCATCACAATAACATTGTAAGTTTTCAGATGTAAGTTTAGCCAGTCCCCAAGGACCCGGACTTCTAGCAGAGGCTGACATTTGTAATTTCAGGACCACTCAGGGATTGATACCAGAGAGGAAATGCAAAGTCTAGAACACATATGAAACTTAAAAAGGATATATGTTAATCCAGACTACTAGCATACAGGAGAGCCACCAATGCAGTCATAATTGCAATGTTCTTACCGGGAGGAAAAATAAATTTTGCGCACGCAGAATCGCCGCCTGATTATTTGAGGCTGAAAAGCTTGTGTTTGTTGTATTGGCAGTTGGAGGGATTGTTTCCTCTGAGTCACTCAGGAAAAACTGCAAAGAGAAGGTTTTTTTTTTTTTTTCAATGAATTAGTGCAAATTAGATTAAATAACTAGCATGTGGGTGTTAACTTTATGAATTCTGTGTTCCTTATGCACAGTCAACAGGATTGTTTATGTGGACTTGGGAATTCCTACTGAATAAGTAATTAACGATTTATTGTTCTATACATTCAATAGAGAATTCCAGAACTTCAAAATTCACATTAAAGAAATTAGAGACACCTCTATCAAACAGTAAATTAAAAGTACACAAAGCTCTTGGCAGAGGGAGTAGTTAGAATTACATTTGAATCCGATAACGCCTTTGAAGCCGGTATCACCATGTATACATTCAACTCTCTACCATCAATTCGGAGCCTTCAGAATGTTTTTTCCCCCAGTACCTTTGCCATCTTGGCTCAAACATTAAATGAGTCAATACAATCCTATGAATTTTTGATGTTTAGAATGAAAATTAATTTTATGGGCAAAATGCAATCGCCAGCCTCGACATTCGTATCTATTATTTGTGAGTGCTTGGCAACTCAGATTATAAGGGGTGAACAATTTAAAAGGACGGATATTCTCAGGACTGCTGGAAAGGGGATTTTAACTAAAAAACAGAAAGGTAATGCTGAGAAAATAATGAGCTCTTATGTAATGGTCACCAATATAAGCACCAGAAGGACAGCATCAACCTGTTAGCAAGGCAGGAGAAATTTGTCTCTCTCTCTCTCTCATCCTCTCTCGCCCGCTCGCTCTCTGTCCTACAGAAGCTGCACCCAGACTAAATACCCAAGGATCAGCCACTTTTCTGTCATGTGGCTAAGGGTCAGAGGAATGTTCTGGAAACAAACCAGAGAATCATGACTTCAGCCCATTCCTTTTACTGAAAGAAATTAATCTCATCCATACACCTATTGAACAACTTGTGTTTTCTGCATAGGGTTAACCATACATATTCAAGGTTTAAAAAGTGAAACTTCCTTATAGTTTCTACGGTTGCTTTTGTTTGTTTCTATTGAGTTATTTCCCTGGACTGCATAGTTCCGTCAAATACCTAAACTAATTTATTTGGATAGATAAGAAGACATTTATTTAGTCTATTCTTGGGAACATTCCCCTCATAGTCTATAGAGATATGAGATACAATATTTCTGCCCATTATATCATTTGATTAAATTTGGCAAAATGCTGATTTAAGCATCAAAGAAATATAGTAGATTTCTTTATGTATGATGAAAGAACTTGTAAAAATTGTCACATCCCTGGCCGAACTACAAATGTGCTAATATTTTGGAAAAAATTATATCAGGGATTAGAAAAGAAAATAATGGAATAATTGCTTGGCAAACATCAGGCTCCAAAAGGGTACAGATTTAGATTTAGATCTGATAGACCAAAAATCCAATTGATTTAAATATTAAAAAAATCAACAAATGGCAAAGAAAAGGAGATTGTTTAGCTTGGTGGGTTAGTAGCCTTAAGTGCCAAGGATCTTAAAATAATTAACAAAAACTTCTTGATTATATCACCATATAGGCAAAAAACTAGGTAAAATGAAGTGTTGCATTCTTGACATACAAAAAATGAGTAGTTTACTTTGTGAAAAATGTGTCTTGCAAGGAGGTTTTGCAATAAATATGATGGTTGAACTTGAATAACAAGAGAAAACTCCAATCACTACACATGTTTCCTAATCCACTTCTGCTATGTCTTTCTAGTAGTTATTAATATCAACTCCCCATAAATTCAAGAAACTCTTCATTCTGTCTAAAATCATATTACAATTTTGAATCAACTTCCCTTCCTCTGTCTTCTTTGCATTTTAAAGTAACAAACTCATATCATTCCCTAATTGTAGCCAGTCAAACACTCAAGAGAGTTACTAATCCCTTGCCCACCTTCCTTCCAGGTAAAACTACCCCAACTTTCTCCACTGAAAATATTTTTAGCATCCTAATGATTTAGGGAGCTCTTCTCTGGACCCAATTTAATTTTCTACAACCTTTGTCATAATTGGGACAATGATGTCATCATTCTGAACAAAACTTCCTAAATAAAATGCTAAGGAACACTGCATATTTTTAGTTTACTTGCAAATTTTACATTTCTCAGGCAATTTAAAACATATCAGAATTACATTTTTCGAATCACATTAAACTGTGAACAGGTGCTTTTGTATTGTTTTCTGCCTGATGACATCATTGTGTTTGTCATTTGGTTGAAATTAGAAGTCTACCTGACTAGACTACTAGTTAACTATGGCTAACTCCTTGCCTGGCTGGCTCACAGATTTATATATGCTTTACTTATAATAAATTTCTTGGAAATTTCTCAGAAGAAATTGCAAAATGCTGCAAGGAATCAAGTGATGACATTCTCAAAATGTCAGGAATAAAATGGCAGCACATTCGGCCACTCATATGAGATTCTCAACAGCCAGCTGGAGACTAATACGGAAAAAACACTACATATGAAACAAACATGGACCACCAATTGTTTTTCTCCACTTTTTATTGAGGTGTTGGTATCACATGGATAAACGTCGAGTGTTTCAGATGTCCCGTTAAAATCACACAATTCACTGGAAATAAAACTGACTTGGACATTTTGGCATTCAATACTAATGAGTAATGAGACTTAAAAAGCCAGTTCTCTGAACACACGGTTCCCATTGACCCTGGCTCTTGTAAGGGTCATTAAAATGCAGGCTGGGAATAAATATTAGTGACTGGAAATTGACGCGGAGCCTCGAGATGAACCGGCCCATCCACGCAGTCAACAGCAGAGGCAGGTCAGGGCAGCCTCAAGCCGTCACACGTTATTCCTAACGCATCTCTCCCCTTTGAGGTACAGAGTCGTGGCAGATGATGACAGAGAGGCAGTTAACAAGGGCTGCTTGCCACTGGCTGGAAAAATGCAGGGCAAACGGAGGCTCACCTGCTGCAAAGGGACTGGGACATCCAGAAGAAAAGGAACACCCGAGGGCACAATGCCAGGGGCAAGGAGCCAGACACAGAGGGACAGATATTGTGTGACTCCACTCATGTGGGGTCCCTGGAATAGGCAAATTCATAGAAACAGGAAGCAGCACAATGGTGACCTGGGGCTGGGGAGAGGGAGGATGGGGAGTGAGTGTTTCATGGAGACAGAGTTGCTGTTTGGGAAAATGAAAAACACTCTGGAGATAGATGGTGGTGACGGTCGCACAACATTGCAAATGTACTTAATGTTACTAAACTGTATGTTTAAAAATTGTTCAGTAATATATCTTATGTTATATATATCATACACAATTAAAAAATACATTAGAAACAGAAAAAACAAAGAAAGAAAATGAAAGCACTCTTCCTCTGCCTCAAAGGGAAAACTTAAACAAATCACAGGTGCTATACATGAGGACATGAATGAGGCTAGGACTTTAAACAGATGAAGTTTTCTGAGAGCAAGTTACATGCTCTTCCCAGTGACTTAAAGCATATGCACTCCCACAGCCCCCCACCTCCGCCAACACAAAGAACTGTTATTCTTGCTGAAATGTGAGTCCGATGCCTGGATTAGTCTCACTGGGTTAACAACAGCTAAGAAATAGAAATACAACTTGAGGATGGGGCTCCCTCAGTCTGGAAAACGTGTTCAGAAAAAAAAAAATGCTGAGAAAAAACATGAAAAGCTATACTCCTTTAACTAGAAACTGCTCCCGGATGGACAGGTTCAAGTGGGACTAGGTAAAAAGAGACAGAAACAATCCTGGGACCATTGAACTGCATGTAAGTAAAGACTGAGTTTCACTCACATCCTTCAGCAGAAGGTGTCGCCTTCCTGACGTGAGTGACAGGAGCCCGCTTCCCTTGCACCGCCCTGCACAGGTGCCCCCTCCTAACCTGCCTGCCTGCCTGCTTGGGCAGTCTGAGTGCCGCATCAGCACCACCTCATGAGGCATGTGGCCCTGAGCGCTGCCTCCGCCTCACACAGTCGGAGTTCAGGAGCCCGGGGCATCTGCAGATCCTCAGATGTGGCCAGAGGCAGAGCTCCATGGACAAGTCCTGCCTCTTCTGTGATTAATAAGACATTATACACAAGGCTGTACAGCTAGGTCATGTTATTTCCTTTCCGTACCCAACGTCAACTTTCCTACAGTTTTACGTTTTTTCTTTGACATAAGTATAAGAGGAGCACCTGCGTGGAAAAGAACCACTAAGTTCATGGCACCAGGTATCAATACAAACGGTATTTTTCTGCACACTTGGAGGAATTCAGTGCCTGAGCAGCTCTGATTTCTTCTCCCCCTGCATCGATAGACAGGAAAAAGTAGGGGAAGGTAATTTAGCTTATTTCCTGCTTCTACTGCTACAGAAGGCAGCTTGGTATGTGGAAAATCTGCAGAAGGCACATTAAAAGTATTAAAAAGTGTGATGAATGATTTTTGAGAAAGAAATAAATCTCAAGGATCATCCATCATACTTTTAATGTGTCTTCTGTGGAGGAAGGAAAACAACATTGGAGACATATTTCTGTTACTTCGTTCTCTCTCTAAAGGATCGTAGCTACTGTTGAAAGAATGTCTCCTCCTAAATGATCAGCTTGTCAAACATTTATAGACAGTGACTGAACTGTCTGTCAATCATGACTAATTACACTACACAAAATAGAGTTAGCTTCCAAACCAGATTTGTTTCTCATTTATATCATCTTTAAGAATTACGTGATAAATTCTGGTTTTATAAGGTCAAACTAGATGTTACAAAAGGAAATGGTTTCTTATTTAGAGGGCTGTATGCTTACCTATTCACTCACTCATTCTTTCATTTAATAACTAATGAATGGAAGGCATTTTCCTAGGACATGTGGAAAAAAACCAAAGATTTCCTCAAAGTTCATTCTAGTATTATTCATAACACCCAAGATATGGAAACAATCTGTCTATTGATGGATGATTAGATAAAAAAATTTGGGGCTGGGCATGGTGACTCACACCTGTAATACCAGCACTTTGGGAGGCCGAGGCAGCAGATCACGAGGTCAGGAGTTCAAGACCAGCCTGGCCAACATGGTAAAACCTCATCTCTACTAAAAATACAAAAATTAGCTGGGCATAGTGGTGGGCGCCTGAAATCCCAGTTACTCGGGGGGCTGAGGTAGGAGAATCATTTGAACCTGGGAAGTGGAGGTTGCAGTGAGCCGAGATCACCCCATCGCATTCCAGCCTGGGTGACAGGGTGAGACTCCATCTCAGAAAGAAAAAAAAAAAATAAAATAAAATAAAGAAAGAAAAAGAAAAAAGAAAAAAAAAAGAACAAAATAGAAAAGAAATTTTGATACACACCATACACAATGGAAAATTATTTAGCCTTAAAAAAGAGAAAAATCTTGTCATTTGCAACAACATAGATGGATATGCAGAACATTATGCTAAGTAAAATAACCCAGGCACGGAAAAATGAATGCTGCATGATCTCACTTATATATGGAATAAACAAAGCTGAATACACAGAAACAGAGAGTAGAATGGTGGTTACCAGGTGTGGGGGAGGCCAGGAAATGGGAAGATGTAGGTCAAAGGGTACAAAGTTGCAGTCATGTGGGATGAACGCACCTAGATTACTAAAGCACAGCGGGAGGACTTGGTCAATAATACTCTGTTGTATTTAAGATTTGCTAAGGGAGTAGATTTTAGGTGCTCTAATCACACACAAGAGGTTATGTGGAAGGCGATGGATATGTTCAGTTGCTTGCCTGTAGTAATCATTTCACAGTTTATATGTATATCAAAACATCATGTTCCACAACTGAAATTTATATAATAAGAGAGAAAGAAAAAATGATCTCACTCTTACGTTTGCGTATATGATGTTAAATGTATTGTCCCCTAACTCATATGTGCTGCTACTGACCAGTGAAGGTCGACCTCAGGAAGTGTACTCAATTTGCTTGCATGCACGGTGAACACGCTCCTGACGGGCCAGGAGGAGGCTTCATTTTACATGCATGTGTCAGTCACCCGAGGGTTCTGAGTACATCGGAACGCTAGCTTGTGCACCCTGCTGCCCTTCAAGTGTGCTTTCATCAGCCCCTCCGCCACAGAGTCACTTCCAACCCAGTCTCTCTCACAGCTTTCATCTACCAAAGCGCACTTGGTGCTTGGCCGTGCGCTCTCCTGGGAAGCTGGATCTTGGGACAGCAGCACTAACGCATACATGCAGGTTACAAAGTCGAGCCCAAAAAACCCATTTTAGAAAACACACTCAGACTTCTGGCGTCTCAGGCCAACGCCCCTTGCCTGCCTCTCTCTCTGTCCAGGTTCCTCCCCCGTGATTTCTTCACATCCTTGCAGTATCCAGGAAATTGCATATGCAGAGAGCTGAGGCATTCTTGTGGCTCGTGGCGTGTCTGCAGAAAGGCTCTTTCAAGAAAGCCTCTCTCTTGTCCCTGTCTTAAATCTCTCACCTTGAGTTCCTCACCCTGAGGCCGTCCCCCTAAAGCAAGCTCTGGGACCACAGCAAGAACAGCACTCCCCACCACCCCTGCCTCCCAACCCTGTTCTTCAGGCAGAATGCGCCCGGCTGGCCAGTCTCGCTCCCATGAGCAGGTGCCTTGAGTGGATGAATGCAGCAGGTCTCCACCTGAGCCCTGGCATTTCTGTCTTTCTGGAGCCCAGTGGTACCCCAGAAAATTGCTTGTTGTCTAGACATGGCACATTTTCCCTCTTCAGCTGTTTTCCATTCATTCTGGATTAAGCCCTAATTGGAAATAAAAGATGTCACCATCCAGGCACGCCTGAGACCTAGAAGAGGAGGCCTCCTTCCCCAGCAGAAAATAAGCCTCAAGTGATGCAAACATCCAGGAAGAAGGGGAGACCCACTTTGTGCCACTCGCTCATCTTACGGAAGGGCAGGAGGAGGGCTTCCAGCGGTGGGCCGGGCCCATCAGGACCTCTCCACAGGGGACTGCCAGCCAAGGGCCTGCAATAGCCCAGGGAGGCTGTGGCCTGCATGGACTTGCCTGCTGAGCCCCTCCTTCTCCAGCAACAGAGGAGCCTTTGAACTAGCTGTTCTGGAGGCTGAGCGGGTGGCTGGAGGAGGTAGCTGTGGTGGCACCTTTCAGCGGCCTGCATGTCTGGGGAACCCCACAACAGGGCTGACCTCATGTTCTTTCTTGGGGAGCTCCGGCGAGGGAGCTGGGGGACACAGGCAGGTGAGGTAGGGCTGCCAGCATGCTTGTACCCAAACTCATGACACAGGAAAACCTGCAGGAGTCACACACATTCACCTCCAGAGAGCAGGGAGGACAAGCTACAGCTTATCTCTGAAGGCGCCTTTGCAGGTGTCACTAAGA
This sequence comes from Macaca fascicularis, assembly GCF_037993035.2. Classification (NCBI taxonomy): domain Eukaryota; kingdom Metazoa; phylum Chordata; class Mammalia; order Primates; family Cercopithecidae; genus Macaca; species Macaca fascicularis. The sequence goes on along the minus strand of NC_088380.1, from coordinate 8,036,981 downwards.
TCAATTTCTAGGCAACACAAAGCGATGGAGAGGCCATCCCACTCCTGCTGCTAGTGCTTGGCCCATCTGGGATCCAGGTGGTGTCACCCTCACCTGAATCTGCAGGTGTCTGAGAGGAACTTACGATCACTAGTTCCTAGTGAGAGGAACTCTACGATCTGGAGGACTGGCCCCATGTAAACATTCAAGGACCTAATCTACTTCTTCAGGTGGATTTGTTTTTCTCTACTTCTTTTTTTTTTTTTTTTTTTTTTGAGATGGAGTCTCGCTCTGTCGCCCAGGCTGGAGTGCAGTGGCCGGATCTCAGCTCACTGCAAGCTCCGCCTCCTGGGTTTACACCATTCTCCTGCCTCAGCCTCCTGAGTAGCTGGGACTACAGGCGCCCGCCACCTCACCCGACTAGTTTTTTGTATTTTTTAGTAGAGACGGGGTTTCACCATGTTAGCCAGGACGGTCTCGATCTCCTGACCTTGTGATCCACCTGTCTCGGCCTCCAAAAGTGCTGGGATTACAGGCTTGAGCCACCATGCCCGGCCCTTTTCTCTACTTCTTAATATGAATTTCTGTTCTTGTCCCAGAGGCAAACATCCCTCCTTCTCCCCTTCCACCCACCTGTCCTTGCCCCTCACTTCCTCCAGGTCCACGTGGCAGACTCCTCCTTTAGCCCTCCAGGACTCCATCTAACAGGCCTTGCTCTCCCTTCCCCTCATGCCTCTGTTGCTGCCTTCGCCTCCTCGTTTCAGAATGACTTGATGATGAGGTTACCCAGCTGTCTGTCTCCTACTCCTACTCCTACTCCTAGAAGGCACAGAACTGTCTTTGGGGTCTGAGCACCAGCACATACCAGGCATATCTTTATATTCAATAAATATTACATTTCACTGCATGAATGCTTTCTACTTTATAAAAACAATGTTATTATTATGAAATAATATATGGTCTGTCACCACAACCTGACTGTGGGCCCCTGGAAGGCAAGGACTACATCTCCTAACACTCTGCATTTCCCATTGAGGGAAGCCTCCACTACAGGAAGCATCAGATCTATGGCTGCTGCTGTTGATGTGAGAACAATAAGGACATGTCTCAAAGCACCGTGATGAGCCAAGTGTCTATTCTGGGGGAGATAACCAGCAATGATGAGACTGATATAGTAAGAGTGGCCATTGGCTCAATAATTACAAAATGACCAGAACTGTCCTAAGTGTGGTGGGAACATTGGCTCATTGAATCCTTAGAACCACCTTGGTAGAGAAAGTCTTGGTTCCCACTTTCAAAGAAGTGAAAATGGAGCCTGCAGAGTTCAATGAAAATGTCCTTATAGTCGCGCAGCTGGTGAGACGGGGAGCACGGGGTTGCAATCGGGTCTTTTAAACTCCAGGGCAGGACACCGCACTCCCCCTAGTTTGAGGGTTCCTTTGCCCCTCATGACTATCCTTAAGACATTGCAGTCATTTCTGCAGCCTGTTGAGGGGCCACCATGAGCAAGGAAGTGGGGAACTGCTCCAAGGAGTCACCCCATCTCTCAAGGTGGCTCTGTGAAAGCATCCCTTCCCTTAGAGAAATGACTGCTGTAGCCATTAGATGCTAAATTTAACAGGCAGCAGCTGGTGTTGCAAAGGAGTTAAAAGCGAGTTTCTAAAATTCCACAGGACAGGTCCCAGAAGGGAAGAACGCCCTGCCTGCTGTGAGCCCTGACTCACCCTGGGGCTGACCATGTTGAACACAGCCATGGTCCGGGGTTGGCCATGTTGAACACGGCCATGGTCCGGGGCTGGCCATGTTGAACACGGCCATGGTTAGAGGCTTACCATGTTGAACACGGCCATGGTCCGGGGCTTACCGTGTTGAACACGGCCACGGTCCGGGGCTTACCGTGTTGAACACGGCCATGGTTAGAGGCTTACCATGTTGAACACGGCCACAGTCCGGGGCTGGCCATGTTGAACACGGCCACGGTCCAGGGCTTACCGTGTTGAACACGGCCATGGTTAGAGGCTTATCATGTTGAACACAGTCATGGTCCGGGGCTTACCATGTTGAACACGGCCATGGTTAAAATGATGGCTGTAGTGATGATCGTGAGAGAGATCCGTGGCCAGGGTCGGTTGGCAATGATGCCTGAGGACTTCAAAAGCCACATGAGCAGGGGAGAGGCTTTTTTGCTGCATTGCTAGGAGAAGAGAGAAAGAAAAAGAAGAGCATTGCTAGTTTATGACTTCTTTCCAGTTTCTTGATGACAATGTTTAAAACCACAAGAAGCACCAACATTATTCATAAACATGTAGATTCTAGCCTCCCCTGGGGACTCATACCAAGTCACAAACCTTATTAAAATTATGTTGGCATCATTGCTACCAACTGAGAACAAATTAAATGCCTATGACAAAGGTACATTGTGCTTGTATGTCTTTTAAAACAGACCTGAAGTTATGTTTTTAAGTGACTCCTTTCTCAAAGGAAAAATGTCAGTTAATTACATCACCCTGGGGGATATGTTGGGTCTCTGATCACAGCTACGATGAAAGTTATCATTTATTCAGCTGATTTATGTGGAAAGAGATCAGCACATCTCCTGACCCTTTTAATGCTGCATTAGCAGATCACAAGAATACAGCCCAGGCCACAGACTTAGTTTGGCACCTAAACTTATAAATACGGTATCTGAAAGTCTCAGGCATGAGGCATGATGGCTTTGTGTGATCCCGTCTGGTCTTGTGGGGGTTTTCTCCCACATGGAGAAGCTCTTTTTTTCCCCCAAAACATTTTTTAACAGTGTTGAGAAACACATAATATAAAACATGCTCTTTAAACCATTTTCAAGTGTAGAGCTCAGTAGTGACAACCATATTCACATTGTTGTGTAACAACTCTAGGATTTTCAGTCTTACCAAATTGAAACCCTACACCCATGGAGAAACAAGTCTCCATTCCTCCCTCCTCCCAGCCCCGGCAACCACCACTTCCCTTCCTGTTTCCACGATGGTGACTACTCTAAGACCTCGTGTAAGTGGAACCATCTAGTAGTTCTCCTTTTGTGACTGGCTTATTTCTCTCATCCATCTAGTAGTTCTCCTTTTGTGACTGGCTTATTTCTCTCAGCATAATGTCTCCAAGGATCATGATGTTGTAGCATTATGCCAAGATTTCCTTCTATTTTAAAGCCTGAATAAAACTCCATTGTATGGATCTATACTTTTTTTTTATCCATTCATAAAATGGACACTGAGTTGCTTCACCTCTTGGCTGTTGTGAATATGCTGCTATACATATGGGGGTTGGGGAAGCTTTTTTGATATAAGAAGGAATTGAGGTCTTTGGGGAACAACAGCCAGCATTTGCTCCCCATTCACTATGGGGTCTCAGTGAATGAGCTCACCCATCCTGAGGGTCACCTTTCCAAAGATTCTCACCATCTCCCAGGTATGAGTGTGCAGCAGTACACAGAGTTCCACTAAACTGTGAGTGACATCAGCTCTGCCTATGCAGATGCTGCGTGGGCATAATTTGCATACATTATCTGACATGACAAGCAGGATGTAAAAGTACTCCAGGGATTGATATCTTCACACTAAAGGAATGTGGTCCCAAGACTATGTGTCTTGGAAACAAACAAACAAAAAAGGTGATGATTTCAAGAAATTCGTAAGAAGGAATAATGTAAATTATACCCTTTGATTGATCCTACTAAGTTAATCTATTGGCAAACAAAGCTGGTGTGACATCAGTGAAATTCAAATTCAAATAAAGAATATTCCTGAACAGCATGAATAGGCTGTGCTTTAGTTCTCTACTTCTTTCACATCTTCTTTTTGTATTGTTCCTAAAATTATTGTTGCCCTAAGTGTTGCTGTATGTTCAATGTTGATACAGCAGTTGAATGAGAGTCTAAATACAGAAGAGAGGAGTTGAGAAGGATGAAGATTCAGCCAGTGGCCTAGCTTCAAACCTCCACTGCTGGGAAACTTGCTGCCAGTTAATGATCGTCTCGGAAATGGGGTCTCTGTTTCTTCCTCTCAGAAATGGGGATAATAACAGTACCTGCCTCCTCTGTCTTTCCAGAGGTTTAAACGAGTTAGAGAAGGTGTGTGCGACAGGACTTACAAGTGTTCACTCTTTCTGTTATTTCAATGAAGAAAACACAATATTTCTTAGAAACATTTTAATGACCAAATTCCTATTTGCTTTATATCTATGTAAACAACAACGACGACAACAACAAAATCTCCTCTCTATTCCTTTCCACCATGGTGGCTTTGGTTTTTTTTTCTTCCTTCCAGCTCCTGATAGGAAAAGATGAAGAATGTTTGTTTACAGCGCACATGCCCCACTGAAGGAGACACGGGACCAGGTTCGGGGTTCACTTCTTGGGCTGATTTTCCCGGGCCCTCCTCTCATTTCTCCGAGTACCTACCAGGGAGCTTGAGCCAGGGCTGCCCTCAGCCGCAGAGGCTGCCCAGAGCTGGACTGCTGGCTGGCGGCAGGGGGCGCCCTTGGCCCAGCTCTGCAGGGCCTCTGATCACCAGCAGCAGCAGAACCAGATCTGCACTTGACGCTTCTACTCAAGAACAGGTTTGGATAGGGGTTGGTGGTGGCAGGAAATCTGCCATGCAGTAAATTGTCCCTTAATGCTCTAAACATGCAGCATCTTAGAGGGTCAGGTAACCAGAAAACATCCACCCACGAATGGTTATCATTATTGTTTAATGCATGCTACTTCTAATAATATTAATATCACAAAACACAGTCAAATCTGTGTTCTTTTTTTCTTTTTTCCTGAGACGTAGTCTCACTCTGTCGCCACTCAGGCTGGAGTGCAATGGCGTGATCTCTGCTCACTGCAACCGCTGCCTCCTGGGTTCAAGCGATTCTCCTGTCTCAGCCTCCTGAGTGGTTGAGCTTTTTTTTTTTGGCCATTACATTTAAACCGCAATTACTTTTGCACCAACCTATAATAAAATATGAAGAGCCGAGCTTCAAATGAAATATCACGCTCATCTAACTCAGACTCCATTGGATGATGGCATTTGGTTTGATTCTCGCAAATTAGGACAATATATTTATATTCACATCCAGATCGACTACAATTAGTATCTTTAAGAGAAAATTGTTAAAATCAATGCTCTTATGTTTGTGAAATTATGATAATTTTCATAATTCTGATATGAATTAAATTCTGAATAAAAATATGATAAATTCTGTAAACAGAAATTATCAATAGAGATGATAATGAAAATGTTAATGGCAGAACATTTAAAAAGTTTATTACTTCAGGAGAAAATGTACATCTAGCTAAGATTGCATATCGCTGTCAATTAGGTAAAATATTATCTAGTTATTACACAGACAAATTTTTGAAATTACAAAATTAAAACAAGTTACTGCGTTTGAAGATTTAGAAAAATACATGGTGATAATCTTGTCAGATACGCTATCTAATAGGAATATGTTGTATTCTGCTCACAGGCTAGTAATTTACTAAAACAGACCTGGGCAGATATGCAGGAATTTTTTTTCCGTTCATGTGACATGCCAGGCAAAATGACAAATCAGCAACACTTGCAGCTACTTACTAGACGCATGGGGGTTCGGAGGACGTGGGTTTGGCACTACAGGTTCAGGATGCACTTGGTTCAGTTGCTTCACCTATGCAGTTTCCATGCACGTCTCAAAGTTCTCCCTCACAATTGTTTTAAAACTTATGCCAAATGTGTTGTTCCAGAGGTCAGGGAGACAGGTGGCTATCTTTCCTTGTTACCAAGCAGCGACAAGGTAAGTAAACTTGTTCTGAAGTGTAAAAATTGGCAAGGATTGCTGCCAGCAAGGACAAGGAAGTAGAAGAGAACAGAGAGGTGACAGTTGCAATGACAATGACGAAAGAGGAAGTGGAGGATCAAGCTGGTGGGGGGAGCAGAAGAAACCAATGATGGGGCTAAGAGGAGAAACAAGACTAAGATCCTCAAATGGAAGGAATCTGATGAAGAAAAATGGAGATCCTTGATTCAGTGTGTAGCTCTGTAGAAAAATTACAGCTTGGCTCTTGATATGATCATTGGCTTCAGTTTATCCTGTTTTTGATTAAGTATTAAAGGCCCTGGTGGAAAAACATTTATCAAAATTCAGACCATCCTAATTAAATGTTATAAACGACAACATCTCAAAGAATATTTTGGCCTTTATTTGGAAGATACTATTCAACTGAAAATGAGAAAATGCCTGCTGTGAGCCCAGTCGGTGCAGTCATTTGCTTTGATCTTTGGTTTAATTCCTGGCGTAATTTCAGTCACATCTGTTTCTTCCCTTACTTGATCATCTCACTGAACCCCATGATTGGCTCTTACTTACAGTGAGCTCACCGTGTACCTTCTAGAAATGCTCTTGGATGTGAATATCACATTCATCCACTAACAAACAAGGGATTGGTACTAAATGTAGTGGGAGATGTAATAAAAGAAGCAATATAAATTTATAGAAAAATCCTGGCCAGGCACGGTGGCTCATGCCTGTAATCCCAGCACTTTGGGAGGCTGAGATGGGCGGATCACGAGGTCAGGAGTTCGAGACTATCCTGGCCAACATGGTGAAACCCCGTCTCTACTAAAAAGACAAAAATTAGCTGGGTGTGGTGGCGGGTGCCTGTAATCCCCGCTACTAAGGAGGCTGAGGCAGGAGAACTGCTTGAACCCAGGAGGCAGAGGTTGCAGTGAGCTGAGATTGCACTGCTGTACTCTAGCTTGAGTGACAGAGTAAGACTCTGTCTCAGGAAAAAAAAAAAAAAAAAGGAAAATCCTATCATAGAATTGATGGTGGGGATAATGAGCAGTGGGGTGTGGTAGGAAAAACGTGGGATGAATCCCAACGTTCCTAATCCAGTACATGCAGATCCTCCTCAGAAAAACAAAATGTTCATACATGCTCCACCAAAAATATCAGCCAGCTTCTCTTCCTTCCCTCTCTTCCTTTTTTTTTTCTTCCCTTGTTTTGATCCACTTGCAATGGAAACAACTGGTAGTCTCTCAAATTAAGTTAAATCTAATTTTTTCACTCTAAAATTAATTCTTCATAATTTAACTTAATCATTATACAAGTAGACTTCATTTACTGTTTCATTAGTATCCATTTTAAAAATCAGATGAGACACTTGAAGTAGAAGCTCATATTAAATAAAGTTAATAAAATGAAAAAAAAATCCAGAAAAGTTATAAAGATATCTGAGTAGCTGAGAAGCAAACTTTTATTATTAGGAAAACAAAATCCATCTTAAAATCTTGCTTGGAAAATATGGTGGTTTCGTGTTTCATATAAACATGCACTTTTGTGTATTTGCCTAAAGGAACATCTACTTTGGCATTTTAATTAGCTGAGGACCGTCCTTCTGAATGGCAGGAACAAGCCGGAGCAATAATTACTTGTAACATTTAATGTCACAAAGACTGTGATGTGTACTTTGATTACTTAATTGTCCTTTAATTTCCCACAGGAAGACTTCTTTATGCCAATCAATCATATTTTACAAAATCAACCCTTTTCTTCCCTACGCCCTGGGCAAGCCACCTCCCTGCACTGTTGCTCCACTGGGTACCACACTGCATCATTTTTGCTGACATGCTTATCTCCGGCCAAATGCAGAGCTGGTTGAGGACAGCGACCATATCGCACTTGTCTCTGTTTTCTCAGAAGCCAGTATAATGTTTGTTAAATGGTAGGAACTCATCAAATACGTGGTGATTCTATTGACTATTTTTAATGATGGACTCAAAGGGAAATTACCAGGGCATAGAAACAAAGAGAGAGCTCAGTGATAAAAGGACTGAGGCTGTGGGGTGGATCCAGGAGTGTCCTGGATCAGGGCTCAGGCTATGGCACTTAGCGGATGGCCTTTTAACACCCATAGGGAAAAGAAGATATTTCCTTGGGCCAGTAAAACGTGGGCGGCTGCAACTAAGACTCTTGAATAAAATCCAGAGCCTCAAACCGCTATTCCTTCTGTACAAAGAAGTCTAGAAGAGCTCCATTCACTACCTCAGGGAAGTATCAATAAGCTTCCAAGGATCAATCCAAACCCTAAAGTGTTGGGTGTGAAATTATATTACCTGATTCATAATGAGAATTCCAAATTGAAGGGTTGTTAATTAGGTCAAAACCAGAGAAAATCCTTGGGGCTATGGCAGAAGCAAGAATGACACTGCTTGTAAATGATACTTTAGACGACAGAGTGCAGGGATGTCCCATCTGGGGGCTGGGGCAGTTCCTCCTGAACATAGCCTGACAATAAAAACCAAATTATAAAGTACCTAAGGCAATGGACCATATGAGGAAGAGTCAAAAAACATAAGAGGTAGAATTAGCACCACGAGATCTGCAGATACGACAATAATTTGAAATAGTTTCTAAAATAAGATTAAAGTAACAAAAGAGGGATTATAATCCATATGAATGAGTGAGTTGTTAATGAAAAATAACAAGTATTTTTTTAAATGAGCCACATAAACTTTCTAGAGATGAAAATGTAGATATTGAAATTAAAACTAAATTGTTATTGAGGAACTGGATGAACTGCCCGTGAATGGGAGATGCTAAGAAACATCTCAGGAAATAAACCATAAAATAGCACAGAAAGATAAAAAAGTTGAAAATAGGAAAAAGAGACTGAGACACAGAGGATATGATGAAGAGATTCAACATACCTCTAATAAAAGTTTGAAAAAAACAGAACAGAAAGACCAGGGAAGAGACAAAACACAAGGAGATATTGGACAATGACGTTGCAGACCTAGAGCAGATTATGAGGTCTGTGGTTGAGAATACACAGCTGAGTCTCAAAAATAAAAGTCAGGCTACACTTTAACACATGGAACCTACTGCCCATGATTCAAAGAGCAAATCCTGCAAAAACTCCCACCGAGACAAGGGACCAAGTGTCTGCAACAGTTAGATGGACAGGAGAGTTAATCTCATTGCCACAGAGGCCAGGAAATTATGGAATCCTGTTTTCAGAATGTTAGAAAAAATGATAAATAATCACCATGAGGAAAAGATAAAGACTTTTAAAACACAAAATCTGAGTGGGTATATTATTTACAAGCCCTCATGGGAAGGATTATAAAAGGAAGCATTTTAGTAATATGGAAACTGAATCCAGAAAGGTGGAATGGTATTTGGAAAAAATAGTAAACAAATACATCATTTAACAAAAACAAGAATAAACATTGAATAATTTGAGCCGTTTAAATTTAGAAAAATTTAAACAATACTAGTATGGGAGATGAGAAATTACCAGACTCAGAGCATGATCCCTGCATTGTTCAACAAGGAAGTGGAGATATTACCAATAATACACTTTGTTAATCACGTGTACATGTTACCTGTTTTAAGGTAATAACTGAAAAAACAAACCAAAGTATATAAGTTCCAAGTCACCAGAGAGAATAAGAGAATGAACTCCAGGAGTCCAAAAGAAGGCAGAAAAGAAGGAAAAACAAGTAGAAGCAAAAAAGATACAAAGTAGATTTTAAAAGATTTTAGTAATAATTGCAATGCACATAAACCGATCACACTTGTCAAATGAGAGAGAGAGAGATGTCTGGAACAGAGAAAAGAACATAGAGCTACATGCTGTTCACCAGAGACACACCTAAAACCTATATCCTTTTCGTTGACAAGGAAAAGCTGGAAGTAGAAAGATGGAACAAGGAACACTAAGCAAATACTAACCATATATATATGTATATGTGTGTATATATATATATATATATATATATATATATATATATATGGTGGAGTGATATTAACAGGAGAGAAAACAGACTTCAAGGGAAAAACACGGCTGTGGGGTAGAAAGCTTTCCTATTAGCTGGGAGTGTGACCTACTTTTCCTTTCCCAAGGCGACCTCTCTATTTGTGCTTTCATCTCTGCCTAGAAGAACGTTGGTGGGCTGGCATCGTATTCTCTCTGCTATTGAAAGCACAAGGTAACAATTCTTCTGATATTTTCTGGCATTTTCACTTGCTGTATCCAGCATATGCGTTCTAAACGTGTTTTGGGGGTTTGTTTGTTTGGTGGTGGAATATTTGGTTAGAGTCACTCTCTTGTATTTATCATAGAAATGTAAGTCTGCCTCAGGTAGTTTAGAAAGCTAAATGTGACTGTGAATGTGCACTTATTACTATTACTGCTACAGTGACAACTAGTACTATTTTTAATTGCTAATTGTAATGAAAATGTGAACTTGAATCTCTTATTCTAGTCTTAGCTTCTGCCTAGATAAAATGGATTATTTTCATTATCAAATAAAATAATGTCTGAAAACACTTTGAAGGACTATTATATGTATAAAACATTTTGTAAAGTATTATTATAATACTGAGTACTTTCTTACTAGATTATTTTAATCTAAATACAATTATAAATTAACTTTAAAAATATATCAAATGTCTTTTAAGATGAACTTACACTTTGCCCAGAACCTAGTTTTAAATAAATGGGACCAACAGCTGAAAAATATTTTAGGAAACTAGAGTAGAGACGAATAGGAATAGTTACTATGTGAGGTTACCATGACTTACCAATGTGATTTTGATCAATGGGTAATGAGCAGTCACCACAAGGCAACTTTGGTGTCATGCTGGTCCATGTCCATAAGCATGGGCATCCCTGCCTAGTGCTGGGCACCGTCTGCCTGTGACTCACCCCATTCACAACCCTGGTACCCTCTGCAACCTGCCTCTACTATAAGGTTCCAAGGCTTGATTCCAATTCCAGCTCCAACATCTACTTGCTATATACCACTGGGAAGGCAAGTTATGTAGCATCTGTGAGATCCCGTTCTATGAAACTGTCAAATAGATATTACCTGCAAGGGCTCTTGTGAGCATAAATGAGCCAGTCAAAGCTAAGCACCTAGCAGAGTAAGTAGGTATTTTTAACACAACATTTACTACTTACAAACTGTGATGAGGCTGGAATCAGAACCACTCATTGGGATCTTGTCCATCATAAATAGTTTGGATTTATTCCAAAGATTCTTACCCAAGGATAAGAAGCCTTTGCAGACCTCTTAGCCATTGCATTCCTGATTCTACTCCAAAGCCTCCATCTCCATCCTCAAGAGGCCTGATTACAGCTTCTTCAGCATTTCGTGTGTGTGTGTGTGTGTGTGTGTGTGTGTGTGTGTGTGTTGCGGGGTTGTGGGGGAAACGTTTATTTTAAATAACTGGAAATAAAAACTCACTCAAGTGGATGGCACCTTTGGAGTCCTGGGTCCCTCATCCACAAAATTAGAGACTGGATGAGGTTATCTCTAGGTTCCCTCTCAGCTCTTGACTTTTAAATTCTGAAATGCTAAGTAGCATTTGATGTAGAAAGCATTTCAGAGTCAAGGAATCATGGTGAATGTGAGCAAGAAATTTCAATGCAGTGTGATGAAGGCCACCGACTCACCATCCCTTCTCTCATCCACATTCCTTTACACATGGAAGCACTATCCTGCTAGTGTGCCAGGAATTGGTGGGTTCTTGGTCTTACTGACTTCAAGAATGAAGCCACGGACCCTCACGGTGAGTGTTACAGTTCTTAAAGATGGTGTGTCTGGAGTTTGTTCCTTCTGATGTTCGGACATGTTTGGAGTTTCTTCCTTCTGGTGGGTTTGTGGTCTCGCTGGCTTCAGGAGTGAAGCTGCAGACCTTCACGGTGAGTGTTACAGCTCTTAAGGCGGCACCTCTGGAGTTGTTCGTTCCTCCTGTCCGGAGTTGTTCATTCCTCCTGGTGGGTTTGTGGTCTCGCTGGCCTCAGGAGTGAAGCTGCAGACCTTCGCGGTGAGTGTTAAAGAGCCACGTGCAACCCAGGTTCCCGCCTGCGCCTTTCCCTCCACACCTCCCGGCAAGCAGAGGGAGCTGGCTCAGGCCTCGGCCAGCCCAGAGAGGGGCTCCCACAGTGCCATGGTGGGCTGAAGGGCTCCTCAAGCACCGCCAGAGTAGACACCGAGGCAGAGGAGGTGCCGAGAGCGAGGGCTGCTAGCATGTTGTCACCTCTTACTAGGACATCTGGAGAAGGTCCCTTAGGGCACATCTTTCTCTGCCTCAGAATAGTTGGCAATGGTGAGATGAAGGGGCTGCTATATGGGCCCAGGAAGGCACCTGAGGCAGAGGTGTCTAATAAGATCCAACAAGTGAGCACATCAAGATTCCAGGCCCAGATGCAGACGCTGGGAACCTACCAGAATGTGGAGCAGGATACCATGACTGTGAGCTGGATTCAGAGCTTCAAGTTCAGAAGGAGTCCAGTTGGGGTGAGAATGGAGGTGGAATGTTTTCTGAGCAGCGGTGCCAGGAAATTGCACTTGGGTGCAACCCAACATTCCTTCAAGCAGAGACTGATATTAAATATTTATCTTGTGCTTCAAGTACTAGAGTAGTACAATGAACAAAACAGGGCTGCAGTGAACTCACTGAAGATCTTTCCATCCACAAGAATGAAAGTAATAATGCAAAATGGGAATCCCAGCCAGTCAGCACGAGGGGAGTTGGTGGGGAAAAGATGGGCTCTTCAAAGTTGGGTTATGAAAGTTAGACGATGATTTCCAACTGAGGAGACAGCTGGAGGCATGTCAGAGTCAAGGAATCACGGTGTATGTGAACAAGGCATTTGGATGCAGCATGATGAAGGCCACTGACTCACATTCCTCCTCACGTCCACATGATCATTTACACATAAGAGCCTGGCCCCATGCTGGGACATCTGGAGAAGGTTCTGTAGGGGACACCTAACTCGGCCTGAGAAAGTTTGGCCTCCATGAGATGAGGGAGTGCTAACCAGAGCCGGATGAGAGGAGAAAGTAGGAAAGGACCCCATAAAAACGCTACAGTACAAGGAACTCTATATATTCAAGGGGAAACAGAAACAACTTAGAGGTCTCAGTGAGATCTTATGTGTTGGAGGCTAAGCTAAATGATACAGATTGTCAGTCCCATGGTGTAAAAAGAAGGGCTTGGTGCAGGAGTTGGTGCAGTTTCCAGGTTTCTTGGAAGGTGCCCGGTGGCTAAGCCCACCCACGTGCACAAGAACTGAGACCTGGGCAATGTGGGGGTAGCAGGGAGCCAGCATGGGGCATGCCTCGGGTGGGAGTGAAGGGGCCGATGGAGGCAAGGGCTGGGCTTCTCACAGAAATAATGATCACAGAAAAGAAATGCCTGCCATGTGTTTGAGAACATGTCACTGAACAAATATCTGTATGATTTTTCTATCAACAGGAACAAATCTGCAATTCATTATCACCCTTATTTTTTTTTCCTATTTTGATATCTTTCTACCTTTTTATCAAGGCCAGTTGTAAAACAAGCAATCGATTTGATTTATTGGCGTTATGCTTTTTATGCAACAGAGAATGACAGAGGCAAAACTCTTGGAAGAAAACATTAGCCAGGCCGACCTCTCCTCAGCTTCCTTTATGAAGTATTACATTTTATGTTAATTCTTCATACGGAGAACTGAAAGCTGGTATTAGAGCACAAATACTGCCTTTGGCATCGAAGTTTTCAAAAAGTCACCATATGTTAATTGAAGGTAAGTTTCGGGTATTAAATACTCTTTAATAAACTAAGTATTTAATACATAATAAATGCAAATCATTATAAAACCTTACACAACTGGGAAGCTATTAAGAAGCCAGGGAATGAGCAATTAGGATGCGACAATGTTTCTCCATGACCACCGTGGAATATTTGTGATGAGCAGTTTTTGACTGAATTTGGATGGCAGAGTGCGGAGTACTCTTAAGTACACTTAAGCCTTCTTAAATTGTCTGTACACCAATATATTTGATGTTGCAAATTTAAAAAATCCTTACAGAATGGTTTAAACAGTAAAAAAGTACCTATTAATGAAGTGAAAAGAATTCCTTCTTGATTTTTTCATGGATTACATCCAAGGAGGAGGAATTGCAGCTGGCCACTAGAGGGAGCCTCATTCACAGATCTTATGGAATCAAGTTTAGGAAGACGAAGTGTCATCACGTTTAGGCTTCCTGGGCACTTTGACACCATACAGGCTTCTTGTGAGGAGGAGGTAGGCACCAATTTATTTGCAGCCTTGAAATCTTCCTTTTGTGGTACCATGGAGTCAAAAGGGACTTCCTAGCATGTGGCCTGTGGAGGCCAGGGTCCTGGGAAGCTCCAGGGATGGGAGGGCAGGAGGAGCTATGGATGTCACCTTGACGGCTTACCGGGGCCTCAGGCTGGCCACAGGAGGGAACAAGAGCTATGGCAGGAGCAGCAGGGCGTGGGATTCCAGCAAGGCTGAAAGGTAGGCATCACAGGGGAGCAATGCTTTCCCACAGACTCAGCACGGTTGTTCCTGAGATATTTTTTTCTGCCCCCAGCTCTATGTTTCTTTAATATAACAACTTAGACAGTAGAAAGAAAAAAAGTCAGCTTGATACCCTAAATATACCGTATGCCCCCATATCCAAGACCAGATTCCCTGGGATAAAAATGATAAATATGGCTAGTTAGGCACAATGATGTGAACTGACTTAAATAGAACTAGGTTGGGATTTCCAATGGAACCACCAATGATGGTTCTTATTTTGAAAACCTGAGAAATGGACTTCAGGAGATTTATGGGTGTAAGGAAAAGAGCAGGGGAGGCTGTGTGCCTTTCCACCCGAGGGATGATTCTGGGAACATAGAAAACCAGGCTTCTTTCTACAATAAGCATTTTCAAACTTTGCCAAAGAGTCCCATCAGGGCCTTTCAGAGCGGATTCAAATTAACCAAGGGTCCTCCCTCCTCTATACAACCCACAATGTCTTCAGGGGGCTTCAGAACCGAGATGCTATGTGTGCATTTGGGTAAAGCAGAAACCACAGTCCCATTTTGGAAGGGCTTTCAATACAATTAGAAACATCTAAACTATTATACAGTAAACAAAATCCACACAAGTTTGCAACGGTATAAGGCACAGAGGGCAAAGTGCTTACTGTCGACTGCAGAAAGGCCGAGACAAGGTTTGGAATCTTAACCAGCCTTGGCCAAACGCTTTCAGCACGTCGGACTGGAATACAATGGACAGTTTGGGGGTCAGGACTGCCACTTTTCAGAGCTTTTGAAGGGGGGACGAGGATTCTAAGAGGCCACTATCGCGCTGTCCTGATATTGTTGCTAGCAGTAGTAGTGTGTTTTATGAAAAGCAAAATAACATTGCAATAAAGCCACAGATGCAAACTGTAAACCCATGCAGAATAAGAAAAAATTCTTTCATAGAAGCCACAATAGTCCTGAGAGGTAACAGACAGACCACAAACCTCAGGAGGCTTCCTTGGCGGTGTCATCTAAATGGGTTTGTCACAGTCTAACTGGCAGAAGAAATCATGATTTTTGACAATGTGAAAATATCTAGACTATAGTCTATAACTGCAGAACTCACATAAAATACATACATTGAAAAATATTTTAAAGAACATTTCTATTTATTTTTTATAATAGGTTATTAATTATCATGTTAAATTTTTTATTTAAAAAAAAAATCTCTGAAGCTTCTCTTGAGAATGCCCATGACCTCTGTTGAGAAGCTCAGAGTGGCCTCTCTGTCCCAGCTCATCTCCACTGAACAAACAAAATAGTGGCTTCTCTTCAGGGCCTTCTATCCCATTGTTTGCTTCCTTAGGATGCTCTCATAGACCGATGGCCAGCTAGCAACACTTGCTTTAGACTTCCAATTTTAGATGTAATCTGTATATCCAGAACCAGCATTTAAACCTGATTAGCTTAAATTAAACACTAATAAAAGATATTTTAATATATGCTTTCTTCAACTACTCCAACATTGTATAGCTTGAAAGTGACTGTAGCAATGTATTAGGTTTACTTTTTTTTTTTTTTTTTTTTTTAATTTTACTTTAAGTTCTGGGATACATGTCCTGAACGTGCAGGTTTGTTACATAGGTATGTGTGTGCCATGGTGGTTTGCTGCACCTATGAACCCATCATCTAGGTTTTAGGCCCCACATGCATTAAGTATTTGTCCTAATGCTACTATCCCTCCCCTTTTCCCCTACCCCCCCAACAGGCCCCGGTGTGTGATGTTCCCCTCCCTGTGTCCATGTGTTCAACTCCCACTTATGAGTGAGGACAGGCAGTGTTTGGTTTTCTGTTCCTGTGTTAGTTTTAATTCTCCTGTACACTGAAAGTCTCGTATTATACTTGCATTTGCTGCTATAAATACTCTGAAAAGTTAGAGGAAATGATAAAAATATATTGACAGAACCAAATAGCAAGAATGCAATCTTCTGATGTGACATCGAACGTTTCAAATCATCTTTGTATTTGTGTCTTGGTTGTGCGTGAGCTGTTCCAGTCTGTATTCTTGCCTATAGACCTGAAGGGTGCATGTTTCCTTAACTGGGATCTGGAGTTCTTGAAGTGGTAAAGCAGTAAGCTCCTTGTTTCTGAAAGTTTTAGGTAAGAAATCAGCTTTCATGAAATGAGCATACTTTTCAAAGAAGCGCCACATTTGAATACCTACCAGAAGCTGTCCAGCAAAGCAGACGAAGAGGATGAAGGCCAGCAAGAGAAACGCAGCCCCAAAGGAGATGCCCAGGACGGACGTTCTACCAGGAAACAAAAAGTAGCAAGTCAGGGTGGAGATCGTTTCTATCATTCTGGAAAGCTACCAGTAATACTTTTGGGTTAATGAGGACTTTATTAAATTCAGACTGCAATCCTCACTAAATTTTTGAGAAATAAAAATGGAGCTAAAATACCACACACATGTCCATAGAAAAGGGTCTACACAGCGATGGCCAATCAACTTACTCTGACTCAATAAAACTGCCTCATAAGCATCAGTTCTTTATGGAGGATAAAGAATCTTTTTAAATGACTTGCCCATGTGTCTGGCAGTTTCATGTGGTACTTGGCCACATCCCCCATCTCGGTGGCCTCTTCACTGCCAGTGAGATCCTGGCAGCTGCTGCCTTAAGGACAGCCTCACACCTTGATAGCCTGGAAGTCCTCAAGTTCCACCCTTGTTCCTGTTGACCCAGGAGACACTGAGTCCTCCCCCCGCCCCCGCCAATCTCATGCAACCAGATTCAACCTATTTTGTTCAACACAGATGCAGCAAAATGTGTAGCAAGGCTTTTTACACGCGTGAGTGCACCAATGAACTCAAAAGCATCCCATGATCATGTGAAAAACACACCTACCGAGTTGCGAATTCTGCTACTGACAGATTACAGGTTTATTTATAAGAATTGTATACATATCCAAAAGGTCCTTTAAATAATTAAATAATTCAAAGCCTTTTAAAGCTGAGTTTAATGCCAGGATAGAAGTTACAGAGGTATAAAAAGGACTGAAGCACAGTGAATCATCAAAGATGAGATGCAAATGGAACATCCAAAGGGATGTTGGATGGTGTGTGAGACCAAAATGGAACCTCATGCCAATGAGGTTGGCTAGAGACAGTGAAGAAACAGAGGATTTGGCTAAGAAGAGGAGTAACATCCCGAAACGACGACGTATGGGACAGAAGAACCAGATACAAGACAGCCACAAGCTGACATCATCCTGTAAGTGCACTCCTGTGAGCCCCACAGAAAGAGAAACAAATTCAGCAGTTAGTGCCCTGAGTAAAGCCCCTGATGCTGTCATGGTGAGAAGCTGTCCTCAACTCTCTATCTCAGATACCTACTCTATTAAGAGAGATGACTACAGGGACACACATCAAACAACATCTACAAAAACTCGAGTTCAAACCAACAATTGGACCTGACCCAATCAATAACTTTTGGGCAATGAGTCATGTCCTGGACATGATTCACAATGCTTTCAAACACCTGGCCTGATAATAATATTTGTTCAGATTTTATGAGTGATGATAAGACTCTGCGGGAGGGTGTGTATATACCAAGTACACCTAGATTGCTGACTAGTCTGATGGGCCAGGCTCATGCTAGGCTGTTCTGACACAAAGATGAGTAAGATGTGATCCTGCAGCAGCGGGAGGAGTGCCAGCCCACATCTCAGAGCTATGGAGGGTGCTTGCCATTATCCTCATGACTAAAGGCGACCACAGTGATTCATCTGCTGAGCTTTGATTTGCTATCTTCTCTTCTGTTTTTACGAAGGAGCTCTGACAGGTTTTTTTTTTTTTTTTTTTTTTTTTTTTGGACACTGTGCTCTCCTAGCTTTTTCTTGGTGTCAAGGTAATGCCATATTCATAAGGCTGAGTATAGAAACAACATTTCGTCTTTTTTTTTAGACCCCAAACTGTTTAAATACTGAATGAATGATATCTTCTTGAAGGTGTGATAAAACTCAAGTATGAAATTATCTGTGATGATGATGGTGATGATCATGATAATGATGATGGTGATGGTAATGATGACGGTGATGATGATGACATAGGTGATATGGTGATTGTGACAGGGATGGTGATGGTGATGTTGATCTGGATGGTGATGGTGATGGTGATGGTGATGATGATGATGGCAATGAGGATGGTGATGATGGTGATGGTAATGATGATGATGGGTGATGGTAATGGTGATGATGGTGATGATGATAGGGATGGTGATGGTGATGATGGTGATGGTGATGATGGTGATGGTGATGATGATGATGATAATGAGGATGGTGATGGTGATGATGGTGATGACGGTAATGATGATGATGGGTGATGGTAATGGTGATGATGGTGATGATGGTGATGATGATAGGGATGGTGATGGTGATGATGATAATGATGGTGATGATGATAATGAGGATGGTGATGGTGATGATGATGGTGATGGTAATGATGATGATGGGTGATGGTAATGGTGATGATGGTGATGGTGATAGGGATGGTGATGGTGATGATGATGGCGATGGTGATAGGGACAGTTATGGGGATAATGGTGGTGGTGATGGTAGTGCTGGTGGTGTTGGTGCTACATTCTAACATCTATAGAGTATTCACTATGTGCCAAGTGCTATGTATATATGTACATATATAGTTCACTTTATTCTCACAATAATCCTATATGGTAGTTAGTATTATTACCTCATTTTGCCAGAGAAACTGATACACAGGGAAGTTGAGGAACTTGCGTAAAGTTATAGCTCTATTAAGTGATGTTGTTGGCATTTATGTCTACCCAATTCTATTCCCGATCCAGGTTCTGTTTTAGAAATAGACATGTCACATTTCTGCCATGTTTATTGGTTCTGTTACTTGAGTCAATTTTGATAATTTTCCTAGAAAATTATCTTTTTCATTTAGATTTTCAAATGTAAAATATTCTATGTAATTTTTTCTTATAATTTAAAAACTCTCCGTATTTGTAATTTCTTATGCTTAATGCCATTTTCTTTAGATCAGATTTGTGAGGTTTTGCATGTTCTGTTGATCTTCTCAAAGAATAAGTTCTTGGTTTATTATTAAGGTCTGCTTTTCCTTTCTATATTAATTAGTTTCTGATTCAACTTTTAAAAATTCCTTTCTTCCCCCTTACTTAAACTTATATACTTTATTTTGGATTGTCATTTATTAGAAAATCTTTTGTATCTTCTAATAAGTGCATTTAAGGACATAAATATTCTCCTAGTTACAGCTTTTGCCAAATCCCACAGTCTTTAATTCATAGCTACTCATTATCACTCTTTTCTAAAAAGCCTATAATTTCAATTTCCATTTTCTTTTAATACTAAAAGTAACTCAGAAGTCTGAATTTTAAATTCCACAAGAATATTATTTTTGGTTGGTTCTTGTTATTTCTAATTTCATTTGATTTTATCGGAGATTGTGGCCTCTATTATTTCACTTTGACAATTTATTTTTCTTCTGGAATGGGATAAATATGCTCAACTTCTATGTCTTATGAAATTTTGAAAATTACATGTAATTTTTATGCTGGTAACAAAGTGTTTCTCTAAATATAACTATTCAAGGAACCTTATGAGTTAGTCAAATCCCTAATGGGCTGGCTTACTTGATCTGTCAATGTTAGAATATATTAACATTTCCAAAGAGGAGTGTAGGTTTGTCCATGTATTTGAACATTTTAACACTTTCTGCTTTATTTATTTCAAAGAGATTTTGAAGTGCATAAATATTTATGACTGTTAAATTTTTGGTGCCTGAATCATAATAAAAATCTTTCTTTTAATGCTGAATACCTTTCATTTGAATTCTTTATTGTCAGGAATTTATATTATCAATATTTCCTTTATTCTATAAGCTGTTTCCTGGAATAGCTATTCTATATCCTTTATTTCCAACCTCTCTCATTTTGCTTCAGCTAGATCTCCTACACATGGTGTAGATGTGGACTTTGCTTTGTAGCCCCAATCTTTTAGCCTTTTTCCATGAATAAGACATTTTTATCCATTCACAAATACAAAATTTGTTAATATTTGACCAATTCTTTCTATCTTATTTTCTTAAAATGTTGGGTAGAATTCACACACAAATAATCTGGGTATGAAGTTTCCTTTGTGGGAAAAATTTTTAAAACAAATTCAATAAATGTAATAGATACATGCACAGTTAAATTTTCTATTATGTTTCAGTTTTTGGTAAATGGTCTTTTCAAGAAACTCATTTTATCTGAATTGTAAATCTGTTTGGCCTCAAGTAAGTTATAGCATTTCATATCTATCCTGTTAATATCTGTAGAATCTGTAGTGAGTCCTCTTTTTTCCCTTAAATTGTTAGTTTGGATGCTTTGTGATTTTCTCCCTGTTTTTCTTTCTTGATCGGTCTTGCTAGTGGTTTAGGAATTTTCAAAGTCTTTTTCAAAGAGCCATATTTTGGCTTTACTAATTTTCACTACTGATGGTTTTCTATTTTATTGATTTCTTCTTGTTAGTATTTATTCCTTTCTAATTGCTTGATTCTAAATTGCTCATCTTTTTCTGCTTCCTTAGATGGAAATTTGGACAACTGATTTTTAACTCTTTCCTCTTTTCTAATTTTAAAGCATTTTAAAGCTACAAATTCCCCCCTAAATTGCTGCTTTAATTGCAATCCCACACATTTTGATACATTACATTTTGATATTTAAACATCTTTGCATTTCTCTTGTATTTCTTATTTGACTCCTGGGTTAGAAGCATATAGTTTAACACTAAAATATTTGGGGATATTTTAAAATATTCTATTGTTAATGATTTCTAATTTGATTTTAGTGTGGTTAGACATCAGACTATATGATTTTTTGTCTTCATATTTATTTCTGTATTTTCAAATTTGTGGAGATGCTTTTATGGCCTAGCATAAGTAATATCTTTGTAACAGGTTAATGTTCCATGGGCACTTTAAGTAAACAAGTATTTTTCAATTCAGTTTAGTAGTTTATGAAACATCAATTAGTTTTAGGAAGTTGATAACGTTGTTCAGACCTCCTATATATTCCTATTGGTATAATAATAAGAACTAGAAAAGGGATACTAAATATCTAATTATGTCATAGATTTGTCTCATTTTTTCTTGGATTTTGTCAGATATGCATAAGATGCTTTTATGGTCTACTGTAGGTTAAGTGCTTTCGTATCTGTATTTTATAGATCTGTTATTAGGTATAAGCATGCTTTATGATTTTATGTCTCCTGGTGAAATGACCTTTTTATCATTACTCGCTATCTATATTTATCTCTGTTAATATTTCTTGCCTTCATAACTACTTTGTCTGATATTAATATATGTATAGTAGTTTCCTTGTGCTTATTGTTTACATCAGATATGTTTTTCATCCTTTCACTTTCAAGCTACCTAATTTTTGTATTTAAGGTGCACCTCTTGTAGAGAGAATGTGGCTTGGTCATACTTTCCTTTGGAGTGTTTAGTCCTTTCGCATTTAATAATGTTTGAATTTAATCTTACCCTTTGGTTATCTATTGTTTATTTGCCCCATTGGTTTTATTTGTATAGTGTGGTCTCTTACTTGTTGCTACTATTTCAAACCTACCATTTTACTGTCTGCTTTATATTTGTCTCATTTACTTTTGTTTTTCTGTTCTTCCATTATTGTCATTTTATTAATTAAATATTTTAAAATATTTTTCATTTCCTCTTGGCGTTTTAGCTGTACTTCTTTTATTTTTAGTGACTGCCCAAGAGTTAATACATGCTTTCTTAAATGAAAGATAAATATATTGTCTTTTATACTCTCATACAGTAAGCATGTCCAATACCCTCCATTCCTTCCTTAGATTCATGTTTTCTTCTGACATCATATCACTTTAGCTGAGGAACTTCCATTAGCATATCTTGTATGTTTGCTGGTGATGAATTCCCTCTTTTTTTACCCGCAGAGTGTTTTTCATCTCAACTTTGAAAAGGAATATTTGAATTTAATGTTTAACTCAGGGTTAATCATGCTCCTATCAGTGGTTTAAAGATGTTCAAGTGTCTTTTGCTCTCCATAATTTCTGATAAGAAGGCAGCCATTCATTCTGTCATTGACCCCTTGTAAGAATTGTGTTTTTTTTTTTTTTTTGTGGGTACATTTAATGTTCTTCTTTCTTTTTTCCTTTGGTTTCCAGAAGTGTGACTATAATATGCCACATGTGGTTTCCTTCATATTTATCATGCTTGATGTTCATAGAGATTCTTGCCTTTGGAGATTGATGGATTTTAACAAATTTAGGAAAACTTGTCACTAAGTGTGTTGGTAATTTCTTGTTTCCTTTCAAGTATATCTCTGTCCGTCTCCTAAAGACTTCATTTCACAGACTCTTTGTCAAATGTTTCTAGCTAGTTTGGCTGATGAGAGCTGGTGGGAGACTGGGAGGCAAGGGAAAGAAAGAGATTTGGTATATTTCTCCTTCTTACTCTCTCCTTGGCAGTCATTTTCTGGATGGCCTGCAACTCCTGCCTTTTCTAAAGTTCCAGATCCTTGTCAGACAACACCTTACCTTCGTCTAGCTCTAGCTTTGCATGGTTCTAGCATCTGCAAGAATGCCCAGGAGCCTGGGTTTCTGCTAACAACACCTCTATCCTGTTTCCTTACAAGTCTAGAGGTGGTAGAAAGTTTCTTCTGTTGCTACACCATGGCTACTATACTCTCCCCTGTTTGGTTTATCAGCTTTTCTGTTATTCTGTAAATACTTCTTTTTATTAAATTCCCTTTCTGAAAAACCTAAGGCAATTTGTTTTCTTTATTGGAGCCTAATCCATTAACTAGATAAAAAAAGCTTTCTCTGGGTACTATAATATCATTAATAGTTAGGTAGAAACCTAGGGAAGAACTGTAACAGTGACTTCTCTAAATTCCTTTCTTTTTCTTTTGAAAACAGCAAAACAAAGTTGTTACTGGAAGTATTTAGCATTAGAAGTATTGAGAAATATGTATATATTCCTTGGGTTACGCCATACTCTAATTTTTTTATAAATGGAACAAGGGATTATAGAATTATATTGGCCTTCAATTAAACACATATCAACTGATTTAGAGACAATTATGTGTTAATCTACTAACAAATCATAAGGTTTATTTTGTGAATCAGAGTTTAAATAATGGATTCTTGTACTACAATGAATTATATAGGCCTTTGTTTCCTAAAATGCATTTCAATGTTTCTTTTTTTTGAATAATTATTCACTATGAAGAGAGTTGACAGAGACATTCTAAAGTAAGGTCAAATAGACCTGGAAAACAATACATGTATTAAAATGTGACTCTTCCTATTTTATAATAATATGCTGGACACAGTGAAGAGCATCCCAGAAGAGTTAGTTGTTAACATTTTTTTGTGAATGTATCTGATGACCACTACTTACTCCTTCCTCAAATGTCAAAATCTATTAAGAGCTGATAAAGGAATACAGTGTTACTAATACAGCTTACTATCTGTTTTTTATTTGCTGTAAGATATGATATGCCCATTTAAGCAGGGATAATCATTCTTAAAAGTATGTTGTGACACACAAAACTGACTAAAGAAGAAATGAAAAATATAAATAGGCTTACGTATAAAAAGTAAAGAGATTAACTTGGTAATTAAAAAAAATCTACTTACAAAGAAAAATTCACGTGCAGATGGCCTCACTGGTAAATTTTCCCAAACTTTCATTTAATTTTTAAATTTTTTTGAGACAGAGTCTTGCTCTGTCACCCAAGCTGGAGTGCAGTGGTGCAGTCACAGCTCACTGCAGCCTCTACTTCCCGGGCTGCAGCCATCCTCCTGCCTCAGCTACCAAGTAGCTGGGACCAACAGGTCTGTGCTATCATGCCTGGCCAATTTTTGTATTTTTGGTAGAGATGGGGTTTTGCCCCTTTGCCCAGGGGTGTTGCCATGTTGTCCAGGCTGATCTCAAACTCTTGAGCTCAAGCAATGTACCTGCCTCTGCCTCTCAAAGTGCTGGGATTACAGGTGTGAGCTACCATTCCTGGCCCAAAACTTTGAAAGAAGAAGTAATATCCATTTTTTTACAAACTCTTCCATCAAATGGAAGGGAAGGGAACAGGTCTTAACTCATTCCGAGACCAGTATCACCCTGATACTAATACCAAAGACATCACAAAAAAGTAGAAATCAGTATCTGTTATGAATATGGATACAAAACTCCTTAACAAAATATTAGTTAATTGACTCCAGCCACGAGTAAAAAGGTTTACATATCAATACCAAGTGGAGTTTACCCAAGAAATGTAAGGTTGCTTTAATATCTGAATATCAGTCAACCTATCAATAGATCACATTAATAGAATAGAAGAAAAAAATACATTATCATCTCAATAGCTGCAGAAAATGGATTTGACAAAATCCAACACTATTTCACAATGAAAACACTCAACAAACTATTACTAAAATGGAATTTCCTTATCTTGATAAAAGGTCACCATGAGAAACTCACAACTAACATCATACTTAGTGGTGAAAGGCTGAATGCTTTTCTCCTGAGATTGAATAAGAAAGGATGTGTGCTGTGGCTACTTCTATTTAACTTTGTACTGGAGGTTTTAACCAGGGAAATTGGGCAGGAAAATAATATAAAAGGCATCAGATTGTAAAAGAAGAAGTAAAACGATCTTCATTTGTAGGTGATATGGTCTTGCATATAGAATAGTATGTGACAACCTGAGATTCAGACTTGGGGTGGCTCAAACTCTCACCAATATGCTCAACTTCAGGCTGTTCAGTATTCTAGTCTATGGCATACTGGCATTTATGTTCAGATGGACCTCTCTTCCATCTGAGTTCTTATGGGCTTAATGCTTCTGCCCCCCAAAATCTATCTGTTGAATTCCTAACCCCCAATGTGATGGCATTAGGGAAATGGGGCCTTTGGGAGGTGACTGGGTCATGAAGGTGGAGACCTCATGAATGGCATTAGTGCCCTTTTGAGAATTGGCTGCAGAACTAGCTATTTCTTTCTTCCATGTGAGGATACAAGAAGACAGTAGCCTGCAATCTGAAAGACAGCCCTCACCCGAACCCACCCATGCTGGCACCCTGATGTCAGACTTTGGCTTCTGGAACCATGGCTTCTAAATTCCGATTGCTCCTAAGCTGCACAGTCTGTGGTCCTTTGTTAGAGAAGTCCAAAGGACTAAGACACCAGGGAACAACAAATACTGTGAGACAAAGTAATGGTTGGTCAAACGCTCTTAATTATAACCATTTATCCTGCCTGTTCTGTCAAAAGCATGTTCAGGTCCATTAAGTATACAAAGATGTTGGTGTAACTTAATCAATTTTAATTCACATCCCAGTTGCAAAACTGCTTCTTTTTAACCCTGAAACATAACTTATTACGTATGTACTGAAAAGCAAACTTGAGTCTTCCCTGTCATGAGGCAAGAAAAATTACGTTTAGTGTTCATTTTTGACTTTGGTGCTTTACTCAAGCGCATTCTTACGGAATACGGAAGAGGCTGATTCTGGACAAGGTCCTCTTTCCTTTCTGCTTTTTTTCCCCAGTCAATGAATTGCTTAAAGGTGGCCTGACAGGGGTGAGAAACACATTTATTGATGAGAGAAGCCCAGTGGAGACACACATTCCACTCAAAAAGCCTACGAAATGTATTAATTACAAGCCATCTCTCTGGGTAAATAATGATGTCTTTGGCATTCTATCGAATGTCATGACTTTCACGGCCTCTCTCCTGGTTGACTTCACTTCCCTTACTTCTTCCCTAAAGCAAGCCTCTCATCAGCTCTCCACTCACATCTGTTGTGTGGGATTCAGTCAGGATGATAAGAACCAAAGGAAGCAAACTTTTCTTTTAATTATAAGTTAGCATGAAATAAAAATTCTTCCTTTTTAAAAGATAGAACTTCAAAATGAAAGGGAATTCAGTAAAAAAGAAAAGAAGAAAGAAAGAATCAAAAGTTGAAAGGAGGAAATGGAATTTAAATATTCATTACCATTACAGTAGCCTTTCTCTGATGAGAGGACTTTAGCTTTGAGATGTTCTGGACACTTGAAGGTTCTGAGATGTAGGAAAGAAAAAAGAGATGATCTTTGGCCAAGTAAGAAGAGTTCTACCTTTACAGCAATGGTAAGGGCTGAAGATCTGAATTTTCAGACACACTGTATTCCCCAGAAAGTGCAGAGTCATCTCTTCCTATACCCTCTACTTGGGGGAGCTCATCCCATCTCTTGGATTTAAATAATCCATGGGTGCAGGTTTTTCAGATTGTATCTCCACCCAGCTCTATAGAATCTATAGCAGCTACAGAGGGTTTCACGGGAGGTTCTATAAATTCTGTAGGTCACATACTCCCTTCTGTGTGAAACCCCAGCACCTGATGTGTAGCAGGCACATGTATCTCATGTCCAGAACGGAGCCCTTGAGTTTGCTCTCCCTCCCCAACCTGTGCCTGCCCCAGGATTCTCTCTTTGTAAATGGCAACAGTTTTTCCAACTGTTCAGGACAAAATTAAACAAAATTAAAACCCCTGCAAAACTTATTTTCTCATACTCCTTATATCTAATCCAGCAGTAAGACTTGTCTATATCATTCTGTACAACCTATGCCAGGATTTGAACGCATTTTACCACCTCTAGTATTGAGTATTGAAATAAGTAATGAAACTGATATTAGAGATCTAAGCAGAAATAATAATTCTAAGATACTTAACATTATAATTTGGTTTATTAATATCTCTTAAGTAAAACATCATTATTCTTAATTTTTCTTGGGCTAATGAAACACATGTTATTTACTTAAATTGTGCTAGAAAAAAAAAATTCATCCTTGTTTTAACAACTGTCCTCATGACCGGTAAACATAATCCATTTAGTTTGGCAGATAATATGAATGAAACTACTTAAAAACAGAAAAAGCAATTCATGCTTGATCACTTTTGGTCTTCGAAGGTAGCTCACATTTTTGATAAAGTTATACTACAGGGCAGACAGAGTGAGAGAGCAACTCCAAAAAGAGGAGTCAACCAATAATTTAATTTTATCTATTCAAATTCTGAGACTACAGCCAGATTGAACGATTATAGGCTGAATAAGGACGATGTTGGGCTCCCCTTCAGCGAAACACCTCCCTTTACTGGTCCTTTCCAGGTAACAAATTTCTCCATTATTAGTTATTCATTCATTCATTTACTCACTCATTTATTTCTTTCCCTTTTCCAAAAACACGAGGCAATTTACCACCAAAAAAAAGCTAAACAAATGAAACAAAGCAAAAGTATAATTAACGAGTTAAGAAAATAAGTAAAGACAGGTCAGCAGAAGTGAGAAGCACCATTATTCTAGCAAAAATGCTTCATAAAATACAACAAAATGGTTTCTTTAAATAGATGAGATAATAGGCAAGAAAGAGAGATTCCTAGTACACAGAAGGTATTCAAATGCAGATCGCTGAGAGGGGCTGATGCTAAAGGCCCAGGAGAAACCAGGGGCTAATACCTGTTCTTGGTGTAAGACTGATGTCTACCCAAGGAAGGTGATGCTCTCAGGCATTTGATTAACATGAAATTAGAACTGAGCTCTTGAATAAAGGCAGGGGCCCTGAAGGGCTGTCCCACCAAGAAACAAGAAACAGAAAAACTCTCCACCAGTCTGGTAATTTTTAGGGAAGATAACCATCTGACTGGGGCCATGAAGAAAAGGTCAGTTTCAAAAATTGGGATCACCAATCTTGCTCCATGCCAGTAGGTGTTGACCCAAATTCACATGACCTCCTTAGTGCAGGAACCTTAGTCTAAGGATTTAATAAAATATTGTGACTTGAATTGGTGAATCCCAGAGATACCTGGCAAAGATACACTGAAATCTATCCCATAGTGATGCCGTTACAACTCAGAA
Organism: Macaca fascicularis; assembly: GCF_037993035.2. Classification (NCBI taxonomy): domain Eukaryota; kingdom Metazoa; phylum Chordata; class Mammalia; order Primates; family Cercopithecidae; genus Macaca; species Macaca fascicularis. Next base: position 8,008,729 of record NC_088380.1, on the reverse strand, counting down.
CATACAAGACTACCATGGACCCAAATCCTTGCTGTTGATAAATATATACACAAAATTACAGACAATACAAGGACAGACTTAAATGGCAGAATCACATATTGATCAATCCTAAGGAACACAGTAAAATAAGTGATATTTCCGCCAGGCGCAGTGATTCACACCTGTAATCCCAACACTTTGGGAGGCCAAGGCAGGCGGATTGCTTGAGGCTAGAAGTTTGAGACCAGCCTGGCCAACATGGTGAAACTCCATCTCTACTAAAAATACAAAAATTAGCCCGGCTCAGTGGCAGGTGCCTGTAATCCCAGCTACTCGGGAGGCTGAGGCAGGAGAACTGCTTGAACCCAGGAGGCAGAGGTTGCAGTGAGCCAAGATGGTGCCACCACACTTCAGCCTGGGTGACAGAGCAGAACTCTGTCTCAAAATAATAAAGAAAAAGAAATAAAATAAGTGATCTTTCCATATAACATGTTTACAATCTGCAATAGACCAGGCGTGGTGGCTCACGCCTGTAATCCCAGCACTTTGGGAGGCCAAGGTAGGCAGATCCTTGAGGTGAGGAGTTCGAGACCAGCCTGACAAATATGGTGAAACCCCGTCTCTACTAAAAATACAAAAATCAGCTGGGCATGGTGTTGGGGGCCTGTAATCTGAGGTACTTGGGAGGCTGAGACAGGAGAACTGCTTGAACCCAGGAGGAGGAGGTTGCAGTGAGCCGAGATTGTGCCACTACACTCTAGCTTGGGTGACAGAGCAACACTCCATCTCAAAAAAAAAATATATATATATGTATGTATGTATGTATGTATGTATCTGCAAGTAAAGGAAAACGAAACAAAACTCCATAGGCAAAATATAAAATTATATATACAAAAAGGTTAGGTTTTAAGAACAACATAGACTTCTTAGACATGAAAAAAAATCACAAATATTATAATCTCAATGTTGGGTGAAGAATTTATCAGAATGCAGCCCAAAGAAATAAAAAAGTGGAAACTGGGAGGAAATATGACAATACCTGGAGCCCAGGATGAGAACAAAATATGCAGTTACAAGAACTCCAGAAGAAAGAATAGACAATCAAGACAATCAACAGCAATATGTAAGAGACAGAGGCAGAGAATTTTGCAGAACTGAGCAAAGATATGTGTCTTCAGATCAAAAAATCACACCTAGTCACTTAGGTAGATGAAAACAAAAACACTTATGGAAACAATACGGTGAAAACACCGTCACCACACCCCTAAGCCAAAAAGATACCTAAAAGCACTCAGAGAGGAAAGACATACTCCCTAGAAAGGAATGTAATGAGACTGACAGAAATACTTCATTAACCAAAATAGAAGCTGTAATGCCACAGAGTAATGTCATCATAAGTCTGAGGGAAAATAAAAGTTAACCTATAATTTTATGCCCAGTTAAACTATTATTCAAGAACTGTGAAATAAGGTAGATACAGAAATTTTAATATAACTAAAAAAGGCAGCTATTGTTACTCATAAATCCCCTCTCCAAAAACCCTAACAACTCATAGACATCACCAAAAAATAAATAAATGAATTTGAAGAAACCAATAATTTTTAAAAAGCATTGATGAGCAAATTAATTGGTAAAGAATGTGGCAGATTTAAATACACATTGACTATAATTACAGTCAGAGCTAAAAATCCTAGGAAATAATTATATTGAAGAGAGATTATGAATAAGTTTAGAATGTATTTCATTAAGCATAAATGTTAAAATTCAATTCACAATTGCCAAGACATGGAACCAACGCAAGCATTCATCAACCAATGAATGGATAAATGAAATGTAGTGTACATACACGATGGAAAATTACTCTGCCACAAAAATAAAAAGAATAATATCTTTTGCAGCAACTTAGTTGGAACTGGAAGCCATTATTCTAAGTGAAATGACTCAGGAATGGAAAACCAAATACTGTATGTTCTCACTTATAAATGGTAGTTAAGCTATGGGTACGTAAAGGCACACAGCATGATACAATGGATTATGAAGACTCCAAAGGGAGAAGGATAGGAGGAGTGAGGGATAGACAACTACGTATTATGTACAGTGTATACTACTTGGGTGATGAATGCACTGAAATCTCAGACTTCACCACTCTACAATTCATCCATGTAACAAAAACCACTTCTATCCCAAAAGATATTGACAAAAAATATATAATATTAAAAACATGTAAATATAAAATACATATTATAAACAATAATTATATATTTTTATTCTTTAACATAAATAATACATATTGAAATTTTAATGATAATCATTAAAAGAAAAATATAAATGATGTATATTCTCTAAACTTTAATAGTAATCTTTAATGAAAAAAATACATAGACTTCCTAACCAGTAAAAGAAATAAAAGAATAAACAGGCCTCTCTGCCTATGGAGTAGCCATTCTTTTATTTCTTTACTTTCTAATAAAGTTGCTTTTAATTTACCATTAATAAAAGGAATAAAAGAACTTGATCAATCCATTAGAAATCAGAAAAAAGAGAATAAAGGACCAAAGAAAAGCAAGGTAAATAAAACACAAAATAAAATGGTAGAAGTGGGTCCACTCACACCAATTATAAAATCAAAATACAGATGACAAAATAAATATAGAAGAAATTAACATGAAGAAAGATATCAAATTGAATAAATAAAACCAAAATAAAAACATGTATTGTTTAAAGGAAGCATACCCAAATAATAACAGTCAAGAGGGTGGAAAATTGGGTCTACAGTAAAGAGGACACAAGGTAAACATTTGCAAAAGTCTGGATTATGGACCCGTGTGTGTTTATTATATCACACTCTGTAGTTTTTTGTATCTTTGAAATATTTTCTAGGAAGATTGTTTCTAAAGAAAAAGAAAAAAAAGGAGATATTAATACGAAAGAAACACGAAGAAGTCACAGAACAAGAAGCCTGAGGCTGTTACAGCAAGTGCAGGTCTGGGGGCTCCATTAGATGAGGCTGTGGGTTTTCCTTAGAGCGAATGCAACCTGCGTGCACCCACAAAAATAATGGGTGATGAAGCTTGAGAGAATGAACGTCCATGGGTCCTCATAAAGATGCAATACCACAGAAGAGAGACAAGGAAAACCAAAGCCAAGCCAGCAAAGACATGACAGAGATGTGTTTCTTAAAAGTGAAATCCCACGAAACGTTTTCCCTGGTTCCTGGAAGTCTTATTGCCTTCTTTGGAGGCATCTTCTAAATTGCCCCCAGTCCTCCCAGTAGGTGACAGATCCTGTATTACTTATAATGCAGAGAATACAGAAATACTCATCCAATAGGAAGATGTAGAAAAATTAATGAATCTATCTATGTAAGAGTAACAGTGAGGACCCCTTCCCTGGGTAATATTTATTCCACCTATCTAGCTTTCAAAATGCTTTTCTGCTCTATCAGTCTATAAGCCAGTGTGTACTGGGATGGCTGTTTCTCTCCAGTACCATGATAACAGGCCTGACACTAAGGAGCTTAATTTGTTAACATTTGTTTGAATGGAAAACTGATATGTTCACATTGGGACATTTCACTGAAGATTTTGTAAGTCCTGAAGAAGGGCTCCTTTTGCCCATGTATTACACTTCCAATTCATGGGGAGAGCGGAAGTCTACTGGAAACCCCTTCCATAAGGGAGCACATTGCTAAGGAACTGGACACACATGAACAAAACTTTCACCACTCTACAATGCATCCACGTAATCAAAAACCACTTGCACCCCAAAAGTGGTTTTTGGCTATTTGGCTCAGTGCCCAGAAGAAAATCCTTTGAAGTACAGAGGCGGAGAAACAGACAACTTCTTTGACAAAACACTACTCAATCTAAGCCGCTTGAGTTGCCCACAAAGGCTGGCTGCACCATGAGAGTTAAATGCAAGCACACAACTGAATTCTACTAGATTGAAAATGGTTGCTTTGACCTTAACAAAATAGGTTAAGAAAGAAAAAAATATATGATCAGAAGGAAAAAAAATATATATGATCAGAAGGATATAGAAAGAAATTTCTTTCTATATCCCCAGTTATTAAAAGAAGGACAAGAATTTTCTTTAGATTGTAAAATGAGAATTAGCTTTCTTGAAGAAAGTCACCTGATTGGTCTTGAACAAATTAAGAAGGTGCAAGAGAAAGATGACCTAGGGATCCTAAAGTGATTGGTTTTTCACCAGTAAGTGGAGCCAGAAGGAATTCACCTCAAAGCATGAAATGTGGTTTGCTCCGATTCTCCCATTTGCACCCACGTCTCTCCTGGGAGAGGTCGGCTGAACCTTGACTTGTAACAATCAAAGACGGCTGTGGAGTGGATTTCAAAGAGAGGGCCGTGTAACGCACAGAACTTGGACAAAATGGATGGGCGGGCAAAGTGTGTCTTATAGTGAAAGGCCATGCCCTTTCAATATAATATAATGCCATTTGTTTATTAGAAACCACATCTGGGGACTGCGCTCTTTGTGGGTAAAGTTTATTGAGCTACATTTCCTAGACTGTGCATCAGAGTAATACCAACATCAAAACAAGAAGGTTAAATTATTTTTTTTTTAAATCCCTAAAAGTTTGAATCAACATGTCCACTTGGAAAATCCAACATTATGCTCAGGAAGACACATGGGGGCCACTTAACCTCCGACGTCCTGGGTTACTCTCCCTTCACCACGACATGTTAAATCACCCCTCTGTCTACACATTAGCATCCTTTCACACCTTTAAATATAACTGGGCTCCAGTGGAAAGGCAACCCAGGTGAGAATCCCAATGGAAACCAGAAGTACTTACTTTGGCAGCACGAGAATCTGCACAATGAAGATACAGAAGAATATGAGACAGGCACAAGTCACGTAATACTTGAATGCTGGCAGTGCCGTGGCCCGGTACTGAAGGGGAGAAAGGAACCTGTGAGTGACGGTTCTCCAAGAGAAGAGTTGTACACAGTGACCAGCAGCCTAGTTGTACCCAGAGCATGCACCACACTCAGTAATTGTGTAGATTGACGCCAACGCGAGGGAAGGAGAAAGCCTATTCATCTCAGCAGTGAGTGTTTTCTTCCCCCATAAGAACTGTGAAGGAGCGACTTCCAAGGACCACAGTTTATGAGTGGAACTGTTTTCAAAGCCATCTATAAGCAACTGAATCTCTCTAGTAAGGAGAGAGGTACCTGACCAGAAGGTTGAGTGAGTGAACTGTGAATCGCGCCTGTGCCCTGGGTCCCATGAGGGTCTGTTGTCTATGAGTATTGAGGGAAAGGGAATGACTTCTCATATACTATTTTACTTTTCAATACTACTGAGGAAATGCAAGTCATATTCCTTTATTTTAGTATTTTATTTTATTATTTGTCTTAATGCCATGGAGAGGTGATGGGTAAAGTTACAAGACCAAAAGGTTTGCCGACTTGGTTCTTAGTTGGCTTGTTCTGAGTCTGGCCAATGGGCTCCTCTTCCTTCCTCTTGTCCAGTGCATTCAGCAGGAGCCCACATGGTTCCCCATGCCATGAATAAGCTGATCAGCGTTAGCTGCTTACCTGGGGCTGACCCTGCTTGACTTAGGCAGGATAAAAATGCCAGAGAGGGCTATACTTATGATGCTGATGATGACCCCTGCTGCATTCAGCATGGTGTCCTGCATTCCCTGCTTTCCCTGTGATAATCATTCAATCCACACAACAGCCCCTATTTTTTGGATGAAGAAACTGTGGACTGGAACAATTGACTACAATCAGGGAGATACAGTGCATGGGAAACCAGGACCTTCACCAGGCTCTGAACTCATACTCTCAACCTTGAGGCTCAACTGCCTTACGAAAGGTTGTATGGTAAAATTAAAGGAAATAAAATTTTGTGCCAATGCCTTTGAAACCTCCTGAAAATACTGTCAGGTTGCATTGGCTACATTTGCATAAACTCTCCCAAGTTATAGGGACACATATGTATTTCTTGCATTTTAGCCTCCCTGTTTTAGTGCTGCATGAAGGATCTCTGATGGGTCTCCAGATATTTCTCTTCTCTTAGCTCTTGCAGCCTTTTGCCCTACCTGATCCCCTGAAGGGCAAGCTGGGGATAGAAGGACAAAAACTGAGCTTAAGTCTTGCTGCTCTCTAAAATTTGCTTTAAAGTCGGCATCCACAAATATGTATACATGGGGAATGTGTGCAAAAGCTGGATTTTTAAATGATCACTTTCTGTTTACTAGAATTTTGGGGGGTATATTTTGTGACTTAGTAGCCAACATAATTTCCATGCTCCTGAAGAAGCTATATTAGCATAATTGCTGAAATGTGATTACATTCTATGCCCTCAATTAAATCCTTATCTTCTAACTTCTTCAGGCCTTTGTGCAGAGATATGAGTGGGAATTTCTTTGTGGTATTAACAAAGAAATGGACTTCTATCAGGAAAGAAATAATGTAACAGCTAAGCAATAAGTAGCCATTAATATTTGCTCAAGTTATTAAGGATAAGATGGTCAATAATAGCACATTATAACAAGCATCAATTTGGTAAACTGTCTGCATTCAATGGTCAGAGTCCTCTACTTAGTAGTAGACAATACATCCTCTTGACAACCAACATAAAAAAAACTTTTGGTGTGTCCATAGATTTTGGAAGGAATTATCATATTTAATATTTCTATTTGATATTCATAAAATAATGCACTAAATTTTATCAACATAGTTTATTATTATTATTATTTTTGAGATGGAGTCTCACTCTTCTAGGTTGGAGCGCAGTGGCGCGATCCTGGCTCACTGCAAGCTCCGCCTCCCAGGTTCTTGCCATTCTCCTGCCTCAGCCTCCCGAGTAGCTAGGACTACAGGCGTCCGCCACCATGCCTGGCTAATTTTTTTATATTTTTAGTAGAGACTGGGTTTCACCATGTTAGCCAGGATGGTCTAGATCTCCTGACCTCGTGATCTGCCTGCCTTGGCCTCCCAAAGTGCTGGGATTACAGGCATGAGCCACCGTGCCTATCAACATAATTTTAATACCAGAGCTGCAAATGCTACCATTAATGTAACTTTTGTTCAAACTATGCCTGTAAATATATAGTTGAATGATGCAAATTACTTCTAAATCTGGTTCCTTCTCTAGATCGACAAAATCAAAAGGCAAATAAAATAAAGTTGAGCTAGAAGAATGGTTGTCCTCTCTGCAACAATCAACTGAATTCATTTTAGCAAACCCATATATAGCTTGACATGTAAAATCTAAATGTCTGCTTACTTATTTGTGCCTGAAATAGCTCTCACTTTAAGAGCCATAATATGAAAACACTTAGATACAATAACGCTTAAAAGTTCTAATTACCCTGAGAAAGCATTGAATGTAAAACTCACATTTTGGTCAAAATATTAAAATAATTTGTGTAAAGACATTGTAGATTTATCAAGAAGAATTCTGTTTTTTAAAGACTTTTCTGAGAGAATTTCACATTGAGAAGAGCAGATATTATCTCTCACATCTTTCATTTAATTGGGATATTTCACACACATTGCAGATACCATTTACTATGGAGAGGGTTGAGAATGGTGACTGACCAAAGATAGAAACTTAGTAACAAGAAATACAATAAAGCAATATATGCACGAAAGAATCACCAGAAAAGCCAGAAAGAGTTTGAATATAGTGAGAGGCAGCTTAAATGTCACATATGAAAAACATGAGCACAATTTCATGAAGAAATTCAGATTTCAGAAAACCCAATTGGTGATTTTGAAGAAGAGAAAAGCTTACCTCTTTTTCTAGTACTTTGTTATAGAAAAGCAGTGAGATTCTCTGAATGTCTTCAGACTTGAGCCATTGCCTAGAAATAGAAAGGACCAACACATCATAAAACTGAATCTCCAATCAAACATCTGGAACTATTTGTTAAAATGACTTGCACTCTTCTTTCTTTATCGTGTATCATTCCGAACAATGTTTTTTTTTTTAAAAAAAAAACAACAACATATAATGCCAACTAACTGGATATGGAATCTGGATAATGTTAACAGGATCTGAAAATATAATATTCCTAATCATACACTGTCCTCCTTGGAAAATTCTATATTATAAACCAGCTGTCAAATCAACTGAAACTCAAGGGATCTGAATTAAATAACAAGGGAGATAAGTTCATCTAAAGGAGTAAAGACATCAATAATGTGATTTCCCCATGTTTTTCTGAAATCATCCAGTGGTTTCACCTCCTTAAGGATCTAATTCCTAGAGAAGCACCATTTTTTTTTTTTTCCAGCTTCTAGAGGGCAACAGATCAGAGCATCCAAACCATCAGAGTGCTTGTAAGATCTGGGTGAGAAGGTTTTGCTTCTTTCAGACTTAGCAAACATACTTTCATCGTCACTTTTTTCATTTCTAGAAAGAAAAAGTCATGCTTGAATAAAGTTTTCTTTTCTTTTCTTTGTTGAGATCGAGTCTCACTCTGTCGCCCAGGCTGGAGCGTAGTGATGTGATCTTGGCTCATTGCAACTTCTGCCTCCCAGGTTCAAGTAATTCTCCTGCCTCAGCCTCCTGAGTAGCTGGGGACTATAGGTGCCTGCCACCACGCCTGGATAATTTTTGTATTTTTAGTAGAGATGGGGTTTCACCATGTTGACCAGGCTGGTCATGAACTCCCAACTTCGTGATCCACCTGCCTCAGTCTCCCAAAGTGCTGGGATTACAGGCGTGAGCCACCGCGCCTGTCTAGAGTTTTTTAAAAATTGATAAAAATACTAGTATAATAAGCAATCTGTTCAGGATAGATTGACGCAAACATAAAAACGCATGCATAAGTACTATGCATCGCTCAGTTGTTGACAAATAAATAAAAATTATATGGAAGTATGCACTGTACCACACTGTTTGACTTTTAAACACCTGTTTGAAGCAAGTAGTTTGGAAGACTCTCACTGCCAGGCACACACCAAGATTAGCTTGAACATCCCAGGAACCATCCACAGGGCACTTTCGACTGGGGCAGGGAAGTCAGTAATGTATTCTAGACTGACAGCCATTAAAAGTGAGAACAATAAAAATATCTCTTTTAAAAATCTTTTATTTAGTGCAGGTTTGTTACATAGGTAAAATTTGTGTCATGGGAGTTTGTTGTACAGATTATTTCATCACCCAGGTATTAAGCCTAGTACCCATTAGTTATTTTTCCTGATCTTCTCCCTCCTCCTTCCCTCCACCCTCTGACAGGCCCCAGCATATGTTGTTCCCCTCTATGTGTCCATGTGTTCTCATCTCTCATCCCACTTACAAGTGAGAACATTTGGTTTTCTATTCCTGTGTTTGCTAAGGATAATGGCCTCCAGCTCCAGCCATGTTCTTGCAAAGGATATGATTTTGTTTGTTTGTTTTGAGATGGAGTTTCACTCTTGTTGCCCAGGCTGGAGTGCAATGGCATGATCTCAGCTCACTGCAACCTCTGCCTCATGGGTACAAGCGATTCTCCTCTCTTAGCCTGCCAAGTAGCTGGGATTAGAGGTGCATGCCAGCAAGCCCAGCTAATTTTTGTTTTTCTTAGTAGAGACAGGGTTTCTCCATGTTGGTCAGGCTGGTCTTGAGCTCCCAACCTCAGGTGATCTACCTGCCTCGGCCTTTCAAAATGCAGGAATTACAGGCATGAGCCACCACACCTGGCCGATCTCATTCTTTTTTATGGCTGCATAGTTCTTTGATTCAAGGGTATAAGCTGTAGGGAAATAAACTTTTATGGTATTTCTTATTACCATACCAGCGGCAGAATTATTATTCTGTTTCACAAGACTAGACGGAGGAATCAAAGATTGGTTGACATTAAAAGGACCAGAAAATACAAATTAAGATAAATTTTAACCATACTCACTTTCAGAACTGTGTCTTTATCAGACTATGAATAATATATGCAGGTAACTTACTAAAAACAGTATTTCCTTTACTGAGAAAAAAATATAGTTTATAAATGCTCCTGGAAAATGTCAGCTTGGGAGCAAGAGTGAAATTTAGGAAGTGAAAATAAAACCAGCACCTCCTTTACTAGTCATGCCAGCATGCACCCAGTCTAGGTTTCCATGGCCTGTGACCTGCAGGTGGATGGCAAGGGCTCGGGATCAGGCTTGCTTGCCTTAAGTCCCCAGAACCCATGTGGTGCTTCGTGAGCCCCAGCACTAGATCCATGCTTGGGGACATGACTGAGTCCTCACCAGTGAACACACTCGCCTCCTTTTGCCATAGCACGCTGGGTCTGGCCTGTGGCTTCTCCCTTGCAGCAATGATGGATGGGCCTAATTCTCACTTTGTCTTCAGAATTAAGAAGCGCATATGCTTCCTACACACTTAATCACCTCTGTGAATCTTCTGAGGTGGCCTCCACTCCCACTACTGATTTAGAACACAGGTATCTCAACATCAATTTTGTAATAAGAACAGATGCATTTTGGATGGATAGTATCACATGCTAAAATGTGAAGATTTTCCCATATAGACTCTATCTTTTACAAATGTGACTTGCTGAACACATCGTGCTGTAATTTTTCTCTCTCCAATGACACCTCAGATTATTTATCAGCAATGGACTTGGGAATATTTTGATGTGTAGAAAACAAAGAGATTTATAAATGTGATTTGGATATTTGGAAGGGAATAGATTTGTGTGTGCCAATTAGGTCAACTATTACTTGCAGGGGATTGGAACTACAGAGAAAGAGAAGAGCAGTGGAGGGGAGAGGAGAGGAGAGAAGAGAGAGGGAATTTGTGTGTGCTTGATTTAGGGCCTCCTGACATTTTTCCTGACCCCAGTGGTCTATGGCATGAAGAAAGTCAACCCCATCCTGAGTTATCGCAATAAGTGATTCTCTATTTATTTATACTAAGGTTTTTTTTTTTTTTCTTTTGTCAAAGGGTTAAGGAAAATAAAGGAAATTCCGAATACTATGCTGACTAGAGGGGCATGGGTATACCCACACCTGCACCAAGAATTATTCAGAAATATGTGAATGCAAGTCTTTGCCACAAAGGAGATACTAAATGAGAAGACTGCTTTCTTATTGTTATGCACCGCGAGCTTGTGTCCCCCACCAAAGTTCATCTTTGAAGCCCTAACTCCCAGTGTGCCTGTATTTTGAGATGGAGCCTCTAAGAATGAAATGAAGGTTAAATGAGGTCATAAGAGTACGGTCCTGATCTGATAGGATGAGTGTCTTTGGAGTCTTTCTAAGACAAGACACCAGAGAGTTCCCCACCACCATGGCACACACTGGGGAAAGGCTGAGCAGATGGTGACATCAGTCAGCATTTTAACAAATGCGTGTTCAATACATCAGTGAATGAATAAGCAAAAATCTGCACAGGAATCACTGTTTTATGGCAATAGCAGGAAACTACTGAATGGTACATCAAGCCCGGAGCTCCAGTTGAGTCCTCAAGTGAAAATCCAAAGATCAGAAGAACTTCATATCAAAGAACAAGAGGAGTTAATGAGTAAGGCATAACAAAGTGTAACTGAGGTTAATTAAAAATACATGCATAAGAGCTTCCATTTGAAAAACTTCCCTTTTATTTTTTGAGTACAGCACACTTTTCTCTATTTGATTTCTGAAACATGTCGGGAAAATTACAACATAAGCAGTTACATCAGCACTAAGCATTACTTTGGAATAAAACCACGTTAAAACATAAGGTGTTAACTAAACATGTATTTGAATACTAAATGACACAAAGCAAACACATAATTTAAAGGCAACTTATCAACAATAAAGCAATGCCAGTGGCGGCACTCTCTGATGATTTGTGTGGTAGGAACGTTCTAAACGGTGCATACAAAAATAATTTTAAAAGGTAGGTTTTCACCTACGTGAACACATGCTGAGGTTGACTTTAGGAATTAGTTTTTAAAATACTAACGTTATTATTATTATTATTATTATTATTTGCTAACTTTTCTCAAAGAACAAGATTCCCTCTTTCTTCTGATCTTGTGTCTTATTCTGGAGAGTCACACGGTGTCAGCTGCTATTTCCTCTGCTTGAATGAATGCATCCTTCTACTTACGTTTTATGAAATCAGGTGCCTCCCTAGGTTTTAGCTGCTGTTACATTGCAGGAAGTTATTTATTTCTCAGTGTGTGATGGTTTCAGGCAGAGGCGAGGTTGTTTTTCACACTGACCCTAGCGCCAGGCAAAGCAGAGCATTGGCCCTGGTGCTGCAGGTGGGCCTTGGGTACTCTGGGACAGGAAGAAGACTTTGCCTACTTGTGGCACAGGAAGGGGATCTAGACGGGTGATAATTCAGTATTCCAGCACATCCAAATGGCAACTCTTGCCTGACCGAGATGCTTTATTGCTTAGAAAATATGGGCTCACACTCACACACAAAGGCACACACCCACCACAGACACACATAACAAACTGATGCGATTCTCTCATAAGCCCTGTAAATATTCTATAATAAATACCTACAAGGAACAATCTCAAACAGGCATGCATTTTGCAAAGCCATGCACTATTTGAGACCCTGTAACTTAATTTTAGAGACAAAGAACTCTAGGTGAAAATCATTTACACTTTTCAAGAGTCAGCTTTCATGATAAAAATTAAATAGGTCTCCATAAGGATGGAAGCTTTTCTGTAAAGGCTTTTCATTTGGACCTCCTGATGTTTTCACTACAGTTCAACTCAACAAAAAGGAATGGAATGTCTGACGTGTGCCAGGCACCATACTGAGCCGTGTGCCTTCTGCTCTCCGTGGGTTCAGTTATGACACACGCACCCACGGAGAATACGAAGGTTGATGAGCGCCATCATTCTGTCGAGGCTGAGAAGGCCATCACCTTCTTTAAATCGTTTCCCTCCCACAACTCTGGACCATAACAGCAATTTAAAACCATAACAGCAATTCTTGGCCTCAGAGGCTAAATGACATTTTGTGTCCCCTAAAATCGGTCTTCCTCTCATTGCTCACCAATGCTAATTCTCTTCTAGGATTTAGAACACAGGCATCTCAACATTAATTTTGTAATAAGAACAGATGCATTTTGGATGGATAGTATCACATGCTAACATTTGAAGATTTTCCCATATAGAATCTATCTTTTACAACTATTACTTGCTGAACACATTGTGCTGTAATTTTCCTCTCTCCAATTACACCTCAGGTTGTTTATCAGCAATCGACTTGGGAATATTTTCTAGGCAGGAATTAAATATTTTTTAAAAAATGAAAGAAATACTTTTAACAAAACTTTTCTGAGGGACAACTGAAGTGAAATGAATCAATGGTCTCAGAAACTTGGCTTTGTCACGGCAACTATTGCAGAGACTATGATAAAATTCATTTGGAACATAATAGAAGATGAATGATAATTTAAGAGAAAAAAGTACTCACTTTTGTGCATTAATCCCATCAATTGCTTGAATCATCCTTTCATTCAATTCTTCTTCAAATCTTTTCTTTTGTGACTTGGTTCTATATGAAAAAGGAAATATTACGGGTAAGGATATTATTAGTAAAATAAATATTAAGCCTATTTATTAGAGATACGTAATATTTTACATCCTTATGAGGTACAGATGATATTGTGTTGCATGCATGTGCAATGATCAATCAGGGTATTTGGGGAATCCATCATCCTGAGTATTTATCATTTCTATGTGTTGGGAACATTTCAAATTCTCTCTTCTGACTACTTTGAATTACACAGTACATTGTTGCTAACTATAGTCACCCTACTCTGCTATCAAACATTAGAACTTATTCCTTTTATCCAACTAAAGTTTGGGCCCACTGACCAATCTCTCTTTACCCACCCATCTCCCACCCACACACCTTTCCCAGTCTCTGGTATCTATCATTCTACTCTCTACCTCCATAAGATCAACTTCTTTGGCTCCCACATAAGAGTGAGAACATGCCAAATTTGTCTTTCTGTGTCGGTAAGCCTATTTTTCAATGATGTCAAAAGCTCTGTTTAATTCTGTCAATCAAGTAGAAAAAGAAACAACAGTGTATGAGCAGGCCCTTCTCTATTAACATCCAGCCACTCTTTGGATTGAGTGAATAACTGAAGTTTTTGGAATAGTAAAGATGTTTCCTTATTCACTCACAGTAAAATTTACTAGGCATTTACAAGGCAACACTGAAAGACATATAGTTGGTGTCTGAGATAAAGTAACTTTCTCTCCTAAGAGATGTATTAGCTTTTGACTTGCTGCCTTCATAAACTTTATTTTATGAAAGAATACATTGGTTCTAGAAATTCCCCTGTAAAAATGTGGCTTGGTTGACGAAATAGTCATTCCTTTTTCATGTTTTCCTTGGTCAACTCTCAAAAATTTTCAGAACTACAGTCTTATTTCAGGTATGTTAAATGCTCCTCAGTTTTGAAAGCACTATTCACAGAAAGCTCCACTTTTGTTTGCAGACCATCTCACTTAGTTTCAGAAACAAATAACCTTTAGCCATAATATAAGATATTTTCTGAATAAATTGTGCCAAATAGTAAGAGCCCTCCAAGGTTAATTTGACAATTTGCATAAGAATGATGTCAGGAGGAAACCAAAATAGTACCTATTCTTAGAAGTTAAATATCCACTGCAAAGATTAAAAAAGCACAGCCTGCTAGCCTGAACAGGGCTATGCCTGTATCTTGGTTGAGGCATGAATTCTGTGTGTTATGGCTGATTAGATTACAAATGAATAGACCATCAAATCTAAAATAAAAATCACACTTTCCTGAGTTCAGAATTGCCTCTACATATAGATAAGAATAGCATTAAATATGCAAAATCACATTTATCTGTAATTAAATCTCACAGAATTATCATTAATGAAATGGATGAGTTTTCCAATTCCATCATCCTATGTTTGTGGATTTGTGTCTTCAGGCCTTGTCTTCTTCAAACAGGCTGAGAGCAGTCTTGGTTAAAAAAATAAAATGAATGATATTAAGTGATCCATCCACAGATATTGAGCCAACTGAATTAAGAGGTTTTAGTATATCAAATTCCAAGTTGTTTGAAGAAGGCAAATTAATTTTTATTTTCCTTTAAAAAAAAAAGCAAGGAACCCTTTACCAAGCAACTAGTATGGCTTGCATATTTTCATTTATAGTTGAGACCTGCAGGACCTTAAACCCTTCATTGAATGTTTATCAGTCCCACATCTAGACTTGAGTTTCTTGACTTCAATTTGATGGTTTTCTCTTCTGCAAAGTCTAAGAAGGAGCAGTGTAAGAATGTTGAGGCTTACAGGAAAATGTAATTCTTTGATATTTGTCCAGTGCTAACAGTGGTATTGCCTTTGTTAACCTGTTTTAGGATTTGCTTAGATGATGCCTGTAGAGAGCTCAACGCTGTAAATATGACACACAAAGTAGCCAATAAATGCATGCTTTCTGCATTATTTGAATTCGCTAATTATCCAGACAATAATTCTTGACATACAGACACTTTTCTTATCTCTGCAGTCTTGTGACCTCTGCCATGGAGATAAGGTCCCCTGGGGCTGATGATCTCCCCACCAGGAGTCTTGATTTGCCTCCAGGACTCTCTCCCGCTGACGTCCAGCATCTCTCATTTTCCCATCCTGGCACCTTCCCCTGGGCTCCACCATTGGCCTTCACTCTGCTCTAGGACCCCAACCCCTGTGTCCAGCACATCTCCATTCTGTCTCCCTGGCTCCTTCCCCAGACCCTTGCCTGGGCTGTTAGGTCTAAGTAGGCACGGGAAGGGACATGTGACAGGAGTGCATGGGACAGACTGGAGGCTCAGACAGGTATCATGAGGCAGTCCACGTTACAAAGGCCAGAAGTGTCCGGGCAGCCTGGATAAGTCTGACTCAGAACTGGGATTTTCTCCAGGAGGCTTTGAGGCCACCAAAGATCAACGACTACAGAGACAAATGGGATAAATGTGGAAGAGGCCTTTAGTAAAGCAGGCAAGCCTGAAGAGCAGTTAGGAACACATGCTCTGGAGTCACAGAGCCCGGGCACAAATACTGGCTTCATCTCCACCAGCCATATGACTCTGGCATTCTCCCATCCCTCTGTGCCTCAGTTTCTTCCCTTCTAAAATGATAACAGCAACAGATTCTGCCTTGTAGTAATGCTGCAGAGACCAAATTAGAGTTTCTATAGCCTAGTGCAAATAATAACGACAGCTTCTTATCATTGTCTTCCAGACAGCGCTCATCCCGGGTGACACTGCCTAACGTAATACTGGGGTTCCATGACACATGACCCATTGTAACTTCTATAAATAGATGCTTAAAGCAGGATTGCTGGGAGGGAGAAACAGATAACAGAAGAGACTGTGAATATAAAGCGAAAGGAAGTCCATGACATTTTTGTGGTCAGTTGCTCATAGATGTGCCAGCATCTTATTGACCAGAGGCACTGTGCTGTTTTCTCCAGGTGTCTTATGGACTCTCCAATATGCCTCAAATTAGCTTAAGTTCTCTTTATTACAGCATATGCGACTTACATATAATGCTTCAAAAGCTCAAGAACCAACTTATCCTCATAACATAAAGACTGTGAATGTTATATCTCAAGGTTAAAATGTCAAATTTTGCACAAAGTCCAAATTACAGCTCATCCCAACAGTCACTGAGAAGGATCCTGGGCTAATGTGCCCTGTTGCCTTGTGTCAGCAGGTTACAACCTATGTTTCATTTTTACTTGGATACAATTCCTTTTCTACAGAAAACAGATCAGATCTCATATTTTCCCTTAGTTTCTGTAAAACTATCAATAGCTCCAATAAACTGACCTCTCCGGGGAGAAAGAAAGCCTGGCTTAGCATTTGGAACTACATCTTACACCGGTTATCTGAATGTCCTAATATTGATTTGATTAAATCCCAAACCAATATTAAAGTGAAACTCCGAGCCCGAAAGATAGAGGAACATGGGGAAAAAAAGGAGTTAGTGCATGGGATTTTACAGTGGCTGCAACAGCGCGCGTGGAGACATTTGTGGGAAGCTTTTCTCTTTTTTTGAGCAGAGTGGGTAACCCTTTATTTCACTATAGACAGACCGGATTTATCTTGCTTTTACCTTTAGAATTCAACAGAAAAGTGTAATTTTTTTCTTTTCTTTTCTTTTCTTTTTTTTTTTGAGACAGTTTCACTCTGTCGACCAGGCTAGAGTGCAGTGGCCTGATCTTGGCTCACTGTAACCTCCACCTCCTGCGTTCAAGCGATTCTCATGCCTTAGCTTCCTGAGTAGCTGGGATTACAGGCATATGCCACCACACCCGGCTAATTTTTTGCATTTTTAGTAGAGACATGGTTTTGCTATGTTGGCCAGGCTGGTCTCAAATTCCTGATCTCAAGTGATCCACCCGCCTCGGCCTCCCAAAGTGCTGGGATTATAGGCAGAAAAATGCAATTTTAAGCAACATACCCATTTTAAGACAATTCATTATTATTATTTTTTTTTACCACACATTAACATTAAGAAGAGTCACTTTAGGAAAACAGTTTAACATTCTAAAATGAGTACCAGGTGGTGTTTTCCTTCTCCCTCTCTCAATTCTAACAATAAGACCCCAATGATTCTATTTTTAGAAGCTGAAAGCAATTTAATAGGGCTTTTCAAGGGGAGCTGCTCTTTCAGAAGTAGCCTTTGAAATGACCATAATTGATGATAATTACTCTCAGAAATGAATAAAGAGCAATAAGCTTTAAAAAATCAGATAGTCAAAGAGATACCATACCTTAAGGTGCGATTTTGAAAATTATGCTGACCCATGGGTACATCCTATATTGAGAAAAAAGGTTATTAATTGTCAAAAACATGTTTCAAGAAGAATGTTGCAATGATAATGAGGTGAAACATATTTCCTCTTTTATCATGGACAGTAACATTTAGCTAACAAATAATTAATTACTCATGTGGAGAAAAAGAGCTTAATCCTAAATCAAGGTGTAAACTCAGTTTATCTTTGGAATGTTGGTGTAATCTCTAAACTCTGGATGCTAGAAGCATCAGGATTATGGTCTGGAGTTTTAAGATTTATAGCCTGCTATTATCACATCTGATTTCAAACGGCAGGCCGCTGTTTCAGATATTATCACATCTGATTTCAAACGGCAGGGGACTGATATCAGAGTTACCATCAGTAACCTATAACCATGTGAAAATGGACTTTGGTATCAGACAAATATTAGAAAATGCTGTAGAAAGAACAAAAATCTGTAGTCATCCTCATCACTGAACTGGGGTGTTAAGAAACAGTACCATTGGTTAAGTATGTGAAATCACAAACCATCGGACAAAAAGAATAAATCAGCAAAGGGGTGCTGGTAGTTCCCGAAAGAGAAATGGAAGAGAAATAGTCAGAATTTATCAGTGGAAAAGCCATTGCCAAATATTCAATAATAGGCTTTCAAGGAAAGATCGCCTTTCCACATTTATAGTAGGAATGAAACTGAAAGTTGGAACAAAACTGCTCCAAAGAAACTTTGGTTTGCTGCTTTGATTTCCAAGGTTATATTAGGATATGGATTTAGCCTACAGAAAGGAAAGACGTTTTTCAAAAAGTAATTGAGCTCCAAGTTTCATTCCATACAGTAAAGTAATGTATTATTCAAGAGCTCTATCAATGTTGAATCCAGAGTGAATGGAGTTCTGCATAGGGGATTAGATAAAGGAATCACTTTCTGCAATGTCAATTGTTTGACCCTGGGATTTATAAGTGAAAACTCCAACAGGGTCTTTCTGAAAGTGAATGAGACACACAGTTAAGTCAAAGTGGTTTGGGCTTAATGCATCACCAAAAACTTGGGACTGTCTTAAAATATGCTAGACTGCTGCTAAGGCAATCCAAGCCTGGCTTTGAACCTGCAACAGGTGGGACCAGATGGTTAAGAAAATAGAGTTCGTTCAAGACGTCCTTTAATTTTTATAAACAACTTTCTGAAGCTGAGACACTCAACAGTTGTAGCTGTATCTTGAAGAAGGCATCTTCATCAACACATAACACCAGATTAAAGTCAGATTGAAACCATTCCTGGGTCCTACGCTCAGATAATAAAAGAGATAGTCACTCTTAAGTCTTAAGACAATAAAGGCTGACAAGAAATCAACAACAACAACAATATACCTGGGAAAGTAAGCCTTTTCCCCACAGGAACACATGAAAAACAGCACGGGAAATCGTATCTAGGTATTTATATATGATTCTTATTCCTTAAAAACCAACCAACCAACAAACCAATTGCTGGTGTACAATAAATCCTGATGGGAAATGTAGTTATCCAACATAGCACTAACTAGCAAGACTGAGGCTAACTTATCCAAATCATTGTTTTTCATGAGTGACAGAAACACTGGCTTTCACTGGTTGGACACTGGAGTCCTAGGATGCTGTTTCTCTAACATATCTAAATGCTGGAAGGCCCCAGTTGTCCCAGGCCTTCCTCCTTGGATTGTTCTCTTCTTGATGATTTTATCCAGTCCCATGGCTTCAAATATCATCTACAACCTGATGATGTTCACATTCATGCCTCCATCTTGGACCTGTCCTGTGAGTTTTAGACTTGCAGATCCAACCATCTACATCCTCGCTGCACTTAACTATGGATTAGAAGATGTCCAGCAGAAAATCTTAAATTTCCATCTTAAATAACCTGGTTTCCCCCTTGTATTTGTCATCTCAATTAATGGCATCATCATTGTTCCAGTTGTGGGGCCAAAAAGTTTGGATTCATCTCTGTTCCTAATGTTCACGGATACCCAATCCATCACCAAGTCTTGTTGGCTCTACTTTCATATTAGCCCCTGAATTTGCTTCTCATTTAGCAGTGGTGCCAAACTCTTAGCATAAGGGGATATCATTCTTACCAGGTACCCCTGCACTCTTGTTCCATTATTCCAAAGCCTAAATTATATCATGATCCTCTCTTGCTTAAGATTCTCCATGACTTCCAATTGCACATAGAATGCCATATAAACTTTTACCATTGTGCATCTCACCCCGCGACCTCCCTTTGCTCATTGTTCATGATACTCCAGCCACAGCAGCTTCCTCTCTGTCTCCAGGGGACACCACACTGACTTTCATCTTTGGGCCACTGACTTTGTTCTTCTGCCACCTCCTCTTCCCATTCACTCATTTTGCCCTCTGAAACTCCCTCAGTTGACCTACCACAGTGGCCATTCCATTTACTCTGGATGCCATCACTCAATTTCATCTTTCCCATGACCTTCATCAGCACCTCACGTGATCTTGTTCATTTATTTGTTTTTCTATCTATGGTCCCTCTTTGGCTATTAAAATGCAAATGCTAGGACTTGTGCAGTCTTACTGATTGTCTGATGGGTCATGGTCTTCCGTCTGATAGTCCCATTTACTTTTGAGTTGAAAAAAGATGAAGAGAAGTTGGGAGAAGAAATACAACTGAGCCAAAACATGAATGCTGAGGCCCTGCCTGTTGGGTGTGGGAGTGTCACTTTGAGACCTTGGGACGGGTAGGGGCCCAGGGCGACTGAAAAACTCCACTTTCACCTGACAACTGGCATGTTCCTTCTCATCAGACAATAAGAATTACGTAATATTATATTTTAAAAAATCGTAACTGCATCCTTAGCACAGTTAGTAGCATTATCCACGAAATTTTACCCCCAGATAGTTTTAAAATCTAAAAATACCATGGGGATTATACTAAGTGCTTGGTTGTATTCCTTTTCTCTCCTCCTATGGGCCTTTCTATTTTCCATCTCCATTGCAGCCATCTTATCGCAGATGTCCCTGGTGTAAGGAGCTTCAGTGCTTTCTCATATGCTGGAAGTTGGAGGGAAACATGGAACCATAACAAGACAGTGTCCACTGCTGCCAACACAGCCTGGACATTTGTGCGGTGAAGAAACGGGCTTGATGATACTACTCAAACTCTAAGGGCATCATGCCTTTGTGTTTTCATGAAGAACCTCAAGGCTTTCTACTTCATGATATAAGTTTTTCTTTAAAAACCCCTCAATTAAAAAATAGTTGTATTTAATTGCTACTATCAGTTGTAAATAACACTGTCTATGAAGCTATAATGCAAAAAATCACGCTAGGGTGGAACCCTTAGCAACGTCAGCATGGAGCTCACTTGTACCCTGATGGCTGTTTATAAGGGCCTCTCTAAGAAGGAGAAGGTGGTAAGTTTGTTTCTTGCAGATAGGAGTTATTTTGGCAGGAGATGCCCAGCCTTTGGTTTTGGGAAGTTAGCTTGCCCCCAGGGCTCAGGCATTGGAGGCAGGGGAGGGCATACCATGGTGCTGATCTTGCCGTTCTCTGTGGTCATGCTGTCCCTGTGATGTAGGTGTGCAAAGGGCTTGGCCGCCCCCCAGGACTCCAAGTACCGGGTCATGCGGACCGAGGCCCTCATTTTGGCTCCGTCGAGGGTGTGGCGAGGTCTGAAGAGATGCTGGGGGCTCCGTCGTTCTCCCTTGGGGTGAGAAACAAAGCATCACACCCGGCCCAGCACAGGGCCACACATGATCCTTTCGGCATCAAACTCATTGGACCAGGGTCATATTCCTCCTGACAGACCTCCATTCACCCTCTGTGCTTTCTGTCCTTATTCCTTCAGTGTTACTGGGGAACACACTATTTGAGTTGAGGGATTTTTTTTTCTTTTTTTTTTAAGCTAGCAAAACATACATGTAATTGAGACTTAGAAAAAAATAATGACATGTTAATGGACATTTTTTATTAAGTAAATTCTTAAAACAGAATGTGCTGATCTGTTTAGCTTTTCCTTGATGGTTGTGTTTTTCTAAAGTGATAACTGTAGCTGTTTCTAATGCTAAATAGCCCCAAACATCGTGTTTTGGTGTTCTTTACCTGAGCATAATGTTCTTTGTACATGTATTTTTTGAGCACCTCCCCCATCATCTCCCAGTCCCTGCTGCTTGCCACACATCTATCTCCAGATCGATCATCAAGCTAGTTGAAAGTTTGTCTTCAAAGGTGAAACTGGGGCTTCCCAGATGCTACCATAAGTAAATGTCCATAAAGTTGGTCTTGTTGATTTTATGATATTGGTTTTCATGTTTCAGAGGTCTTTCTTGCTGATATTTGCACCATTTACCAGCTGTGAAATTTGGGAAGAGTTACATAACCCCGAAAGCTTCAGATTCTCAATCTGTAAATAGTGATAATACCCATTTGGCAGGAATCTGAGAAGGGTTAAAAGAAATGAGAACTCTAAGCCCCTTGATCTGGCCTAAATGTGGTGTGAATGAAATAGGAGAGAGTTTCTCACTGTTTGTATGGGGTGGGTCATCTTCCAGGCAATAGATGCTTTTATGTTATGGAAGGTAAATATGCTTGTGCATACAGACATCTCCCAAGCATGTCTATGTAATATTTATGTGTTACTCTTTCAAATATTTCTTCTCTTTTTTTGTATATGTTCATCCTATTTTACTTAATTAGATTTTTATCTTCTAAAGCCCTAAGTAAATTATTTTCTCTTTATTTAATTTCCCAACTGACAGGTATCAACAGCTGTGCCCACTGAGAGGCTTTCAGATGCAGCATCCACCAAGGTGTGTTATCCACCGACTAACACACATGACAGCCTGAACCAGCAACCTGCATCAACACCCTCATTCTGCGGACAAGCAATGCATTTCAACTGCTCATTTAATAAATATCTGAATTCATGATTACAAAACAGCTTCCATTTTTAACAATTAAACCACCATATGCATTTAAAATCATTTTGGGGACAAAGAGTAGCAAAAACTTATATTGGATATTGACTAAAAACACTTATGAATATCTATAATTTGCTCCTTTTCCCTTTTCATCATAGACTCTTTACAACAGTACTGACCTTGGGGTTGATTACAAAGTAGGTTTTCACCAGGTGCTGCTTTAAATATGGGTCCCTAATGTCACCATCTCCCTCCTCCACTTTATAAGCGCCATTCAAGTGCTCCAGGGTGACGGAAGAAATGTGAACACGTCTGAAATTGCATTTTAAAATCACAGTCAAGACACAAAAGGATAAGTGTGAAGAAAGTTGTTCTATTTGCTCATGATTTCTGAAATAATGTATCCACCAAATGAAGGAAAGTCTACATGTTCTTGGGAGCACTGACTGCAATTAACTTTAATATAAACTTTTATATTCTATTGACCACTGCTTTGGAAAGATGCTCTTGGAGGTCGTGCACTACTAGTTTTGGAGTTTCTCTGCATTCACAGAAACCTGCATGTTGGGTGTGGTGAATTACAGCAAATACAACTTTATTATCTCGTATCTTTTGGAGAATACCTTTCGAAATGTATGTCATGGGCATTTTAGAAGCATGCTAATCTGTATAATAGTGTAGATTTTCTTTCTCAGTGCTTTCTCTTGTGCTTCCCTCAACTATAGCCCTTGATAAGGATTCTCTTGACTGAAATATGTTATTCTGCTCAGAGAAGGATGCTGTAGTCACTTATTTTAATATAATGGTTTTAAAGGTCAACAGTTCTGGACAGATGCCATATCTGGACTGTATTGTAAAACATCTTTAAATCAGGTCTCTAGTCATACATTTGCAAATAAGTAAAAGTTTGTAATTTACTGTCTGATATTCACAGTCTTTGAACTATGGACAATAGGGGTCATGGTGTAGGGACTTGAGAGCTCGTCTTTATCTGCTTAATATAAGAGGCTGTTGGGCATGAGTAACATGATACCAGCAGAGGCAACAGAAGTGATCAAAAACTGAGCACTCTGTCATTAGGCCAATAATCTGTCATTCCTAATAGTGCTGTCTGCTTGAAGAAAGAAATCCAATGCTTGGCCTTACCCAGGGACCCCTCCAGCTTCCATGTGGTTGGCCAAGGTCACGTCATGTGACCACACATCATACTGCCACTTCTGCAGACCAATCACGCCGCACAGGACGTTCCCAGAATGCACGCCCACACGCATGTTGATATCAACTCCAGTAGCATCCCTCACTTTCCTAAAGAGAAGGGAAGTGAGATCATGATCAAGTAACATCCAGTGTTTCCTTTAACTCTTGGCCAATTTTCCCACTGTTTTATTATTCAGAATTTTTCAGACTGTTGGAAATGGCCATGAACCTTCCTAAGGCAGGAGATCACTCCTTTGAGCTAAGAAGGGTTTTTCCTTCCAATCATTTCAGATTAGACCAATGTTCTTGCCATTAAAGCCAGATTAGGCCAGACTATAGTGATGACAAAACATTTTGGCTATAACTTTTACTTCTGCAGTGAATATGTATCAAGCAACTACCATGTGCTGGCACTTGTCTGCATTTTCATACTAGAATCAGGTGACATTGCCTTGTAATGTCAGAAACAGTCTTAAACAGGGTTTGCAATTTTAGTGCTTAGCACAATGTACCTCACCAATGAATATCTTCTGCTAATAAGAGAACAATATAGCTCATCTGTGAGCTTAATAATGACTTTAGCTTAAATAAGAATTTTTAGCAAAATAATCATGACATTAAGCCTTTTCAGTTGTGCACATTCTTTAACAAAAAGAGAAAAAATACTTTTTAGGACCCTATCACCAACTCATTAATGGAAAAAAGTGATGAACTTCAATGAAGAAAAAATGGAAATGCTTGGCCATGCTTATTTATTCTTGCTAGCTGAATACATTAAAGTAGTATTGCAAAAGAAGTATACAGGAAGATATTCCTAATTACATCGCGAGAATTACCCCAAGAGGCGATGTGGAGGGAAGCAACGATGCCGACCGCAGCACAATCAAAGAAAGACACTACCACTTGTGAATCGTAGTGAAATGAATCATTAACATCTCAAAATGGCATAGGCATGTATGTCATACTTAAAGGATATAATGATACCATTTTAGCATGCTAAAAATGATCAAACGAAATGGACCCACGATGTAAAAATAAATCGCATTCTGAAAAAAGAATACAGAAAGATATTTTCCTTCCTGTTTCCTTTCCTTTTTTTCCCCTCACTGTCTTCCTTTCTTGTTTCTGCAAAAAAACCCAGCTACCCATTTGGCTCTATGCAAGTCATCCAAACCTTTCCTTCCTGCCCCACAAAACCAGCCAGAGCATCAACAGGACAAGGACACCCACCCCCACGCCTTTGCCCTGCATCTGCAGGCTGCGGTTGTGTGAGCACCAGGGCGTCCTCACCTCCACACTTTGCTTATAATGACTCCTCTTCCTGCTCTCCATGCCCCCAAGCCTCCCTTTGGTGTCATGTGGTCAGCTGGCATTGTTCTTCCGGGCTCAGGCACAGCCCCATTCAGAAAGGCTTTCTATTCTCTCCCCTCTAGGTTGGTCTAGGCAGCCCTGCTGCCTCTGTCCTCTAACTGCCCTAAGGGCAATTAGCACTTCCTGTCTGTCTCCATCTCTGCCCTCAGCAGAAATTCAGCGTGGGTGGACACAATGTCCTCCAAGTGGATTGTTTCCCTCTCAAAGGGTTCAAGGCCCAGTGCAACCACTTCATACAAGATTAATAATGGACCAAGGTCATTTTTGAAAAATGTACTGTGCTTCTGTCTTTGAGCAATGATGATCCTGAAAAATTTGTTAGAGAACCCATAATTGTTCTTAACATTTTATGTTGTTGAGAGGACATTTCCAACCACGTGGCATTTCTGTTTACCAAAATAGGCCAGCAGAGAGCCAAGGAAGGATAAAAACGGAGGAAAAAGGAGTCTCAGATTGTCCATTTGATAGAGCTGAACTCCTTAATGAGCTGACTGGTTAAAACATTAAAACTGTCTCCATGTTTTTTTTTTTAAATGAGTTGACCATGGGTTCAAATGGATCAACTCGCCACATGTTTTGTTGCATGTATATGCAACTTACGAGCTATAGAAAAATGTTGAAATCATTGCTTAAAGCTTGCAACAGTAGTAGGCAAACAGTACAGTTTAAGAGAAGGCTTAATCCCTTATAAAATCAAGGTCCTTAATATTACTTTATTAAAAATAATTTACATGTTCATGACAGAAAAAAGAAATGTTTCTAAGCATTGGAGATGTTCCAAAACTGCAGCTGAAGTGCCTCTGTAGCAGTGCCTGGGCTCGCAGGGAATGAGGTGCTGCTAAGTGTGGAGGTGTGAACACAGAGGGAAGAGCGGGCAGCCGTCTGGGACTCATGCTGCTGGTTCCTATGACACTGAGACCATCTGGCAAAAACCCAAGTGCCAGCTGTGCACATTCCCCTCACTAGCTTAAAAACTGACAGTTCCTGTCTGGTACCCATCCCACCTCATGCCTCAATGAATGGGAATGGAAATACGCGTCCTTACGTGGGAGAGAGGATGAAAGTGGACAAACAATTCCTGGAACTTGCTGAGATGTCCTCTCTGTTGCTGCACTTTCATAGGGGTGTAACAAAATAAACTTTTTTTTTTTTTTTTAAAGACAGAATCTTGCTCTGTCGCCCAGGCTGGAGTGCAGTGGACAGTGGTGTGATCTCGGCTCACTGCAACCTCCATCTCCTGGGTTCAAGTGATTCTCCTACTTTAGCCTCCTGAGTAGCTAACATTACAGGCGTGTGCCACCATGCATGGCTAATTTTTATATTTTTGTAGAAATAGGGTTTCACTACGTTGGCCAGGCTGGTCTCAAGCTCCTGACCTCAGGTGATCGGTCCACCTCAGCCTCCCAAAGTGCTGGGATTACAGGCATAAGCCACCATGCCCAGTCCAAAATAACCATATTATTGATCACCTTGTCTACAATACATGAAGCAAACAGAGGAATAATGTGGAATTCCTTGTTCCTCAAGTGGCAGGTAATAGGGACACAAAGCCATTGCCTGACTTGAGGATTGAGTTGAGGGATTAGCAAGAATTGGGAGAGGTCCCTCAAACCTGTTGACATTACTGAGATTCTGCAGACATAAGGTATTACTGATGCATCAATGATCAAAAAATAAATAAAATGTGGTATATACCTACAGGGGAATATTATGCTGTCATCCAAAGCATCAAAAGGTGCTGACACATGTCACCACAAAAATGAACCTTAACAACACTAGGCCGAGTGACAGAAGCCAAACACAGAACGAAAGATATTATATGATTCCATTTACATGAAATATCCAGAATAGTAAAAATCATAGAGACAGAAAGTAGAATAGGGATGGCCAGGAGCTGGGAAAGGGGTAATTGGGAGTTACTGCTTAATGGGGACGGAGTTTCTCTCTGGGGTGATGAAAAGGTTCTGGAAGTTGACAGTGGTGATGGTTACACAACACTTTGAATTTACTCAACATCACTGCACAATTGTACATTTTTATGTCTCATCGTACATTTTTATATACACATAAAAATGATTCAAAGGGTAAGATTTATGGTATACATATTTTATCACAGTAAAAAATGTAATAGTATTTCTAATGAACTGGTGACATGCCAGTGCATGTAATGTAAGGATTCTTTCTTCTAAAAGATCTTCAAGACATTGGAATAACTGAAACATTATGGAATTGGAAACTTCATTCAAAAGCAGAACCAAGGCTTTGTAAATAGGTGGACTCTTTAATCCAGTGTGTTATTGATGCACATAATTTTGCCCTTCATAAGACTCTTTTCCACAACTACTTGAAAAGGAAATAAAAAAAATACTTCCCTCCAATATTACTCATTTCACCTCATGTGGTTGTCACCAGCGACAGGCTACAAATTTGAAAAAAATTAATATTTTTTAAAATCCAATAGTTCCACTGATTGGATTCACTTATATCTAGGTCCATAGAATTATAAGTAGTTACTTACTTTTGGAAAAAAGCTAAAAGCTATTTTTAATGTATCAGAGAGTACATATGATTACTTATGGGAAGAAGCAATTATGGTTATTTCTCACACTACGCATTTTGTATAGGAAACTGAGTTCACACTAACTACTCTTTGCATCTCAACTCTCCCATCGACTTCATTTCCCTCCCATTTCTGATTGGTCCGACAGAAGCATGCAGGAGTTTGTTACAGAGCTAGTGAATATGGAACATGTGGGTCTCTCCATTTCATTGGCTGAGGCTGTGTGTGTGTGTGTGTGTGTGTATATGTGGTGGGTGCGGTGGGGAGATGGCGTGGGGTGGGGGCATTAATCTTCCCAGGACTGGGCTGTGGAAGTCACCTGTTAATATTTTAGTCGCTTCAGCATATGATCAACACAGTGACAACAGGACTTGATGTATTCTCACATAAAGCCCTTTCTACTTTAATCGTGAGACATAGAAGAAGAACATCAAGCTTGTAATTCCAACTCTGTTCAGATTTTTTTTTAAAAAGTGGAGGATAAGGTCAAATCATTTGACCAAAATGGACAATGAAAAACCCAATGAAGTACAATATTCCAATCATGCAGTCAGCAAAAAAAAAAAGGCTTTATTATTTATAAGAATGTTCTGGCTTCTACAAAGGGCATTACTAAAGAAGGTACTGCTAATAAAACTGTGATGCTGGTAATAAAAATTACCTTTTTACCTTATATTTTTACCTTGTAGCAGTCAATAGTAATGATATCATTATTCTATGTAAGCAAATCTTCTCTGGAATCACAGTGAAAAACATTATAGATGCAATGCAGAAAACATATGTTACAAATACAAATTAAAATTAAATTCACAGAGCTGAGCATTTTTTTTTTTTTTTTTTTTTTTTTTGAGACGGAGTCTCGCTCTGTCACCCAGACTGGAGTGCTGTGGCCGGATCTCAGCTCACTGCAAGCTCCGCCTCCCGGGTTCCCGCCATTCTCCTGCCTCAGCCTCCCGAGTAGCCGGGACTACAGGCGCCCGCCACCTCGCCCGGCTAGTTTTTTTTTTGTATTTTTTAGTAGAGACGGGGTTTCACCGTGTTAGCCAGGATGGTCTCGATCTCCTGACCTCGTGATCCGCCCGTCTCGGCCTCCCAAAGTGCTGGGATTACAGGCTTGAGCCACCGCGCCCGGCTGAGCTGAGCATTTTTGACTTGACGAAAATATTTTTGTATTTTTTTTTTTTATATTAACTGCAGTCTGGTTGTAAAAACTACCTCTTCCCTTACGACGTCTGTGAAGTCACAGAATTTGTCAGAAATTGGAAAGATGATAACATGTGCACACTTTTACCTTAAGATCAAAGAAGACATTCAAAATTTCTTTTAAAAATCACCTTTGAAACAAACAAAACCGTCCCTTCCTATAGATTTCCAACTCAGTTTCACTGTAATCTAAGGCTCATAGTAACAATACTAGGCTGGCTCAGGCAGCGCATACCTATCATGCCAGCAATTTGGGAGGCCACGGCAAGCAGATCGCCTGAGCCTAGGAGTTCAAGACCAGCCTGGGCAACACAGGGACAGCCCCGTCTCTACAAAAATTACAAAAATTAGCTGGATGTGGTGGTGCTTGTCTGTGGTCTCAGCTACTTGGGAAGCTGAGGTGGGAGGATTGCTTTGGGTTCAGGAGGTAGAGGCTGTAGTGAGCTGTGATCTGGTCACTGCACTCCAGCCTGGGTGACAGACTATGACCTTATCTCAAAAGCAAACCAACAAACAAAAATAATACTAAACACTTAATGAAGTCTTACTTTCCATTGTGTTACTCACATCCCAACAAATGGGTTTCTGCACAATTATATTTAAATGCACAATAATGTATTTAATGCCAGTAGGCAGAACAATAGAAATAGTCATGGGTGAGACTTACAACCCCAAATTGTTAGACAGTTAAAAAAAAATGCTTACTATTGTTTCCTGACTCAGGAAACAACAGACGCTGGAGAGGATGTGGAGAAATTGGAATGCTTTTACATTGTTGGTGGGAGTGTAAATTAGTTCAACCATTGTGAAAGATAGTGTGGCGATTCCTCAAGGATCTAGAACTAGAAATACCATTTGACCCAGCCATCCCATTACTGGGTATATACGCAAAGGATTATAAATCATTTTACTATAAAGACACATGCACACGTATGTTTACTGCAGCACTGTTCACAATAGCAAAGTCTTGGAACCAACCCAAATATCCATAAATGATAGACTGGATAAAGAAAATGTGGCACATATACACCATGGAATACTATGCAGCTATAAAAAAGGATGAGTTCATGTCCTTTGCAGGGACATGGATGAAACTGGAAACCATCATTCTCAGGAAACTAACACAGGAACAGAAAACCAAACACCGCATGTTCTCACTCATAAGTGGGAGCTGAACGACGAGAACACATGGACACAGGGAGCGGAATATCACACACAAGGGCCCGTCAGGGAGGGGGTTGGGGAGGGATAGCATTAGGAGAAATACCTAATGTAAATGATGAGTTGATGGGTGCAGCAAACCAACACAGCACATGTATACCTATGTAACAAACCAGCGGGTTGTACACATGTACCCCGGAACTTAAAGCATATAAAAAAATGCTTACTAAGCAGTCCACTTACTTTATGGCTTCACACATGTCCAGTCCCATTTTCACACAGTTCTTGGCATGGTTAGGGAGAGATATAGGGAGTCCAGATACACAGTAGTAGCAGTCTCCTAAAATTTTAATTCTCATGCATTCATTCTCCTGGAAGAATAAATTACAGAATTTCAGTTGCATTAACCACTTGCAAAATGATCTAGATTTATGTAATATCATCAAGCGCCAGCTCTGCTCACACCATTCCAGGGGTGTCTGGAGAGAGCAATGAGAACCAGTTGGGCTTCCCTTCATTACCCAACCAGAATGAGCTGCCCTCCCCTACGTGCCGATTTCCAAAGTGGAATAAATAAAGAAAAGGGGAAAAAATTGGGAAAGAAGGGAGAATGTTCTGGAATGATTTATACTCCATAGAAGCAGAGAAGGATGGTGATGGGGCCAATCTCTTTAGTCTGAGCAGCTCCAAACATTTATGGTGAAATAAAACATTCAATGCACAGCTGAGTTTTTCAGAGTAGAAAATGATGACCAGCACTCAGTGTGAATTAGAATCTCACGTCCTTCCCTACTGTGCTTATGGTTTCTTTCATTTATTTTAAATCTAAAGCAGATTCTTACCTGCAGATATGTCCCTTCTGATAGACATCACCACACCTAATAAGCTACCATTCAAAACACTGCCAAGTAATTTAAAAGTTAATTCTCATCTTAGGCTCAACTGTTTTAATGTAAAATTTGACTACCTCATTATTTTTCTGGGCTAAGTTTTGTGTTTATATTTTAATATTTAGATTAACTGCATTCATACATGTTGATCCTCTATTTGTTTCTAACCCTTTGATGCAGCTTACAGACTCTTCAGTAAAATAAAAGAAAACTAAAAACAAAAAAGATGTACCAAATGCGGGCATTTTTTTTTTTTTCTCTAACACGAACACAGGCTTCTGTATAAACTGAACACATTTGAAATAATCAAGTGAACACATCTTCTTCTCAAACGTGTGTTAGTTTTGCTGAATATTTTGCATATTTCTTTCCCTGTCTGATAGTGCACAAGCCAGGATGTACTTTCATACGTATCTATAGTACTACAGATGATGTGCGTAGTAATTCCTGATGACAATATCATAAACAAGAAAAAGGCAAACAATTACATGTTAATCAAGCTTCCCTCCCATACTTCCTAAACAGATATTCTGAGACTAAAAATCATGAAAGTTACAGTGAGTGGCAATGATTTCGAGTTCCTTAGTGTAAGGTTATGTGCTTTACACAGTACTCAATGCACTGTGTATTGGTTTGCTGACAAGAACCCCCCGTTATTGAACAGTGAGCCATGAACTCATGATGAAGGCACACTGCCCCTCTGACCAATGATGGATAAAGCCAAGGCTGTACACTCCTTTGTTCCATTGACTACAGGAAGTCATGCCGAGTACCTCTGTTATGGGTAATGAATTGTGTCCTTCCAAACTCACATGTTGAAGTCAGTCCTGATACCTGTGAATGTGAACTTGTTTGGCAATAGGGTTGTTGCAGATTTAATTAGTTAAGAGGAGGTGGAACTGGAGTTAGGTGGGTCCTTATCCTCTAAGAAGGAAACCTGTACACCGAGACAGGCACGTAGAGGAGAGAATGTCATCTGAACATTGGAGTTATGCTGTTCCCAGCCAAGATAGAAATGTTTCTTCCTAACACGAATAGGTAGTCCAACAAAAATGACCTTTTATTAATTCAAACTTTTAAGACATCATGTAAGTTTCAAACCTTTCTTTTCCTATAAATGAACACCCATAAAACTCACCCCCTTCCTTTGGCTTGGTAAAGGAAGGAAGCAGAGCTGTGCTTTAGCTGATTTTTTACAATCTCCAGTGAGAGCTGTGTCATGGTCAGCGGAACTGCAGGAGGCAAAAACCTTGGGGGGTTGGGCGCAAGAATAATCATACTAACATCTGCAAGCCAGATTTCTTCCTAAGAGACTTGGCTGGAATGTTCCGTCTTGTTGAAAAGTGATCTAAATCACACAGTGAACTAAATTTAGGACCAATACTTCCATAGATAAATAACTGATATTAGTAGGCATAATGAAGCATTTTTGTTGTTGTCGGGAACAATTCAAAGAGAGAATTGACCAGAAACATTTAATGAGAAGTACAGGGCTTGCAGGAAGAAACTTTTTGCCATCGATATGGCCACCGGCAACTGTGACAGTTCTAATAAATAGTAGGGTCTAGTGTGGTTTCAGATGGTTTCACGTCAACTCCTATCTGTGAAATTGTCCATGAAAGAGCATACAAATGGAAGACCCTGAACTTCCATTTCTGTTTAAGTGGCACAAGAATCAAAGGATAAAAATGAGACAAGAGTAAGGGAAGGCTTTGCATGGAAGATACCCATTCTATTTCAGGGTTTCTTCCAGGGTCCTGCTTAACAATAGGAATAGAGAATGTTGGCAATTAGAGGAGTGGAAATGATCCTACCAGATCCTTGACATGGAAATGCCTCAAAGAGCACCTTAAAATAGTACCATGCAGAGGGATTTGCAAATGGAATCTCGCTGCCTGGAATGTATTTATTATATGTGTGCTGAATTATACATAGGGGGAAGTTTTAAAATAGATTAAAACGTGATAATGATATGCCATGCTGTTTCTCATCCCTGAGACAGGTTTGAGGCTCATGAAAGACCAATAGCAAAGAAATCCAACTTTTACAAACAACCTTCCTAAAGGATGCTTTTATGAAAAAGTAAACTATTGATAGGTGGATGAAGAAAAATGAAACCAAGAGTTTAGAAATCTTCAGAGAGCAAGAGAATCCATAACACTCACCTTTGCAATTTGATCAAACTTTCCGAAGAGCTCATTCAGCATGTGAACTAGTTCTCCTGGGGAGCAGTCACTTGCCAGCCGGGTAAAGCCAACAATGTCAGCGTATAAGATGCTGTGGGAAGAAAGGAGGTGGGGAGACAGAGTTTTCCAGTTTATCCATTTTTTAAGAAAGTAATAATAATTTTGCCATTAAAATCATGTAATTTTGTTTATATTTTCATGAGTAAGATGTCATTTTTTGAATTAAGAATATATAAACATTTTTTGAAACTTGTTAATTAACATTTTTGAGGTTAAACTTTTGTGGTTAAGATGGGGAGTGAAGCAGCAAAATAATTTTAAAAAATTCTGTTTATATTGAGTCAAAGTAGAAACTGGAAAAATAATCCTCTTTTTAAAAAAGATTCATTAAATGATTCTGGAATCCCTCCTATCTGCCAGGATGAAGCAGACATGGAATATCTTCCTGATGTTCAGAATTTAGCTGGGACGATGTATTGAACACATGTGGACATCAACAAATGTCCAATTACAAATCATAAAA
Source organism: Macaca fascicularis (assembly GCF_037993035.2). Classification (NCBI taxonomy): domain Eukaryota; kingdom Metazoa; phylum Chordata; class Mammalia; order Primates; family Cercopithecidae; genus Macaca; species Macaca fascicularis. The sequence continues at coordinate 7,975,009 of NC_088380.1, read as the reverse complement.
AGGGTTACAAAGGAAAAGGAGACTGTTATGAGAGAGAAGAGCAGGGGCGGATTGGACAGCGAGGAGGCCGAGAAGGTCACTCTTAGGAAATGACAGAACAGCTCCCTTCATGGGATGTACACACTGGGGAAGGCGAGTGTGAGATTCCTTAGAGCTTTTATGTGTTTAAAACAGGAAAACACAGCACCTGTGTGCACACTGCAACTTTTCCTACACACACAATAACACGTTTCTGATTTGTATCAAGGTCTTATAAAGAAGCCTAAATTTCTGTAGGTGGTTTGAGATTCACAAAGTGAATATGTATGACTTAAGATGTCCCATGGAACAAAAACAACTACTATTTCACAGCCATTAGGATGGCTCTTATAAAACATACAAATAATGGTTGTGGATGAGAACCTGGAGAAACTGGAGTACACGTGCATTGCTGGTGGGCACGTAAAACGATGCAGCCACTCTGAAAAACAATATGGTTGGTCCTCAAAAACCTTAAACAAAATACCATATGATTCAGCAGTGCCACTTCTGGGTATATATCCAAAGATCTGAAATCAGGAACTTGAATAGATACTTGTACATGAATGTTCATAGCTGTAGTATTCACAATAGCCGAAAGATGGAAGCAAACCAAATGTCCATGGACAGAAGGATGAATAAACAAAATGTGGTCTATCCATACAATGGAATGTCAGGCAGCCTTTAAAAGAAATGAAGTTCTGACATGTGCTGAAACTCCTGAAAACCTTATGCTAAGTAAAATAAGCCACGTGCAAAGAACAGATACTGTATGATTCTACATATATGAGGCACACAGGATAGTCAAACCATAGAGACAGAAATTCGAATGCTGGTTGACCGGGACTTGGGGGAGGGGGAGGTGTGGAGTTGTTGTTTAATGGGTTCGGAGCTTTAGTCTGGGATGAAGAAAAAGTTCTGGAGATGGATAATATTGATGGCTGTAGAACAGCGTAAGTGTCCGTGATCCAACTGAACTGTACACTTAAAAACGATTGCAATTGTAAATGTTATGCTATGCATATTTTATAATAAAAAAAAAAAGTACAAACAAGGGCGCCAGTCAGCAGGGTCTCAGCCAGAGCAGGGCGAGACTCTGCTGTTGGCCATACTCTGCTCCTTCTGCTAAGTCCAGGATGTGTGGCTGCACCTTAGAGGAAATACTTGCTCCTCTGCTGATGGACACGACCTATGGGAGAGCTCTGATGGTTACAGGAAAATCAGGGTTTTGAGGGCAGCTTTACTCTCCATTCTGTTCAGATGATCCCTGAGAAATCATCCTTATTTCTTCCATGCTGACTTACAGTGGCAGCTATCACAAGTGCTGAGCCATTGTGCAAGAGGAAGGATGAACCATGCTCGCTCAGAGAAAGAGTCCCTGATTCAAAGCAGTATCAGGACGTAGCACATGTGGATGGGCAGTTGACTCCACTTACTTATTTTTCACATCATCTCCAGTGCTTCTTGTGCTCAAAACTTACAGTGAACAAAGCAGCTCTGACACAGGCTACTTGCAGATAGCTTAAGCTGGTCCAGAGGTTATTTTGCAGCAAAGGGATTAAAAAGGTAAGCAGGTGGCCAGGTATGGTGGCTCATGCCTGTATTCCTAGCCCTTTGGTAGGTCAAGGCGGGTGGATCACCTGAGGTCAGGAGTTCGAAACCAGCCTGGCCAACATGGCGAAACCCCGTCTCTACTAAAAAATATTTAAAAATTAGCTGGGCACGGTGGCAGGTGCCTGCAATCCCAGCTACTTATGAGGCTGAGACAGGAGAATTGCTTGAACCCGGGAGGCAGAGGTTGCAGTGAGCCAAGATTGCACCATTGCACTCCAGCCTACGTGACAGAGTGAGACTCCATCTCAAAAAAAAAAAAAAAAAAGCAGCCAATTGTGATGCAAGGTACAAAGCTGCAAAAGATTATCGTAGAGAAAGTACAGTGCACTTATGGGACCATAGAGGAAGAAAACCCCACCTAGAGCCTGACCATATTGCCACTTTAGAAAGATCACTCCTGCTGTGGCAACCTGGATGCAGGCAGGTCAGTTAGAACTCTATCCTTGGAATCCTGGAGAGCCTCACTGAAGGTCTATAATGTGGTGAAATAGAAGTGGACAGACGTGGGAGACAGGAAGAATGAACTTGATTTGTCACTAATTTGATGTTGTAGCAGGGGTTGTCTGGGAGAGGCAAGCATTGAAAATGAAGATCCTATATCTGGCTGAGCGACAGAGTTCAGAAATCTAGGTTTGTGCAAATCAAAACAAGTGTGTAGGGGAAGATGACTAGTCCAACTTTGGTTGTGCTGTGCTTGATGGTGGTGTCTTAGATACACATTAAGTAGATGAGTATGGAAAGCTATGGTTGAGGCCTGTGTATAAGCATCATTTAGGTGGGAATTAAAGTCCTGGAAGAGGACTGGAGAGAAACAGAGAGGAGGTACGAGAGAGCCCCCAACATATTCTCATTTACAGGACAGACTTAATTTAGGGAAAAGAAAAGAACAAAACAGACTGTCAGAAGAAAACTAAGGGAATGCAATGTCATGAGACAAAAAGATGAGAAAATTCTTTAAGTGGGAGGACAAGGCCAAGGTGTCAGGTATACTTGAGTGGTCAAAAAGTGACTTAAAAATATTTCCCAAGATGGGAGGGGCATTGCTAATTTCAGACATTAAGGCTAGAAAGAGCCATTAATAGCATAATACACTTAGATAACTAAATGTTTCTTCTGTAATTGTATAGGCAAAATGCTCACAAACCTGAAGGCAAGCCCATATTTTAAATAATTTTACTCCTTAACATGTGTGAACTTTCTTTGAATGTATTTAGTTTTTGCTATCATGTATCCATCCAGTCATGCTTCTTTAGTTCCCATTCATACACAAATGTGTTTCTGTTACCTCCTTCCTGATATGAGTTTCCTGTATCACACTGACATCTGTGTATGCTTGGGTATTATATAGCTTTTCTAAAATCTGGTGTCAAATGAGATTTGTCCTAACAATGTCTTTAAGTAACAGCTAAATTTATTTCTTATTAACAAGCTTCAAAAAACGTAGACTTGAAGCAGCCTGGCTCTTCTAAAAACTCTAACGACTAAACTAAGACCATCAAAACATAACAAATGAGGTCAGATACATGCACAGGTTACTTACGGTGATAACTCAGTGATATGGTTCGGATTTGTGTCCCCACCCGAATCTCATGTCGAGTTGTAATCCCCAGTGTTGGAGGAGGGGCCTGGGAGGCAACTCGGCCAGAGGGGTAGATTTCCCCTTTGCTGTTCTCGTGATAGCGAGTGAGTTCTCACGAGTTCTGGTTGTTTAAAAGTGTGCGGCACCTTCCCCTTCCCTCTCTTTCTCCTTCTCCGGACACATAAGATATGCCTGCTTCCCCTTCACCTTCTGCCGTGATTATAAGTTTCCCGAGGCCTCCCCAGCCATGCTTCCTGTACAGCTTGCAGAACTGTGAGTCAATTAAACCTCTTTTCTTTATAAGTTACCCAGTCTCAGGTAGTTTTTTATAGCAGTGCAAGAATGGACAAATACACACAGCTAGAATGCAAAGTAGTGCATTAACACACTGAGTGGATGAAAGAACAAACCCCCAAAAGAAGTGGTACTGGGAATGGGAGGGACACAGAAATCAAGATAGTCTGGGTGAGCCTCGCTCTGCTGTGGCTCGGAGACAGGGGCAGGAGAGAAATGGGAGGGACGATTCTCTCCAGCCTCAAGTGAGGCATCCTCACAATTCCTCTCTAGAGCTCGTGGGAAACAGAAGTCTCACACCAGTCTCCTTCCCTACTATAATCCCATGAAGATAACATGTTAGTTTCCTAGGCACTGTAATTCCCAGAATGACTCCTGGGAAGTAGATATGAGTATACCAGTCTCAGAAAAGCAGTAACTTTCACAGTAAATTAACTAAGGTGCACATCATTGTTCTGTGACACTGGTCACTGGTTTTCCAGATCTGAGAAACTCCTCATGCTGATGGAGAGAAGAACACCCAGTTTCCCTGGGATGTGCTGTCTTCACAGAGGCCCTGCTCCTGCAAAGTCTATTTGGAGGACTCAGTCTTTGTGCCTGGAGATCCCACAGACTCTCCCTCCAATCTTACTGCAATCTGACCACAGGGTTTCCAGAATGAAGACCCCGCTGTCCCCCTCACTCCTTTCTGTGACGGATGCTTGGCCACAGAAGCCAGGGCTGTGAAGGACAACTCAATCCAATACAGCAAACAGCATCCTATTTTCTCATCTTAATGTGAAGGCCCCGAGAGGCAGCAACAGGTGAGTGGGGTGGCAGAATTTGGGTGATTATTTCCCCTGTAAAGGATCCACTGTCACAAAGGAGAGACAGTGATATGCGACGTGAGATCCCAGGCAAAATGTCTCCAATCAGGCAAACAGGCTCCCAGACCAGCCAAGGAGTAAGCACGGCGTCGTACCTCACGTTGGTATGCCGCTTCACGTACAGGTTGTGGAAGTTATTTGTGTTCTCCATCTGGCCTGCCTTGGGGCCCTGCAACCTCTGGATGATCTCCGCTTTCATCTCCATGGCGATGTGGGCCGGCAGCAGGGAGAGCAGAAGCCGCTCCTGGACAAGGTGAGGAAGGAGGAACAAATGTCTCTCAGACAATGCGAGGGATGACCAAATGACACTGGAGATCCTCACTGATTTGTAGGAAGGCCAATTTGGGAATTCTTTCCCAGAAGCTAAAATACAGATTCTAGAAATATATATTGGGAATAAAAAGAGATTTTCTAAGGTCAGAGTGTATTATTATATTATTTATTGAATTCTAAGTGTGTGTTCTTCAGCATGAAGAATAAAGGAAAGCAAAGTTGTTTCCCCAGAGATTTTAAAATCTATTTTGATTTTAAAGTAGCAAAGCAGAAACAATATTAAAATTTCAGAAACCACTGGTCAGTCTAAGATAGAAAACACTCATTTTCGCCTGCTTGTTCATTTCTGAGCTAAAATGCTAGCTTTATTGCACTTAAGAAAGACAGCTGATAGTCCACCTATTGTGCATTTCTTAAATAAGATAAATACTTTCAAAGATTTCATTTCCTCTATGATAAGCACCCAATCCTCTTTAGTAATTCTAAGCTATTATAAAAATGGAGTCAGAAGTGTTAGCTTCTGTAAAATGTCATCCATAAGAAACTACAGGTGGAACACCAGGAAATGATAACATATGAGCTTTTTGAGTATTTTTGGTCTTTATATTCAGTAAGTTCAGAAAACAGTAAATATTAGTAAACAATACTGTACTCATTTTAACATTAACTTATTTTAGTTAGAGTGGCATTTTCTCATTCTCCTCAGTGAAAATACACAATAGTTTTTGGAGGAAAAGTCTAACAGAAGAGGAATCTTCAGGACGTACATCCATCCTGGAGTATTTTAATGTTAATCCATTTTAGAAAGCACCATATTCTTTAGCTATTGTAGAGTTTGGCAACTGATATTCAAGTTGATAAACAAATATTTGTTCAATGAAACACTTTATCTATGACATCTTTATCTATCACATTGTCTCTCTTTCTTTTTCTTTTTTTGGCAAGCTGATGAGGGATTAGGGGAGGAGGGGAAGCTTGGATTTGCTTTCAGGTTCACAGGGCCAGGTGTCAATCTCTTTGTCCACTCCTAGTGCACATCGCTTGGGTGGCTGTTGGAAAATTCCCCTGAGAGAGCTGAGGGTGGGCCAGGAGTGCATTCTGATGCAGATGGGATAATCCTGCCCCCGGCTCATCCCTCCAAGGAAAGACAAGTGCAAAGGCAACAGAAGACACAGTATGTACCCATGGGGGAACCTCAGTGTATAGTAGGTAGTTTCTCCATGTACTGGCATAACTGAGCATTGATCATTTGTTCATTCATTCATTCACTTATTCACTTATTCAGAAAGTATCCATCTTTGACCAATAAATGCCATGCCCTTTGAAAAGCACTAATGGTAAATTAAAGAAGGATGCAGAGACTCTCTGCTTTGGTTGCCCTTCTGTTTCCCAAGAGTCAGGCATTAAGCTTCTTCCAAACACCACCCTGTCTGTCTAATCTCATCTGACAGCAAGTGCACTGTGTGTTGAAGCCTTGGTTATGAATGATATGATACCAGAGACCCTGTCACTTTCTTCTTTGATTTACCATTAGCGCTTTTGAAAGGGCATGGCCTGATCCCACTCTCTTCTCAGAGCCCACTTGAAAAAACCAGGGGGTTTGTTCTAAGTTAATGGCACTTCAATTGCTAGCTTTCATCATTTTGATATAAAGAACTACTCTGTCATCTACTCACATTTGGCTACTCATCCCCCAAATGCATAAACTTGCCACTTGTCTTCAATTTCTCTATGCTTTGGCCTCTGTGACTCATGAAATTGTTAGACCTTTGGGAAACTCCAAAGGTAATCAAACAAGTTTTGCCCCCACTGAATTCCATTTATGCAGGTCCTGAGCGTACAGTACAGTGAGGCACCCTGTGGGTGGTCACTTCCTATTCTGTCTATTGAGTAATAGATGGAATAATTGGAGTGAGGCCAAAATTTTACATACAAAGGAATTATAATGTCCAAAGTGTATTCACACTAATAGAGGAAAGCTGGTGAGGAAAGTGTGAAATTTCTATCCACAAACATCAGAGACCTTGGGTCAGTCATGGTGACTGACACCTGTAGTCCCAGCACTTTGGGAGGCTGATGAGGGCAGATCACCTGAGGTCAGGAGTTCGAGACCAGCCTGGCCAACATGGTGAAACCCTGTCTCTACTAAAAATGTTTTTGAAAATTGGCTGGGCATGGTGGCAGGCGCCTGTAGTCCCAGCTACTCCAGAGGCTGAAGCAGGAGAATCGCTTGAATCTGGGAGGCAGAGGTTGCAGTGAGCCAAGATTGTGCCACTGCATTCCAGCCTGGGCAACAGAGCGAGACTCTGTCTCAAAAAAAAAAAAAAAAAAAAAAATCAGGAGACCTGTCTGGTCATATTCTCAGACATGAACAGAGGAGCCCCTGATGGGAGAAGGGAGGCATGTGGCTTTGAGGTTTCCCATTGAATCTGTCATAATCAAAGCACGTACATGTTGAAAACAAATGTTATTTCTAGAGCAGTGATAAGGAATATTAACATGTAGACTATAAATAATTATGGGTCTGGATCTAGGCTATCTATTCAGAAATTCCAGTAGAATCTGTGCATCTACAGAGATGTCTTAAGATTGGCTTGATTAGGTTTAAACCCATTTTGTACTCTTTCTGATGGGTGATGAGTCAAGGGCTGAGACAAAATGAAATGCACCAAGCCACAGGCGCTCAGTGTACATAACTCTCCATTAGCAGAGCTTATGATGATAACCTGTGTGTACGTGGATTCAATACCATCTTCCATTGAATTTAAAACAGTCGACATTCCCAGTGTTTACATGAGTTTCTAGCTATGCTTCTTATAGTCGAGGCTGTCAATACCCTACTTATTTCCCTTCTTCCTTGCTTGGGGGTCACTGTAGATTGTTCCTTCCTGAATGTATGGTTTCCTGTGTGTCCGCTAATGAAGAGGTAGCTGATGAATAAATACTCCAGCTTTTGCATCAACATCCCTCAGTGGGAAATCTGAGCATGGTCGGTACATCCCTCAGAGAATCCCAGGCAAGACTGAGCCCTGCTTCCATCATCAGCCCCTTTGACGAGCTGACTTCCCTCTTTGGAGGGAGCTGACCTCATGGTCCCACGCCCTCACCCTGCTAAAGAGAACCACTTCCCAACTAAGTTACTGTACCCAGACCCTTGTCTTAGGATCTGCTTGTGGTAAACCTAACAGATATTTCCAAGCATCATCTCTCCTCCTCCTATATTCTGTAATAAGATTATGCTAAGCCCCAAATCACACAGAGCCGGTCCTTCCTGAAAGATACAGATTCTATGATCAAAAAAAGAGAATCAAATATAGTAATCCTTTTCCACACCCAGAGCCTCATTTAACAACCAAATGTAAGTTAAAATCTTTATTTTAGACCCAAATGTAGAAGGATGACTGACTTTTAATAGGTGGTTTAAAAAATATAGAAAGTAAACTTCATATGTTGTACAAAACAAGAATTTTTTTCTTTTGTTGGAAGTGTTCAAGAATCCATGTGAATTTAGACTGAAATGAAGATGCTGGTAACTGCCAACCAGTCAAATAAAAGAGCTCAAGCCTTCCCCCCATCATTCAATGCTGGCACCACTGATGGCTGGTAGATAGCACTGGACCTGGCGACAGCTCAGTGTCCATGCTTTGAGTGTGCCCGTGCCCTCTAGGTGATCACAGTGCTGGGCAATTGAATGAGTTGCCAAAAAAAGCCTGAGCTCAAAAGTGGTGAAGCAAGACTCCTTCCTTTAAATTTGTCTTTCTCCCCATTAAAAATGTTCGGATCTGAAGGAAAAGCCCACTATTATGGCACACATGATAAATTTCAATCCAATTTGTAAAATCTGACAATGTTAATACTTCCATTAATATTTTAGCTTTTTGCGAACGTAGATGTGTGCCCTGCCAAATTTTCTGAAAGGAACACACACACTTAAGTGCTTAATATACTGGGTATAACTTAACTACATTATTTTCCCAAGTTTTTTGGAGAAATTCCTTAGGGATACTTTTGAAAAATTAAGTTGTAATTAAACTGACTGATGCACACTGGTTATTACTTTCTCTTTCTAGTAAAGCTCATGCAACTACTGAGAATTTGTCTAATTCTGGCATATTCAAAGGTTATCTGATTAATAACTTGCCCTTGATTTGGGGATTTCATTTAACACATCCCTTTGTTAAACCTCCAATTATTATTCACTAACAATATATTTTTCTTAGAACTTGTTCTTTTAAATTGTGTCTGATAAAAGAGATGCAGAGTTAATTTAGTAAATTTCAATGTACTAGTGATCAAAGTTCAGAACAATCTGAGCTCTGAAGTGTTTCTAAACTAATGAAGCAAGGCAGAGATTGTAACTATATTTTACGTCTTTTTTTAGACTATTTCGATTGGTAGGAAAATCCAATTGAAGCAAAGAAGATTTGTACTTAAATTCTGAGCAAAGATATAGTAAAACATATTATACCCTGTCCCTTCAATAAACCATGCATGGAATAGATAGGTAAAGCTGTTTTACTTTCCAGAAGGGAGGATAACAATGAAACACTCCTTTCATATGAATCTTTAAGTTTTTCTCTTTTAATTCTTATTTTAAATGCAATTTCAATTACATCAGGATGCTAAATCAATGGGATAAACAGAAAAGATGTTATAAGTTTTTCTCCTTCTAAAAGAAAGAAGTTAACAGAGTGGACAAACACCAGATCCCTAAGCAGCCATTAGGCCACTTGTGGCTCTGTTATCCACGTACTTAGGAAACAGAAGTCATTTCATAATGTCCTGCAGTATCAAAAAGCTAGTTGTCCATCAACATGAAATGCTGCCTATGCTGTCCTGAGAAAACAGGTGACAGAAATAGAGGACAATAGCACCTCCCCCAGCTCCTGTCACACATCTGCCCTTGCAGCAGGCTCCACGTCTCCAAGTCTCAGACAATAATGGTCCTCCTCCCGCCTCAGCCTCCACCTCCCTGTTCTCCCAACAACTGCTACTGCCGCTGTTTCCCGTTACAAAATTTAGCTTTTTCTCTTAGGTCCCTCAGTAGAATTTTTGCTTCACATCAATCAATTAAAACTCTTACTATTTGAAAGGTCTTGCTTTATCTTTCTTTGACTTTAAAAAAAAAAATTGGTCATCATATTCACATGGGATGGAGAGTAGAAGGCGTCGCAGTAGAAATAGCTCTGAAGTAGGAGAAGATGGGATTCCTCCCTTTCTCTGCTACCTCAACGAAATCAGTCAGCCTTTGGGGCCCAGCTTGGTCATCTGGAAAACAGGTCTGTTGGCTACGGAGTTGAAGGCCTCCATGTCCATGTAAGAGCACAGCCCTTCAAAGAACCATGGGGGGCCCTTTCTAGAACTTACCTTCCACTGTCTTAGAGATGACTACATCCTGCTGCACCCGAGTGCCCAACCACTAGCCCCACGCAGAGGAAAGAACTCAAATGCTCAAATCCCCACCCGGTGGTGAAGACTGCAAGTCCAGATGGCCTGAGGGCAAGGAGACTCCAAGTGGGATCCAGAACAAGCACCCAGGGAGGAGGCTGAGTCTGGGCTGTCTGTTCCTTGCAGTGTCTCTGACTTGTGGGAGGAGGATGAAGAAGGGCTGAGATGACTGAGGAGCGACTTTAAAGAGCAGTGTTTTCATATCTGTGTGCAGAGGGAAAGTCAACCTGCTTCTTTCACAGCCCGGAAAACTGGAATGCTTTGTGCAAATTAAAATCACTACGCACTTCAGCAAATCAGGTGCCCCTTTCATAAGACAGCAAGTGCTTTCCTTGCATACATATCTTATTTTCTCACTTAACAAACCCTGGTCACATACAATATCATTCAGATTTATACATGTTTTGACAAAAAATTAAAAAAAGGCACAACAGACATAGATGTGGCTCTGAGGGAGTGAAGGCAGGTGGTCATCACCTGTGAGTTGAGACTGGATGGAACCCATCTTCCAGCTTCACAGCCAGCTGTTTCTATCCAGCTGGATTTGCAGGTTCAAGGAGATGATCAGAACATTTGTAGAGTATACTGTTAAAAGATGGTGGAAAGAATGAAATTATCACTCACACGGGATGACTCTTCAGTTAACAGAGAAGAAAGTGCTAATCAAGTCAAATTATAAAGTATGTCTACGGTTACTGATGACAGTAAATTGGTATTTCTAAACTGGAACTGTTTATCATCAACGGTCAATTCAATTCTCTAAAATAGAGCCTCTAGGGAAATGAGAATCATTCAAAAGGTGGAAAAATATTCAATCCTTGGATAAGAGTCTATGCAAGTCCTCAGATGAGAGCTGCAGCTGTGCTCCCAGGGGTAGGCATAGGGCACCTCGTGGTGCACCAGCACCCAAGTCAGCCCTGCAGGCTGGTGCAGCTGCAAAGCCTGAGCAAGCACAGCTCAGCACCAGTGTGAGAAAATCACCCAAAGGGGAATCTCGTCCTGCAAACAAGACCGCCACACTCACACACCATAAAGTGAAAAAGCAAAATGCTCCAGAAGGGGGCCAAGTCTGATTGGACCTGCCTCTCAAAGAGTATCCATCCACAGGTAAGCAACGCCATCCAGCCTGACCTGGGCAGTGCCAGTGGAGGTATGCTGGGGAGAGAATGGGTGAAGACAGACCATGCTCCTGGGCATTGGCCAAAATCCCTCAACATAAGGTATAGACGGCCAGGCAGGTGGTGGCGCCAGCCTTTGGATTTCTTCTTCTGAGGAGGACAAGGTGGAGATATCATTGACAGAAGGAGATGAGAAGAAGAAGGAAAAAGAGGCAGCACATTGGTATCGATTTGACGAAAGGTCCCAAGGAGCAAAATGGAATATTTTTTATGTTCAAATGCAATCCCTCAGAGCAACTCCATGCTACAGATGACAGATACATGATGCAGTTATGTACACACTACACTTGCAGTGGACTGGACTATTGTTCTGAAATGTGTTGCCCCTCCCTCCTGTGCCCCTGGGAGGCAATGAACCTTGGTAGGACCAGTGACATGTGAGTAGCAGTGATATGTGCTCCTTCTAACAAAAGCTTCAGGAGCCGCTGTGGGCCTCACCATGCTTTCCTTTCCCTCTTCTTTGGGACCAGCCGTGTCACAGATGGTGACTCTGAGCCTGGGTCCCATTCATGGTGCAAAGTGGCAGTCCCCCTACAGTGGACAAATACAAGTGAGAAACCACTATTGTTGTCAGCCACTTTGGTTTGGGAGCCATTTTTATCACCGCCTACACTAGCTATTGAGACAGATGCAACTCCATGCAAAGATGTGCACATCAATCTATGTCCTCTGTCCCTGAGTGCTGCGGATTTTCTCAGCTGCTCTGACCTGGGGAGAGGCCACTCACTCACTCACGTGCTGCACTCACAAGCTGTAGCTTCAGGGCAAAAGTTCTGGAAAGCTCCTCTTTCCAGAGGAAAGTTCAGTGAAGTGCTGATTCTTCTCCCTCACTTCGAGTAAGAGAAAGTTGAGCCTTGGCAAGGCCATTCCACCTGTGAGGAGTCTTCAGGGCAGGGACCTCATGACTTTGAAGCCCACACTGGTAACCCCCGCTGGTCTGCCTTGCAGTCCATGGAAGAAAAGGCTGAGAATGTGGTCGTTTCAGTGGTGTCAGAATTACACAGAGCAGGAATGATCCCAGCAAGTATGGGACAACTTTGTACCACTGTGCATTTCTTCCTCCAAAATAAAAACCAGACGTCATGCCTCTAAAAGATTTTCTCAAACTAAAACCTGGAGTCATGAGAATTTACTCATTCTACTTGGTGGCAGATGTTATCCTACATGCAAATTATTGTTGTCTATATTCTCCAGTCAAAGTTATAATTCTCATTGGATGCAAAAGTAACAGAGATTAATCAGCCAGGCTGGTTCCCATCCTTAAGAATGCTGGCAGCACGGCATCGGCATCACCATCCCAAACTCAGGGAGGCAGTGAGGCTCCTCTGAAAAGCATAAGAAAAGGAACACTATCATCTGTCCCAAGGGGCACAGACTCCAGCTCCCTCCCTGATGATGCTGAGACTATGGGCTCACCTCCCTTCACCCTTGACAGTCAGCCCCTCCCAGATTCAATCGTGAAGAGCCACACAGCGTGGATGACAGGCTCCTCCCACATTCATGGCTCTCCTTTGGAGTAGGCTGTGCTGCCAAGCTTAGAAGCTCAGATTTATAAAACCATCATGAGTGTAAGAGAAGCTTGAAGTGGTGAGGATGAGCCACAGAAGGGGGCAAAGTCATGGAAGCGGAGACCAGACCTGAAATAGCTCTGCTAACTTTCACCTTAAAGGAGGTCTATAAACTCATGTTTGTAGCGTTCAAAGTTGTTGAATGAAAAAAAACAGGTCTCTTCTTTTGCATGGAAATGCACCATCTCCTATTATTCCCAGGCAATTTTAGAACTGCTCTACTTGCATGCAGACACTGGGCTCTTAATTCAATGTTCTTTCTTCCACTCAACAAATATTTATCAACCACTTTCCACGTGTCAGTTCCAGGTCTAAACAATTTGTAAGTATTGTCTTGCTTAATTCTCTCAGCACTTAATAACGTAGATATTATTATTTCTCCCATTTCTATGAAGAAGAAATTGGAGACCAAATAGGTTGCATGGCTTCCTAAACAACCCAAAGTAAGAAGGTGGTGGAGTTGGGATTAGAACCAGTGGGAGGAAAGTAGTTAGTGGTTAATTGCTCTTAACCAGTTTGCTAAACTGTACCCAGGAAAAAGAGACAATACATAAATAGGCACAAGAATAAATAACATAGCTTCAGCTGCGGACAGGAGAGCAATTGTTCCATACTGAAGTGTCTTAGGGCATGACTGATTCTCTTTCATTTCAGTGGGGACAATGACCCTTTTTTTTTTTTTTAACAGCTTTGAAGTCAGAGATTTGAACCCCAAAGCACACCTGCTCTTGGGGAAGAGTACCACAAGTATCCCACACTGTCGGCAGACTCCCAATCTCTCCCCACCAAGCCAAGCCCAATCCAGGCTGGGAGCACCCCCTGGGTGAAAGTTGGAGCCCAGAGCAAAATTGTAGCCAATATCCAAAGGCTTCCTTTGAAAATATTGTCAACTGGGGAGATTTCTGGAAAAAACTGCACTGCATTCCTCTCTCGAACACGTGACTGAATCCTGAAGTGGTCACATACATTTTCTGCTGTGGATGCTTAGGAAGGTGAGTCTAGGACACTCCCGCCGATGTCCACATCTCTGCATACTCGTTCTGGTAAATTAAGCGCTCCATGCCCGCTCCCACAGAAAAGCCTCCAAAGATACAACCCAGCAGATAACAGCCTTTTAAATATTGTGCCTGTCTTCAAACACTAATTGCCCCTGTGGGCACTGATGTAGCTGATAACAAAAGACGCACGTGTCATTTCTGTATAACAACTTTTCAGGAAAGAATAGTAAGCAAGGAAAGAAAGGCTGCAGAACTGTTCTAATTCTTACTCTGCTCACGAGGCAATGTTCTGAGCTTCTTCAGATAAGGATTAAAGATGCAAAAGGCAACTGCAAGGAAGTCATCACACCAGAAAGCTGAAAGCCTGTCATGATCCTGGAATTTTATTAAATGTAACTCAATGACTGAGGCTCAAACTGAAAAATAAAGGTGCTCTTCTGCTGTGGCTCGCTTGGCTATCAGTTTTCTACACATACATATCTTATTTGTGTACCTATGTTGCTGGCACATGGTATTTTTTAAGCTTTCTCTTTGTCTTTAGAAAATGCATTCTTAGTAATTAGAATGCAGATTTTCTTTCAGGGACTCTTCCTTCTAAGCTTCACCAACAGCTTTGTCTTTGGAGAAAATCACATCAAATATTAGCTAAAAGCAGGCTCTCATGTGCCCCACTACCTGACAAAAATAAACCATGGCTTACAGCTTACAGAATTTAAGAAATCAATCATATAATGGATTTCCTTTCAAGTTACATAGGATGAAAACTCAAGTTTACTTTATACATGTAATGCATTAGGAAACCTTGACTGGGTGTGTTTTCCCACTCGCTTATCGAATCCGAGTGTGTAAGTTCTTAAGATTCATCAAAATTTTTAAGTCCAGAGAAAGGCAACTGGCAGCCTGTGGGCTGAGCCTGGTCAGGCAGATGTACTCTGATTAGCTTGCAGAGTGCATAGTTATGTGTACATGTTTAAAGAATTTGAACCCCTTCAGATAGGTCATGCACCGTACAGTTTACCACAGTCCTTGCCATTCCCTAATGACTTGCAAGTTCACTGCACACATTTACCATGTCTGCCTATACTCTAAGCCATGGTTTCTCACCCCCAGCACTATTGGCATTTTGAGCGACATGGCTTTTTGCTGTGGGGGGCTGACGTGCACACTGCAGGATGTTTAGCAGCATCTGTCCAATAGACTGAGACGTAGACTAGACTTTAGTACTCTCTACCCACTAGATGTCAGCAAGACCCCCAACCCATTTTATGACAATCCAGACTGCTCACAAGCATTGACAACTGTTTCCTGGGGGGTAACAGTCTTCCTCTGGTTGAGAATCATTCCTCTAAATATAAGACTTCTCCTCTGGAGTTTTAACCTGACTACTTTCTCCTATACTCTTCCCCTTCATTTACCTCTGTTCCTCTCCACCTTGGACTCTGTGGCCCCATCACTTTCATTGTTGTCTTGCCCCTGCCATTCCAGAATGGCACCTCTCCAGGACATCACTAGGAGGCACACCATCACTTCTCACATGCCATTAGCTATACACAACTCTAAGGGATGCAGTGACATGTCTCTATTTTGGGTGAGACGTACCCAGCCACAGAGATCGTCTTACAACGGAGGAAGAAGAGAACGAGTACTGGGAGACAATCCATTGTTCCCTGTCACCTGCAGAGAACTCAAATGCAGCTGTTTGCAAATGGAAACTGTCACCTTCCCTCCAAAAGCTGTCCCTCTGTTTGTAATCTTAGTGCAGTCAATATCTGCCCATGCGCCTAGCTGCCCATGCAGAAACCTGCTTTCATACCTGACTGTTCTTTCCTTCTTACCAGTCCACATCCAGTGAGGCAGGCTCCTGTCTTTCACACTTCAGAACCTGCCCCTTCCTCAGCCTACTGCTCTGCCCAGTTCTCAACAACCACTGTCACCCAGAGAATCACCTCCTAACTGGTTTCCTTCCTCCAGTCCTCCTTTTCCCTCACCTTCTCTTCTTTCTAAAATGGGAAGTAGTCAAATAAGCTCTGCTCCAGCTCTGAAGGCTTCTAACACCTGGGACAAGGCCAAAGCCCTGCAGTATATTACGAGATATGATAGGCCCCAGGCATCCCACCCTCTTTATTTCCTCCTCTTCCTTTCTTTGACCCTGCAACCCAGCTCTTCTGAATCACCTGCAGCCTCAGACACGCACTGGAGCACGCTCCCCCTGGGACTTGGATGGCTGATTCCATCACGTCATTTCCATCCATTCCTTTGCTAAGGCTATCCCCACCAATTCTCCAGGCAAGCTTTCAACCACCTCCTCCCTAAGAGCCATCCTGCACGCCCTCCCACCCACAGCTAGGCTAGGTGCTGTGTGCTGTGTGAGCCGTCAACATTCACCCTGCTAATGGCCCCTGACCTCTGCCAAAGTCATCTGTTTACTTCAAGCATAAGTGTTAGTGAGCCCGGCCTGTGCCTTCTTCAATATTTTGTTCCCAGTACAGAACACAGAGGCCATTGCCTGGCATAGGCAGACACATACACAATAAACATTTATGGGATGGATAGAGGAGTGAATGCATGATTGTGTGACCGAATGCCTCATTTTACATTTTGAATAGATTTTCTTTTTTTTTGGGGGGGGGGGGGTTCTTTCTTTTTTTTCTGTAGCTAATTTTTCTCTTTTTATTATACTTTAAGTTCTAGGGTACATGTGCACAATGTGCAGGTTTGTTACATATGTATACATGTGCCATGTTGGTGTGCTGCACCCATTAACTCATCATTTACATTAGGTATATCTCCTAATGCTATCCCTCCCTCCCTCCCTCCACCCCACGACAGGTCCCAGTGTGTGATATTCCCCTTCCTGTGTCCAAATGTTCTCATTGTTCAATTCCCACTTATGAGTGAGGACACGGAATAAGATTTTCACTGAGAAACCCATTAAATAATCTGACTTTTCAATGACAGAAACCAGGAGAACATTCTGGCCTCAGCTCTGTCACTCTATAAGTGGACAATGGGTAAATTACATAACCTCTTGGCCTTTCGCCTGAGAAATGATGAGGTACATTATTGCTGCCTCTTTCAGTTCTAGGTGTCTCCCATTCAATAAGGTGTCAGGAGGAAATGGTAAGACATCCTTGAGGGTGACAGCAGAAAAGTAAATACGCCTTGAATTCTATTTTTGGTTACTGTTAAACACCCACGTGTTTTCTCAATTAGAAGAAATGATTGGAAGATATATATAAATATATGTATATGTTATATATATTATGCGTGTGTTACATCTCTCTCTTTTAATTTTATCACAATATGCATTATTGACATGCACACATAGATTTTCAGGGGAACTGCAGAGAAGGAAAAGTATTTCAATTCTTTCCTATGTGTTTCTCAAAGATCTTCTAATATCTGATCTTTCTAGGGCTGATGAAGCAACATTCTCCTTTTTGTTATTCTGCAGGTACAAGTCCAAGCGCTCACGTTAATTACGTTGTTGAAGGCTCCTCCCGTGGCTGACTCCAGCTACACGCCATGACGGAAGACATGTGGCCCAGAATGCAGTGTGGAAGAGCCAAAAAGGGAATGAATAACTTATAAACGGCAGCCCTGCCAAAGTGAAAAGAAGGCAAGTTTTCTGCCAGGAAACAGAAATCAAGATCAGCATGGAAATGGAAGTCATGGCTAATGAGAAAATGCTATATTACATTAAAAAATATTTATTGATTAATTTGAATAACTACATGAGTATATATAAACTTAGGAATTTTCAGCTTTGTCATGCCAACAAAAATATTTATCAAACAGTAAACAGATTTTTAACAGCACTAAACTGACGTGTGTAAAGCTGAGTCTGATAAAATATTAAATCGTATGCAGAGATTTCTAAGGAAAATAATGTGTTATTCTCACCAGCTATGCACCCACGCTGACTTGAGCTCAAGCCTGGCTTGGTTTAGGAAGCATTAATATTTCAATCATCTATTGCTGCAAAACAAATCACCTCAAAACTAGTGGTTTGGAACAACAATGATGGATGGTTTCTCCTGACTCAGTGGGCTGGGTGACTGGGCACTGCGTCCTCCTGGTTTTACCGTCGACAATCTTATGACTGTGCTCAGCTCGAGGGTGGGCTGACCCTACAAGGTGGCCCCAGTGACACGTCTTTCTGGCTGTTGCTGCTGGCCATGGGCTGGGACTTTGGGTCTTCTCCATGTGGAGGCTCATTCTCTGCCAGGCTGGACTGGCTTCCCTAATGGTGTACTCAGGGCAGCAGTCCTAGAAAATGAGAGACGATCTTCAAGAGCTCATAAGGTCTGGATTCCAGAATTCACAGTCACTACCCCATTTCCTGTGAGTCAACGCAAGTCCCAGGCCCTCCCAGATTCAATCATGTTTTCCATCTGCCACAGCTTGGATGACAGGCTCCTCCCACATTCAAGGGTCCGAAGGCTTGGTGGAGCCAAGGGTTAAGTAATTTCTCTTTTTTGTTGTTTGTTTGCTTTTGTGTTTTTTAGATGGAGTTTTGCTTTTGTTGCTCAGACTGGAGTTCAGTGGCATGATCTCGGCTCACTGCAGCCTCCACCTCCTGCATTCAAGAGATTCTCCTCCCTCAGCTTCCCGAATAGCTGAGATTACAGGCCCGTGCCAAGCCTGGCTAATTTTTTGTATTTTTAGTAGAGATGAGGTTTCACCATGTTGGCCAGTCTGGTCTCGAACTCCTGACCCCGGGTGATCCACCTGTCTCGGCCTCCCAAACTGCAGGGATTACAGGCGTGAGCCACCGCACCCAGCTGGGTTAAATAATTTCTACAGTGAATCTGGGGGCTCAGGTCCTCTCCGTAAGGGGCCCTGAGAAAAGGCAATACAGAAACTCCAGCTTCAAGTCCAGTTTCAGTTACCTAAATTCCAGTTTGAATTTCTGTGAATTCACCTTGTGTCCAGTTACATATTCAATATATTTCTCTTCTGTTCATTCTCGTCCAAACATATGGCCAAGGCTGGACTGAAACTCCACAGGATAAGACATAGAAGGATTGGTCCTCCTGAGAGGTCATAGGGTGAATACACAAATTACTATCACTCAGCTCACACTGTGGCTTCTACCTCAAATTAACACTTGGCATAAATTCTTAGAAATGCCTTAAAACAAACAAGACAGACAATGGAAATGAAGCAGCTGTCTACAAATGCAGTGACTCACTTTCAGTTTATTTTAAGACTGTTCTAGAGGTAAATCCATATGAATTATCTCAGAAAGTGGGGTTTTTTTTTTTTTGAAATTCATGTTGACGTTTTGTCAAGAAAATAAAAGTAAACAAAAATTAGACAGGTTTGAGAAGATGTAATAAACAATTCTGAACAAAGAAAGGAGAAAATTAATGAAACAACGTTTAGGTATATTTCATGATTCATTCTTAGGTGATCCATTGAAATATCTGGGACTGTTCTGTTCTCTATTTAGTGATTCTCTATTTAGTGATTTTACTAAAATACTTTTTAGCTAGCTGATAAAAGCATACCACACCACTACCCGTAGCAAGATGTTCTTTGCATATGATATATGCAATTATGACAGAGCAGAAGATCCTTAAAAGAAATGTTCAAAACTCTCAATTCAGTAGATGAATCTCAGGCTTTTTATGCAACCTGGATTCAAAACTGAAACTCACATCAAATATCTGATCCTCACTCATCATTTACCCAATACTGCAAAGCTACAGAATAGAGTAGCTTGTTTTAAAGTAACACATCTGAAAAGTAAAACAGAAGTATCTATTAACTTTCAGAGTAATTATTTCAAAAACATCATATAATAAATACTAGAATTCACAAATGTTCTACTGTAGCTAAATGTTCTTTATCAGGAAAACTAGACACTTGCTAGTCTTACTTTGCTAACATTATCAACATAATACCAACACCAATATAACAATATCAATTACCCAGTAAACTCACTGGTGTCCTCTACTACTGCTAAAATAACTTCAAGCCTAAACATGTCCACGAAGTTCATAATTGGATCCAGTCCTACCTACACACCTGCCCGCCATTTCATTAACATTCTAGAGAGTTGTGGCTGTGAATGAACAGGATTCTTCCCTGTTCATTCTCTCCTGTTATATTTTGTTTGGTTTTGTTCTTACTTCTCCTTTAAAATCTGCTCTTGCCCCACAATGGTAGCCGTTGCAGGGTTAAAGGAATTAATATTTACAACGGGAAAGTGCCCAGTTTGCAGAAAACCTTCAAATGTTAGCCTCGATGGGCACAAAGTCTCTTTTGACAAATTCAAGCCTACATGCACCCTTCTTTTCTCTGAATTACGATGGCTCATAGTCAGTACGGCCTCTTGTCACTTAATTATTCTCTAACTCTTTCACTTACATTGGTCGTCCCAGTTGCCCTCCAAATCATTTGGTGGGGGAAGGGCACGCAGAAATAATGCATTTTATTTACACATTCTTTGCACTTCTAGATGTTTATTTCAGTTTTTTAATGATCAATAATTATGGTTCTATTTTTTGATAACCATAAAGACATAAATAATATGGGTGGCCAAATATTAGTGTCATATTAAAATGATTGGGCAGAAGTTCCCTACACAATACCTAACAAAATAGACCAACATTTCTACAATGCAACAAAGGACCTTCACCACTACAGCCACAACACAAAAAAGGTCATGGCTCAGTATTATAAACTTCAAAAATCAGTGGCCAAGAGGAGAAAGAAGATTCCAGAGCTGAACATAAGATGGAGGTGTGCTTGACTCTTAACCCTCCCCACCCCTCCAAGCAGCAGCTCAGAACTGACCAAGTCAGAGAATTCTTCTGAATACCCACAAAGTGGGGCCAACTAACAGCCATATTCAATTTCAGACCTAAGGATGATGAAGATCATTGCGTGGTTGGAAACAAAGTTTTTTTTTAAAATGAATAAAATGGAACAGTTTCTCTTGGTTAGAAATGAAGCCTTCCAGGCTTAGGAATGGATGGAACCCCAAGTTTGTCCTCCATGGAAAGAGATCTGCTCCCCTCCAGGGGGTGAACACACTCGAAATGGCACAACCAAACGTGGGGAGAAAGCCAGCCCTGCTCTCCTGCGGGCGCCCTCCCAGCACCAATACTTCTGTCTGCCCGCCATAAAGCAGACGGAGCACTAAATACCCAAACTGCAACCACCCCACACCCAAACCACTGAATCGCCAGCCTCCCATACAGCGGGAAAAGGGGTAAGACGTGAAGGCCAGGAGCCTGGAAACAGGATGCACGACTTATTTTAGAGAGTCGCCTACTGGATCCCACATGAAGCAGAAAACAACCCCACCACTACCACAACAAGTGATGCCGTGGGGGCCAGGAGGGAGCAGTGGGGGTCAATCCGACACCGAAGCTAGGGACAGCTGAAGACAGACACACTGAGACTGGACCCTACCCTCTGGGGCCCCTGCTAGCAGGCGGCTGAACCCAGGGAACAGCCCTTCCTCCTCGTTCATCTTTCAGTTGATCATTGTCTTCCACTGGACACATGAGTGTAAAGGACTAAGAGTGCTTAGGTACCCTGACAATGTACATTTCTTGGGGGGTAGGAATCCCAGAACACATTCCAGTGACCTCACAGATATGCCTCAAAAAGAATGGAAACAGTTTCCAAGACACAACAGCCCTGGAGGCTGCCCTTCACGATCTCACCTCCAAGCCCCCGCTGAGGCTTCTGGCTACTACGTATTGTCAGGGTCTCAGCTTCCCCTGTCCCCCACCTCTTCCCTATTGGCTTTCCTGCGGGGCCTCACTCTAAGCCAGTGGTAGAAACCAGGACAACTCTGTTCCCCACACAAGTGGATGTTGGGCAGAGCCTGGAGAAACGCTACTTGCATCCAGTGGGCAGAGGGCAGGGATGCAGCTACGCATCCTGCAGGGCACAGGGCGGACCCCACCTTGACGATGTACCCAACTCCAATGCCCACAGTGCTGAGGTGCAGAAGCTGGCTCAACAGAAGCTATCACATCAGGTTTCATGCACATTGTAGGTTTTTTTTTTTTTTTTTTTTTTTTTTTTTGAGATGGAGTCTCACTCTGTTACCCAGGCTGGAGTGCAATGGCTTAATCTCAGCTTAATGCAACCTCTACCTCTGGGCTCAGGTGATTCTCATGCCTCAGCCTCCTGAGA
Source organism: Macaca fascicularis (assembly GCF_037993035.2). Classification (NCBI taxonomy): domain Eukaryota; kingdom Metazoa; phylum Chordata; class Mammalia; order Primates; family Cercopithecidae; genus Macaca; species Macaca fascicularis. The sequence goes on along the minus strand of NC_088380.1, from coordinate 7,953,013 downwards.
TGCTGGGACCACAGACATGTTCCATAACACCTGGCTAATTATATATATATATATATATACACACACACACACACATACACACATACATACACACACACACACACACACACACACACACACACACACACACACATATATATATATTTTTTTTTTGGTAGAGACAAGGTTTCACCATGTTGCCCAGGCTGGCCTTGTACTCCTGAGCTCAAGTGATCCACCCGCCTTGGCCTCCCAAAGTGCTGGGATTTTAGGCATGAGCCACTGCACCCAACCATTGTAAGTCTATAAAATTCAGTTTTGCTTAAGCATGTGATGAAGTAACTTGGTTAGTAAAATTACATGAGATTGTACTCCTGATCCTTCCACGGAGGCATGGCCTCTGTGAGGTGGGGGATGCTCTAGTGTCTCCAGCCTCAGAGGAAAGAGGCAGAGTCACAGCACTGTGGGATGACATCCCAGGACATGGAGCCTCCATTCAGGTGGAGCAGAGCAGGGGCTGGCACACCACCCCTGAAAAGGGCCGCAAGTGAATAGTCCAGGCCTTGAGCACCATGCCCTCTCTGCCATGACTACCCAACTCTGCCACTGTAGCCTGTAAGCAGCCATAGCCAATGTGCAAATGAATGAGTGTGGCTCTGTGTTCCAATAAAACTTGATTTATGAAAAACACCCAGTTTCATATAATTTTCATTTGTAATAAAATACATATATTTAGTTTTTAAAACATCAACCAGAAGTGATAGCTCACATCTGTAATCCCAGCTACTCGGGAGGCTGAGGCAGGAGGATCATTTAAGCCCAGGATGTCGAGGCTGTAGTGAGCCATGGTGGTACCACTGCCCTCTAGCCTAGCCTGAGTGATAGAGTGAGACCCTGTCTCTTAAAAAAAAAAAAAAAAAAAGGAATAATCTAACAATATAAAAACCATTCTTAGTACTCAGGCCACATGAAAACAGGAGGCAGGCCAGATTTGACCCACAGGCTGTAGTTTGATGACTCCCAGTATAGAGAAAGTTCCCTTGAAAAGTCAAAGTTAAAGGCATTGCAGACACATTAGAAGTGTCACTGACAATTGAATTAAGGACAATAAAGGTTATATCCTTCATCCAAAGGGCATTTTTACTATTATCTCCATAATCTGACACTCACAGGTTACTTAACATGTTGTACCTTGCAATAAAAACCATAAAATGGATCTTTTAGAAAATAATAAATTTCAAGTGATCACTGAGTTCTCAGCTGAGGAGAGTGTGGTAGCTTTGGAGTCAAGAGTCTCGATCAAACCCCGCCCCGCAACACCTCCTTGTGTCCTGATAGTATGGGCTTATGCAGGGACCTGGCCAAGTCTGAATTTAGGTGACTGCTTGCTACTGAGGTAGCCATCAGAGAGCACAAAAGTCACTGCACCAAAACCAGAAAATCGAAATTCAAGTCCGAGCTCACCCACTCATTTGAATGAGACTCTAGGTCACTTCCTAACCTTCCTGGGCATCATTTTCCTCACCTGAAAATGAAGGGGCTGGACTAACACTCTGAATGTCTTTCTTGCTGTAGAAGCTGGGGAGTGTATTTTTAGATAAAGCCAAAAAAAAAAAAAAAAAAGTCAACTTGGTGTAGCTGCAAACAAAAGTATCTCATTTCCCCACTCAATAGCTAATTCTCTAGCAGTCAGAATTCAGAACACATGTTGCTTGATTTACGGTGGCAACCAGTAATTTGTGTGAGAAAGACTTAATTTAGAAGAACGCACATGTCATTTTTTTTCATAACCAAGTAAGAGTTACAATTAGTTTGATTCATATGCTGTCACGGATGTCTCCACCACACTCACAGTGAACAATAAGAAGTTTTCAAGGCAGCTCTTTGATGGAGAGAACTATTTCTCAGTTGTGTAATTAATACTAAACATAAATCCTCCTCCGTTTCCCTATTGACTATTCCATGCTCACTCGAGCATCATTGTCTATGAGTGATCATTGAGTAGAAAAACCACTGAATATATTTGCTTTTTTACTGAATTTTATTTTGTAGCATTTTGCCTTTGGGAAATTGCCAAAATTAGTAGTGAAATGCCCCAAATAACCCGCTGAAAAAGTTGGGAAATGCCTTAACTTTTTCTCCCATTATGACACATATCTTAAGCAAAATTTTAATAATATGATTCCATTGAAAACCAGATCAATCAAAATGTTTTCTAATGTTTGTTATACAAATAAAGAAGATGCAAGACTGGATTTAAAACACAAATAGGCATGCTGTTCATAGCTGAAGAATTGAAGTGCTCATGATCATTTCTAGTTGCAAAATTCCTCTCTTGCCTAACATCTGTCGGTAAAATAATTAAAATCACATTAAAGATTAATTTCATCAAGAAGAAATAAAGCACTCCCCACAGATGGAATCTTAGAAAAGTTATCACATGGGATATGGAATAGCAGATATGGGATCAATGGAGTTCATTTTAGACTAGGGATCTCCAACCCCCAAGCCAAAGACTGGCTGGCCTGTTAGGAACTGGGCCACACAGCAGGAGATGAGTGCTGCGTGAGCGAGCATTACTGTAGCTTGAGCTCTGCCTCTGCTGTCAGATCAGCGGCAGCATTAGATTCTCACAGAAGCATGGACCCTATAGTAAACCGTGCATGGTAAGGATCTTGGTTGCATACTCCTTATGAGACTCTAATGACTGATGATCTGAGGGTGAACAGTTTCATCCCCAAACCGTCCTCTCCCCCAGTCTGTGGAAAACTCGTCTTCTACAAAATGCATCCTAGTGCCAAAAAGGTTAGGGATGACTATTTTATAACACACATGTGTACACATGTTCCATGTACCACTGAGCATATATTCCTAGTATATAAACGAAGTTTTTGTTTTCTGTCATAAGGTTAAATAATAGCATAGCAGTATAGGTGTTGAATAAAGCCATTCAGTCCATGTACATTTTGTCACAAAAATAAATACAACAATTATTATTATTATTATTATTTCTTTGAGACGGAGTTTAGCTCTTGTTGCCCAGGCTGGAGTGCAATGGGGAAACCTAGACTCACCGCAATCTCTGCCTCCTGGGTTCAAGTGATTCTCCTGCCTCAGCCTCCTGAGTAGCTGAGATTACAGGCATGTGCCACCACGCCCTGCTAATTTTGTATTTTTTAGTAGAGACGGGGTTTCGCCATGTTGGCCAGGCTGGTCTCGAATTCCCGACTTCAGGTGATCTGCCCACCTCGGCCTCCCAAAGTGCTGGGATTACAGGTGTGAGCCAACATGCCCAGTGAACAATTATTTTTTTAATGATCAAATATTTTATACAAAATACCCACTCAATCAATGTTGAGAAAATGGATGTTATCTTGAGACATGAGCTTAGTCCCATCTACTTGGTTTATCACAATCTCTTAAACTAGGTAGACATGGAATAATCAAACTGGTTGGAAAGAAGCAGAGTGAAAAGCGGGAGGGGCACAACCATCCTTCACCAAAAGGCCCTCAATTCCACGCCTCCATGTAGTGTCTGCAGGTCTCATAGTCCACATGGCCTATCTTTAGGTTGATTATACAGTTTTTCATATACTGGGCAATGCATGAAAATAAATCCATTAAAACCTGAAACATTAAGTAAATGAAAAAATAATATTGGCAACAACTCATCTGTCTGGAGTGGTTACCCTGTGCCAGGCAGCAAGTGCTGGGACATAAAAAACGCAGAGAGCCCATTGTTGGGAATGGTTACTATGCCCATGAACCATTGAGGAACATGACCTAAGCTCACATTGCCTGGGGGTGGTGGAGCTTCAGTATCCCAAAGCCATCCTCTACATAACCCTACCCTTTTGATCTGTCTTCTCTCTGAAACAACAGTATCTTTCTAAATGCAAAAGCTAACCTTGCTTCTTGCAACTTTAAACTCTTCAGTGGTTCCCCATTGCTGGCAGCAGTGGCTTTTGACCTGTGTGATTAGGACTGATGGACTGGAAGAAAGCCCTGTGCACATACACACTGATAATAAATAGAGAGAGATGTAACTGGAGCAACTGGTTCCCCCTACCAAAACTTACCTTTTTTACATGAAATGCACTGACATTTTCTATTCTAGTCTATTCCTTAAAAATGCAAATTGCAACCCACTGAATTGATTTCATGACCCACTAACCAGGGCCACATAAATTGAAAACCACCCCTCTGAATGGTAAAATGTACATTCCTTGGCCTGGGATACCAAGTTTTCTGGGATCTGGATTCTCATCTCTCATTGTGACCCCAATACACCCAGACCCTCCCCTATATCATTTGATTTGCAGTTCTCTCCATGAATGGTCTCCTGAGCTTTGTGTACAAACTCATCCCTCTGACCCACCATGTCCATCTGGAAACTTCTGTTTAGACCCACACACCCGGACAGTCCTAGATTGTCTGGCTTCTCAACACCTCTTGACCCAGGTAAGTATTTATTAGTTTAGAGGGGAACAGACATTCCCTCTGCTTTACCTGGCTATTTACTCTATTGGAATTTGAACTTGGCTCATCTACACTCTTGATTCCTTTCGCTCCTACCAGTGTATTCCCTCTAATTCCTGTTCATTTCCTCCTTTTTTGAAGCGTCAGCAGTTCAGGTGATTCCCACCATATTTACAAGGTGCACTGCTTCCCACTGCCGGGCCCAGGATGGCTGCCTGCTGTGCCTCCTCATATTGGGTGCAGTTAGAATCAGGCACATTTCAATATAGAATGATGTTTCAGGAAAATAGTGGAGTAGACATGGATTCCAGGCTACTCTTAAATTAGTAAAGACTGGAGCTATGGTGGATTTCAGGCTATTCCAAAATTAGTATAGACTGAGCAAGTTGTTGGGCAACATCACATCGTCATCACACTTCACATCTTTGGGTTGGAATTTCAGAGCAGCTGGCATCTTCTGATGCCAAGCTGATCTCAGATGATGGGGAGATGAAAGGCAAGAAAACCTTTGTCTGACAAATGTCCTAGCTATAACACAAGTAATGCCATACTCTTTTCTCTCCACCAGTAAAAAAACACCCTTTCTGTTCATATCAATTATTTTTCCCCACATAAATGTATTTATATTAAAAAACAAAAACTCTTGTTTGCTAGATGGGTATTTTCAAATGTGTGCTTGTTGTTTTTAACTTCTCCATGTTATTCTTCTGATTTCTAGTGATCTCTGAAGTACCCATGTGTATTAGTCAGTTCTCCAGAGAAAACAGAAAAAATAGGATATGTCCATTTCTGTCTGTCTATTGAGAGAGAGAGAGAGACAGAGAGAGAGAGAACATTTATTTTTAGAAAGTGGCTCATGTGACTGCAGAAGCTGGCAAGTTAAGATTCCATAGGGCAGATGAGAAGTCTGAAGGTAGCCTGGAGGCAGAATTCCTTCTTCATTTGGAGACTTCAGTCTTTTTCTCTTCAGGCCTTCAGCTGAATGGATGAGGCTCACTCGCATCATAGAGGGTAATGTGATTCACTCAGAGTTTACTGATTTAAATGCTAATCTCATTTTAAAAATAACCTTCACAAAAACATCTAGTCTTTGACCAAATATCTGGGTACAATGGCCTACCCAAATTGACAATTAACCATCACACCATAGTTTCAGACAACTTAAATAATGAAGCACATACATCGTAGAAAAAATATTTCCTCTCCTCCTCACTAATGTTTCACTGGAGTTGTTTGTGTTGAAATCTAGAGGGACCATACAATTCATTTTTCCTGTCTTATTCTCCAGGAGAGTAGCCCATTCACTGAAGAAATGGCACAGACAGGTGGCTGTCAGCAAAGAAGAAGTCACTGTTCTAGAGAAGTCACACCGGATCACCATGGCAACATCTCTGCATCCCTGATACCGTTGTATGAGCAGACCCCATGTCTATACCATCAGTGCTTAGAATGTCTTCATAATAGAGGGAGGGAGTTTAAATAAGCATTGCTTTCACTTTCAATAGCCTTTACAACTATGGAATACTTTCATTTTAATTGATTTAATTACTTAAAGGCAATACAAATTTAGTTAACTTTAGTTAGTGGAAGATGATACACAAAATTGTTATCATATACCATAGTCACTTCATTGTGCTACCCGTATCAGTGTAGAATGTATTCATTCTAATAGAGAGAATGGCCTTCTCACTCCTGAACAAGTCTTGACATGTTATTTTATGAGCTTGGAAGGGAATATTGTCATGTTAAAAGTATGAAGAAAAGTCAATGAATCACACATGTTAAATACCGAGAAACAGTTACTCAAAAAATATGTAGATATCTTTTGGAGTCTGGAAGCAGATGAACAGGTACCAAGAATGCTGGTGCTCCTGTTCTGAGGTCTCTTTAACCTGAAACTTTCTGACGGTTTGACAGTGGAACACGTGACCTTTGCAGAACATCTACATACTGAAGACTGAAGGCAGAACTGAAGAAAGAACAGGAAGATGACGTGTCAGTCATCCCCACCGGGGCACCTATTATTTGTTTCCTCTTGCACTTTCCCTCATCAGGAAAGTGGAAAAGCCTGGAAGTAGCTGCAGTAATCCTCTCCCCTTCTGACAGCTTGTGAGACAGTTTATTTGCTCATATGCTCTGAATGCTCTTTTATTTACCCAAGCATGAGTCTTAACCGTTCTTTATCCATCCACCTCCTGATAAACAATGGACTATCCCATCAAGTTCCAGGACAGCGCTAGCTACCGAGGACAAACAGATGCCTAGAACACAACCCGTCTCTGAGGAGTCCTTAGTCTATGCAGAGGAACTAGGGCATGAAGCTGAGACTAGTAATTAACCAGCTACCTTGGTAGCTGTTTTGTAAGAGTTATGTTCCAGGGAAAAACGCAAGCACACAGAGGGAAGACCAACTGCTAGGGAATAGACTCCATGACCGTGACCCACGGTGGGAGAGGATGGAGCAGGGAGGCAGGAAGCCAGGAGGGCAATGTCAGCTGAGCACAGAGCCAGTGCAGAAGCAGCGCCAGCACTGGCACTGAGGACCCATGTGGGAAAGAGCTGGGCATTTAGAACCAGAAAACGGGGGCTGAAATCCCAATCCAGACATTACACACAGCTGTGCAATCTTGGACTTCACATATGGGAATCTCAGTATCATCATCAGCCCCATAAAGAAAACGCCCGGCCAAGCACAGTGGCTCACGCCTGTCATCCCAGCACTTTGGGAGGCCGAGGCGGGTGGATCACGAGGTCAGGAGATCCAGATCATCCTGGCTAACATGGTGAAACCCCATCTCTATTAAAAATACAAAAAATCAGCCAGGCTGGTGGTGGGCGCCTGTAGTCCCAGCCACTCAGGAGGCTGAGGCAGGAGAATGGCGTGAACCTGGGAGGCTGAGCTTGCAGTGAGCCAAGATCGCACCACTGCACTCCAGTCTGGGCGAGAGAGCGAGACTCCATCTCAAGAAAAACAAACAAACAAAAAAAAAAAAAAAAAGAAAAAAAAAAAAAAAGAAAAAAGAAAAAGAAAGCTCCACGCACCCTGCATGTTTTCACTGATATTCTAATGAAAACACAAAATGATCCTGGTATAACAGGAGCACAAATAAATGCTAGTTCCTTTCCTCCTGGCAGCCTAGGAAATGGCCTTTTTAACATGTCCGCGGTATATGGAGGTGGTTCCTATCTCTCATAGAATTCGGACAAAGTGATTACAGATTTTTTTCCCTAAGAATTAAAAAAACAAACAGAAATAGACCCGGAACAGACATCTTAAAGAGTAATATCAGAGCGATAGAGATGTGACCAGGCAGCAGCTGAAGTGTAAGGAAAAGGAGCAGGAGAAGGAAACGAGCCAGTGTCTCTCCAGCGATGACCTAAGGAGAGGCCCCAGGAGAGGGCAGGTGGGCTCAGGACCATCATCCATGTCCAGGTCTGACCTCCTCACGATAACGAGTCCTGAAGCTCCACTTGATCTTATTTCTGCTGGCGGGGCACAATGATGAAGATAACTGACCTGCGAAGGGGAAAGTCTCACATGGGTGAGGTGGGACTGCTCAGGGTCCGTTCATAAATAGTCTGCTTCCTCAGTGTCTGCGAGCCTGGTGCAAGAGTGGGGTGTATGTTTGGGCTGCTGACAAATTACATTGCTGAGTTCCCGATGGGAAAGGCCAGCCCTGGCTGGATTGAAAGATCTGGCTGTTAACTGGGAAGCTATCTTGGTGGACATCCAGATGGACAACTGGGACATCCCGGCGGCGCCTGTGATCACTGCTGCCTTTAAATGCAGCCAAAGAAGGCAAGGAAAGGACAATGGTGTTGATGAAAAGAGTCAAACTCTGTAAAATATTTGAAGAGATTTATTCTGAGCCAAATATGAGGGACCATGGCCTGTGACACAGCCCTCAGGAGGTCCTGAGAACATGTGCCCAGGGTGGTCGGGGTGCAGCTTGGGTTTATATATTTTAGGGAGGCATGAGACATCAGTCAAATGCATTGAAGAAACACATTGATTTGCTTCAGAAAGGTGGCACAACTCGAAGCAAGGGGGAGGGGGCGGGCGCTCCCAGGCTATAGGTACATTTAAACGTTTTCTGATTGACAACTGGTTTGAGTTTATCTGAAGACCTGGGATCAATGGAAAGGAATGTTGAGGTTAAGGTAAAGGATTGTGGAGACCAAGTTGTATTGTGCAGAGGAATCTCTCAGATCGCAGACTTCAGAGAGAGGACAGGTTGTAAAATATTTCTTATTAGACCTAAAAGGGTGCCTGTCTCTTAGTTGATGATTTCCTGGATCTGGAAAGGAAGAAGGAAAAAATGGGGATTCTCTATAGAAAGTGGATTTTTCCCACAAGAGATTTTTGCAGGGCAATTTCAAGATATGGCAAGGAAATATATTTTGGGGTAAAATATTTTGATTTTCTTGCTTGTTATGGTCAGATTGGAAAGTAAGTCATGATATACAGGATCAAATAAAACCCATGCGATGAGAATTTATGGTTTGTAGGCCATGGCTCCCCAGACCCCTTAGATAGGAACTTAGGCAAGATAAAAAGTCAGAGCTTAGTTCTCAATGGCAAGCCTGTCAAGCCGGTGCTTCCCAAAAGGGAGTGTCTCCTTTCTGTTCCTAAAGGAAAAGTCCTCCCTTACCATCTCTCTCTGAAAGTGAAAGTCTTACTGGATGGAAGTAAAAGTCTTACTGTAAAAAAATAGTTCTTTACAGTTGAAGTAAAATTTTAAAAATGAGTTTTCAATTCAGCCGAGAGAAAAAAATTCAGATGTTTTTCACATTGAACAGTTTGCGGCTATGTCCTTTAGGCTATTTGATCCCATCTTTTGCCATTAAATGTTTTTATTAGAAAGCTTTACAAACAGATTCTTTTGAAATGTTCATTTAACCTCAATTTCAATGGTTTCTATAAACGGAAACTGCTAGTGTTACCCTGAAAACCCGTGTCCAGTTTGTAGAGTTTTGTCATGCTGAACCTGGAAGCTTCCAGCTTGAGCTCAAAGGAATGGAAAGGGTATTTTAGGCACTGGGTCCACACAGTGGCCTCTCCAAAGAGTCACACTTCGAAATCCTCTTCCAGCTTGAACTTGTTCAGTTGCTTCAGATACCTTCCTGACCTCTGCAATTCCCAGTGTAGAGAAAATTTCCCATATAGCATAGAGCACAAACCTCCTTCCAAGAGTTCTGAGATATGCAAAACTCTGCAGAGGGTGTGCCTGGCCTCAGGGGTTTGTCTTTAATCTCAGGGCCCCACTCGCTAGAATCCTGACCCCAAGCCTATGGGCTCGACCAAATATGCCCCGTCCAATAGCCTCACGCAGGGGTCCATCTAGGGAGGGCTCTGGCCGGTCTTCCAGAAGAAACAAGGTTCAGTGATCAGGATCATGAAAGTAGCAGGCCCTAAGTCAGCCCCATTCCAGGCTCTTCCAAAGGACCTGGAATAAACACCCTTAACTAATTTCCCCAACATGAGGTTTCCGAGCTCACTAATGCAGAAGCCATGAATGTCTTCAGAGTTTCTCAGTGAAAGTGCACAGTCCTGAGGTCTGTTGGTGGGCACTGAGGCTTTGGTAGTAGGCTCCAGGCCCCTCAGTGGGAGGTGCTGCAATGGGCAGGATGAAAAATACAAAAGTGCACCCAGAGACAAAGCGTGACTCTCATGCTAGGCGTGAATAGGGTCAGTGCCTGGGGCTTCCTGGAATTGTGCTTTTCACTGGGCCGTTTACGCGTCATGTGGAGTGCCTGGGTGATGAGTTGGTGCTGGTGTGGAGTTTCCTTCTTTTCTTTGGTGTGGCTAAATCTGTATCAATCTAGAAGGTGCGTACCTAACTCTGTCTACTGTAGTAATTTAATAGATGCTTATTAGTAGTAGTAAGAATTCTGCTAGTGACATAAAAACCAAGAGATAAACAGATTGATATAGTCATTGATTCTGGATTGCTGCATTTCTCCGTTAGGTCTCTAATATCTACTTAATCCAACACTAAACAGATGTTTGACAATCAACTGCTAATTCAAACTGAATGTATGAATTTCACTGCGGACATAAAGAGGCAGGCGTGGGGTGAAGACCTCACACCACTCTTTAAACAGACGATGGTCTGAGTAAACTGTTGTGGTTCTATCAATTTCCTTACTCGTGCTAGGATTGGACCTGCTTCCGAGCATACCAAAGACAGTGTACCCAGAACTTCTCTGTGCTCTTGTTTCCTTCTGTAAAGTCCTTTCATGAAAATCTCTTTCAGGAGATTCTTTATGCAGGCTGACAATCAGAATGGGGTGGTCTGTGTGCAATAGCATCCAGGTAAGTGAGACTAAAGATGACGAAGTAAACTGCGGTGGCTTTGAGGGTAAGAGAATAAACATTCTTGGCGATACTTTTCTAGACCTAACACAAAATGTGTTCTAAGCTGTGTGAAATGCTACTAAAACATCCATGGTCCCAGCACTATAAATTAAAAGTAGAACTGAAGGCAGTGCTGCCGTGCTGGGCTGGCAGGAGGCTGGCCATGCAGAGAGAGGCAGGAGGACATCTGTCTGCTGGGAAGGCTGGGAAAAGACTGACCAGGCTTCTTCCGTGCTGGTGGCCACTGTGCCATGGAGAGGGGCAGCAGCTGTTATCTGCACTAGCAACAGCTGGATGAAGGAGTCTCAGTTGCATTTCTGCCTGTGACCTTGAAATGAGGAGAGGTATATTCGCCAATAGTCCCTTGCTTCCAGAACACTGATGGCTGCTAAATTTTGCACATTTGCTTGGTTGGGAAGTGCTGATATTCTAACCTAAGGAATTCCATTATCCTTTAGACCCCAGTATTGTCTCCCTAAAATCTGGAAATCATCTTTTTCTTTTTGGTGTTTGTGTGTGCTGTACCACTAACTTGTATGTTACCCTTTGAGTGACGGTGATTAACAAAAGTGAGGAGGCTACGAGTGGTAGGGAGAATAATGGTTTCCCTCAAACATTCATATCCAAATTCCAAGAACCTGTGTATATGTTACCTTGCACAGCAAAAGGGACTTTGCTTTCAAAATAAAATACAGATGAGGTGAGAAATGATCTATTTCAAAGAACATGCTATGGAGATATCATCTGTGAAAAGCATGCAATTAGAAATGTCTTTTTATGTGATTTTCTTGACAAAAACACTCTAAACACTCTCATATCTGCACAGTGATATACCTTAGGAAAAGAATTTCTAAATTCAGTTAAAAATCTTCCAAATAAAGATTCAATGAGTCTTAAATCCATTTACTAAAAAATAAAAATACAATGTTTTTTGGTTGAATTTCAAGAACTGACATCAGAAAAGATGGTGACAGATCAGCTGAATTTTACCAAAACTTCCATGTCAGTGTGAACAGGACTGAGAAGTGAGTACCGTGATTTGGAAGGCAGGTCACTGAGTATTGCATCACTGAATCATTTATTCGACCATTAAAACCAAGTGTCGGGATAAACCAAACTTTGTTATAATTATAGCGTTTGATTGCAAAGTGTTAACCAAAAATTTCCTAAACATACCTTTTGATTGGGAGTTTAATCTACTTGCATTTGACATAATTATTTATTGGGAGGGGTTTCCTTTGCCATTTTGTTCACTGTTTTCTGTTTGTCTTATGGTTCTTTTGACCCTCTTTTTCCCTTTTGGCAAGTATGCATTTTCTATCATAATAATCTTACCAAAAATATTAAATAAGAAGGTTTAAAGTATTTTTGAGCTATTAAAAAGTAGATCTTTTAAAATATTTTCTAAATCTTTGTCTACCCTTAATTTTAACTTGTGATTAATAATCTACATAAATATTAGCACATATAATTTATGAATAAGCAAATATATAAAACGACTGGTTAAAAATATTTACCCATAGGTGTGCACAATCAAAACAGATTGATGCCCCAAGCTTTAGCGGTATATATCCCTGTCCAAATCACCCTTGTTGGTTCTCAAGTAGCCAAAGAAAATTAAAAATAAACTTTTCAGGTAAGGAAATATACTGCCTTGGGACTTAGGGAAGCCAGCCATGAAGTAAAGATTTTTTGAGTTTCTACACTGCTTGGTGTTGGGACACTCGATTCTGCCTCCAGCAGCATGTACAAGGATCTTTCCTCACCTCCCATAGCTACCCTTCCCTGCTTCTGAGCTGAGATGGTTAATTTTATGTCAACTTCAGTAGGCTATTGTGCCCAGTAGTTTGGGCAAATGGTAGAATAGATGTCACTGTGAAAGTATTTTTTTTAACATGTGATTAACATTTACAATTAGTGGACAGATTAAGTAAAGCTGATTACGCTCCAACAACATGGTTGAGACTCATCCAATCAGCTGAAGAACGTAAGAGTGAAAACGAGTTTCCCTGAAGAAGAAAGAATTCTACCTCCAAACTGTAAAACAGAAATTCTGCTTGTGTTTCCAGCCTTCTGACTCCAGACTGTAGCATCAACTCTTAACTTATTCTCTAACCTGCTGGCCTGCCTTACAGATCTCAGATTTTCCAGCCCCTGTGATTGCATAAGCCAGTTCTTTAAAGTAAATTTCCTTCTCTATATATACACCTATGGCATTGTTTGTGTTTCTCTGGAGAACCCTGACTGCCCCACTAATCCACATGTGAAGGGAGCAAAGTCAGAGTCAACAACCCTGTCCTGCCCATGCCTCTCTCTCTCTTCAGAGGATCTGAGCAGCTCAATATAGCCTCTCCTTCTTTTCCTTTCTCAGTCCTTCCTTCCTTCCTTCCTTCCTTCCTTCCTTCCTTCCTTCCTTCCTTCCTTCCTTCCTTCCTTCCTTCCTTCCTTCCCTCCCTCCCTCCCTTCCTCCCTCCTTTTCTTTCTTTCTTTTCCACTTTTATTTTGAGTTCTGGGGGTACATGTACAGATTTGCTAAATGGGTAAATTGCATGGGAGTGTCTTGGTATACGAAAGATCCACTCACGGAAGCAGTAAGCATAGTTTTGATACGTAGCCTTCCAACCCATGTTCCCCTCCCACCTTCTCCTCTCAAGCAGTCCCTGGTGTCTATTGTTTCCATCTTTGTGTCCATGTGCATTCGATGTTTAGTTCTCACTTATAAGTAAGAATATATATACCTACATAAGTAGCTCCATCTTTTATTACTGTGTTTACACAGGTCATCTGGTTATAGAAAATTTATTATGCACACCACTTTGGAAAGCAAGTAGTATGTAAATGGAGGCTCTCAGTGAGTACCTGGACAGTTGTGTGTAGCTGAGCCACAGTTCTAAATGCAAAGTCAAGTTTTCCAACTACTCCTAGGAATCTCTACTTTCATGTAAATGACACAAGAATAATGAAACTGTTTCTTGTAAGTTGGGTTATTCTGGTAGTGTTGGCTCACAGCAGAGGTATTACTTATCCTTAATAACTCAATTTCCTGGTCCCACAAGTGTCCTGTTACAAGCCATGGACATAAGAGACTAACTGGCAAGTATAACTCTCAGAAACCACAGAGCTGTGGGATCAACACCAACTGCTAGAGGTTTTCAGCACGTTTACAGATAAACAGACAATGAGTTTGGTGTCAATTTAACCAGACTCTTTCCATTTCCATTTGAAAGCTGGTGAAAAGCAATGAAATAACCAACACAGTAGAGCAATCTGGGTATTATAAAGATGAATAGAACACAAATGTACACACTCACACATACACACAAAGAAGACATGTTGGTTTATGCCAAATCTCATCTTAAATTGCATTGCATTGGAGAGATACGTGTAATTAGTTAAATTACACATTATTTAACTGGAACTGGATTGAATAGAGTGAACAGCTGCAGAATAAGGAAAGCCATACCTACGCTGAAGAGTAAACCTCTGTAAAGTTTTAGCCAACGGCATTTCTTGTTTCTTTCATCTCAGAATCTGAGTATTAGCACATTGAAATATTTAGTTTTCTAAAGGCTCTGCATAAACTGCATCTTAGTGTTTTAAACCAAATCACCAAGCAAATTCAGTGTGATGGTAAATTACATGTATCAAGTTGACTGGGTCATGGTGCCCAAATATGTTGTGATCAAGCATTTTTCTAGATGTTTCTATAAGAGTTGTTTCTGGATGAAATGAGCATTTAAATTGGTGACAAAGCAAATTGTTCTTCCTAATGTGTTCAAGGCCTTCAAAGAAAGAGTGATTTCTCCCAAGCAAGAAGGAATACTGCAGTAGATGCGCTTTGAACTTGAACTGCAGTATCTGCTCTTCCCTTGGTCCAGCCTGTAAGTCCACCCTGCAGGTTTTGGAATCGCCAGCCGCTATAACTGTGTGAACCAAACTTAAAAGAAACGTCTTTCCATATACACACACATTTTATTGGTTGTGTCTCTGGAGAACCCTGACTAATACACTTAAGATTTATACAACATAATGCTTCTGCTTCCTTAGATTTTTGCTTTTAACAGAAGCAATACAGTAAATACACTTTTTGGCAGGTGTGGTGGCTCATGCCTGTAGTGGCAGCTACTTGGGAGGCTGAGGCAGGAGAATCACTTGAACCCAGAAGGCAGACGTTGCAGTGAGCTGACATCATGCCACTGCACTCCAGCTTGGGCCAGCAGAGTGAGACTCCATCTCAAAAAAAAAAAAAAAAAATCTATATATATATATTTCTCTTCCCTGGTGAAAAGGAGAAACAAAAACTTACAGAAAAAAAGCAAGTAAAAATGTCAAAGAACATGCACAACCCAAGAGTGGACAAATCTTCAGGAGAAGGGATTCAAGGAATCTGTTCATGAGAAAAACCTGGAGAGGACAGCAACTATATGGAAACAGAAACTTCAGTTCAGGAAAGGCAGGGATATTGTCCACCCAGCATGCAGGGGCTCAAAACAGTCCATCAGTGCAGTGTATTGGTTGGGTACCACTGAAGATCTCCATGATGAGAAAAAGTCTTTGGCTGACCAGCTTTGATATCTGCCTCTTTGAACCTAGAAGACGGTTCATGTCAAAGGGTGAGGGCCTCCTGCATTCGCCATTGGAAACCTGAGGAAAGCAGACATGTCACTGCACCTGGTGGTCCGGGGTCTGGGACACTCATTTCCAATGGATGGTCCCTCCCGTCCATTAGCCTCAGTGGAAGCTGGGAGCTGTATCCCTCCTCAGTCATAGCTCTCTCCTCTGCCTGGTTCTTACGGCTTTTCAGGAGAACTAATTGCTGGGAATTTTGGCATTTAAATTTCAGCTGAGAGGGAAAAGTAAAGATCTGGATTGTGCATATCTGAACAGACCCCTATGACCCCTAGAAATCTCATGCTGAGGAGATATTTCTACCGTGGGGGAGGCACATCTTTTTGGTCTTTGATATGAGAACTTAGGCGATTAACTCTCACGTGTGTTTCGCCCTTAGTGCAGGAAAGAACGAAAGAGCATACCCCTATTAAGTACTTTGCTTATGCATTAAAAATTAAAAATGTGTCCTGGCATGTGTACACATGTGTGCATGGCAGGGAGATGGTGTGGGGGCGGAGCACAGGCAGAGATGGAAGATACAGGAGGCAAGAATAGCACTGGTTTGGGAAGGGAGAGTCACTGCGACATACTTAACCCTGATCATCCCTTCACGTCACTTTAATGCTCGGGGAAGACAGCATCACAGCACATAGCTCCTCCTATGTTTGTAGAAGACTTTGCCCTAATCTACACATTGCCCTAATCTACACATTCTGCGTATGCAGAAAAGTACGCGTGATGAAGGAAGCAGAAACTCAACGACTCAATGAGCTTCACTGATTTTCAAATATCCAGCACCCTGCCTCCTCAGCCCTCCAGTGGACTAACACTTTCCAAACTCCTTCATTTCGGGGAGCACGTTATTACAGGTTGAGTATCCTTTATCCGAAATGCTTGGGACCAGAAATGTTTCGCATTTCAGATTTTTTTGGTTCTTGGAATATTTGCATATACATAATGAGATATCTTGGGGATAGGACCTAAGTGTAAACATGAAATCCACTTATGTTGCATATACACCTTATACACAAAGTCCACAAATAATTTTATACAATATTTTAAATAATTGCACATGATGAAATTTGTGTTAAGTACTGGTGTGTGGAATTTTCCACTTGTGGCATCATGTTGGCACTTAGAAAGTTTCCGATTTGGAAGCATTTCAGATTCTGGATGTTCGGATTCTGGATTTTCAGATTCTGGATACTCAACCCTTACTATGTGTTCAGAATTTGGCAGCTCAATCATAGAAGACTGCAGACTCTAAAATCAGATGCTTTCATTCCTAGGGACTATACCTGAACCCAGGGATTTGTCATCCCCCTTCAGAGGGATTACAATGGCACATCTGTCTGAGTCACAGTGCACTCCCTCACATCCTTCCTACTTTGCTTATGTAATGAGATGATGAAACGCTGCCATATAGAATTCTGTACTCTGGTTCGAGTGCTGTGAGGGGGGACAGGACAACTGGCTGCTCAGCTACCCAGACAATGAGGAAGGCCCTCAGGGCCCCTTTGACATGAGAGACTAAAAAGTATTTATAGCTCTATATAGACTTTCTGTTCAATAATGTCATTTAGTGAATTTTCCCAATTAATTTTCCCAGAGTGCTTATTACTTGGAATCAATTGATTAATTTTGTTGTAAACAATCCTGAAAAATTTTAAAGAGCAGAATCAGCATAGGATCAATGCAAGTCATCTAGGGAAGTGTTTCAGCACTAGCAGCTGGCCGGGCGCCGTGGCTCACGCCTGTAATCCCAGCACTTTGGAACGCCGAGGCAGACAGATCATCTGAGGTCAGCAGTTCCTAGTATCTCCAGTTATGTCACCACTATAACTCTTAGAAATTGTACTTAGCATAAAATGTAACTCTTGTTGGCAGAACTACCAGCATTCTCCCCTGAAATGTGAGCCCTCCCTGTCTACACCGACAGGGCTAACAGGTTCATGGAAATCAAAACAATATCATTTCCAGCACACAGTAACATGGAAAAAGCTCAGCATCATAGAATTTATTCCTTTTGTCCATTCTAACACTTGTTTCTTCCTCTTTTTTTTTTCTTTTCTATACATTTCTTCTCCTTCTGGATGATATTTTATTGCTGTCTTCAGAGAGCTTACTGAAAAAATGTATGTAATAATGACAGGTCAGTGTGTCTTGGTCAGGGCAAGTCACAGAGCAAGAGAGGGTCTCTTTGTAGAAGGCAGGGGGGCATCATTCCCCAGGCACTCATGAAGAATCTCTGCCTGGCATCACCAGCTTGACTTAGCACGTGTGTAACCAAGTCAAATCAGTGTCAGATCAGCTGCATCCACCTCACTAAGAGCCACACACTCAACATCTATGAGCTTTGCACTCCTGGTGTAAAATGAGGTTAACTTGACAAAAGGAATTCTATAGATCTTGTATACAAAATTATGTAATCATTATTCAAAAGTTTACTTTCATCATTAACAGTGATAACAATTATACAGAGAATACAATGTCAGTTTTTAAATAGCATATCCAAAATGCATCATACCCTAAAGAGTAGAAGGGATAATTATCTGCATTGTTGTTATAATGTTTACTATGTGGCCACGCTTTAGAAAAGAGCAGTGGAAAAAGGTTTTTATGGTTGATATTTGAAAACTGGGTTTTTGTTCAGCAAGAAAAATGGCAATTGGTATCAATCTTTCTTATTGATCTCTCTGTTTCTGTTCTCTTTCTCTCTCCCATAATATAAAGGACTCAATATTTTTATACATATCACTACTTAATGGGAAAGGTAAGGGAAGTGCCCAGAGCTATAATCACGGAATGATTTAAAACTTGTACTGTTAATAGTTCTGTTGATCAGTTTTTATGCCTGTGATAAATGTTGGCATATCTCCTGCTCAGGGCTGGAGCTCTCAGTAGAGTTAAAGTGATTTTTAGAAGAGGTGAGGCCGGGCGCAGTGGCTCACACCTGTAATCCCAGCACTTTAGGAGGCCGAGGTGGATGGATCACAAGGTCAAGAAATAGAGGCCATCCTGGTCAACATGGTGAAACCCCCATCTATACTAAACTACAAAAATTAACTGGGCGTGGTGGTGTGCACCTGTAGTCCTAGCTACTTGGGAGGCTGAGGCAGGAGAATCGCTTGAACCCAGGAGGCGGAGGTTACAGTGAGCCAGAATCGTGCCACTGCACTCCAGCCTTGTGACAGAGTGAGATTCCATCTCAAAATAAATAAATAAATAAATAAATAGAGGTGAAGGTGGGAAGAGATGTTCATTAATGGACATTGTGATGGTTAATACTGGGTGTCAACTTGATTGGATTGAAGGATGCAAAGTGCTGCTCCTGGGTGTGTCTGTGAGGGGGTTGCCAAAGGAGATTAACATTTGAGTCAATGGGCTGGGGAAGGCAGACCCACCCTTAATCTGGGTGGGCACCATCTGATCAGTTGCCAGTGCAGTCAGAATAAACGCAGGCAGAAGAACATGGAAAGACTAGACTGGCTTAGTCTTTCAGCCTCATCTTTTTCTTGTGCTGGATACTTCCTGCTCTCGGACATCAGACTTGAAGTTCTCTTGGACCTTTGACCACAGACTGAAGGCTGCACAGTCGGCCTCCCTACTTTTGAGGTTTTGGGAGGCAGACTGGCTTCCCTGCTCCTCAGCTGGCAGATGGCCTATTGTGGGACATCACCTTGTGATCATGTGAGTCAATACTCCTCAATAAACTACCCTTTATATATACATCTGTCCTATTAGTTCTGTCCTTCTAGACAACCCTGACTCATACAGACATGAAATTAAAACTTACTAGAAGAATTGGTCATCAAACAAATTGCACTTTTTTGCATTGTTTCCTCTATCTTTGGTGCCTTGGATACGCTTGCTGGACAAACAGTTTCAAAGAATGCTTTGATGCTGGGTTTCAAATCAGGACCCGTGGGTTGGGATAAGTACCTGCCACTGACCATGCAGGCAGCTACATCATCTACAAGGAGCAGAGCTGCAGAGCTGCTGGATGAATCCCAGGCTCCATTCCTCTCCACAGGCCTCCTTTCTGCCAAGTCACCAAGGAGTGGCAACCTAACCACCAAGCAACGTCTTGTCAGTAAACCGTCTATCAGCACCCTTTTATGCAAACATTACTCCCTGGGCAACCGCCCTACAAACAGAGAATGATTTCTGTTCCAGAAGTCACCCTGCCTTGCTCAATTCCATTTTGTTAGGATATGGGGAAAACATGTCTTTGTTCAACTCTATTTTCTTTTTAAATTGACCCTTACTCCACGAGGTTCAAAAGAATCGAAATTTTTTAGAGAAAATCACAGTTCACACTCTGCCCTCATTATTTCATTTAGAAAAACAGCAGCAGCAATACTGGAATATACAGAAAGCACAAGCCACTGTCCAGGGGGCAGGATCATAGAAAGGAAAGTCACAGAGGCTCCCACGCAGTGGGCTCAGGATGGAGGAAGGCCTCTGTGGGATTCCTCCATCCTGCGTCTGGAGGTGCACTTCTGCTACTCCAATCTACATTCCACTTATAGAGTTGGTACTGTAAAGTATTTTTTAAGGTATTACTATCTCTGAATTTTACTTAATCAAATCTTCTCATGAGGTACAAAAGACCAAAGGATATAAATTCATATTTATGGTAATGGCAGTTGTCATACACCCAATGGCCTCATAGTGGCAGCCATCATTCCAGACAGTTTTCATTTCTGAGCCTGCACACTCAGGGACAGTGAAATGAAGGATATGTGAAGAGGAGAAGAGCGTGTGTGTGTGTGTGTGTGTGTCTGTACCTGCACGTGGACTTGTGACCAAAGTGATGGCTTTGGGTTTCACTCCCTGGGGTTAAGACGAGAGTAATGTCAGTTAATGAACTATTTTAAAGGCTCAACGTGGCTGCTGCGTAGTGGAGAGACTAGGTAAGCAGGAGTGTGAACAAGGACAATTCAGTGAGTGCTGAGGTCCGGGGAGAAGAATGTTGGCTTGGATGAGGATGGTAAGGGGGAAGGAATAGCATCTTTGGGTTTACTTTGAAGGTAGATCTGGGACCATTTGCAGATGGTTTGGATATGAGAAGTGAGAGGAAAAAGTCCAGTATGGCTCCTCCTAGAGTTCTGGCCTGGGAAAGAGGGTAAATGGAGCATCATTTACCTAGAAGGGTAAAGAGGGGGAAAGTTGGTTTAGGAGGCCATCAAGAGCTCTATTTTGGTCATGTTTTGTTTGAGATATTCTTTAATTCAAATGAAGACTACACTAGGCAGTGGGACTTTGAGTCTGGATTTCAGGGGAGAGATAGGAGCTATGGGGTTGTTAGTGTGTAGATGGTTGTAAGGCAGTGAGAATGGGTGAGATCCCTACGGGTGAATGGCAGAGAATAGACTGGAGACCCAAGCCCTGGTACACTCCGGCCTTCAGAGATATCAGGCAAGCAAGGCATCCTGCCAAGTCCTCTCCCTCTGAAGCACTGCGTGCTGTGGTCTGCAGCTTTTATTCTCCCACATAAATACAACAAACAGAAGAGAAAATATATACTTTCATTCCTCTCTTTCTTTCTCTAGAAATGTACATGATAATAGGTAGCTTAGCAAGAACCGTTTAGATACTCCAGACTCTTAGAATTTGTTCAGTTTACCATGTTTAATGAAGAACATTGAGAGCTCAGCTGTGCTTCCTATAAACTGATGATGCACCCATAAATAAATACAATGTCCAGAGAGCTCAAATGTCCAGGCTTAATCTTATAGCAAATCAGAATGCAAGCAACCAAAATTGTTTTTAGTATCAATGTTCCAATTCACATCAACACAATATTTGTGGTTCTAGGAGATAACGGGAAACATTTAACTCAGTTGTTACCCAAATGAGGAGCAGAGCAGGAAAATGCCATTTCTTATGCTTTTCATATTTTAAACATTTTCATATTGTTAGAAAAAAGAACAAAGAAATTCTTTCAGTGAGGCTATATCTCTAAAAGTGGACCCCACTATGTAATCCGGAAGATGTAAAAATGATAGCATTTTCTTAGCCAAAGAAGTGATTTATCACAGAGCTCTCAAATTTATGAGACAGGTTTTATGTCCACTGAGTTCTAGTAGCTTATCTCCTGAGCTATCACTGTTTGCCTAAGTCATAACCGTGAGCAAAAGACCTTCTTCCAATTCTATTAGTTTTCAGAACGTGACAGAAAATCTATTTTGCCTACAATGGCAGAAATGACTTGCTTCACAAATTTAAAATAATACCTTTTTTGATTATCAAAATTATATTAAATGATACAAAATGGTTTTAATTCATTTTATTGATAGTTAATGTTTTCTGGATTTTATGACCTGAGACTGGTGTATTGTATACATATTTATACATTTCAATTCTCACAGTAAGTCAGTGTTTCTAACCCCAGGGATTTTACTTGGCAAAGTTTTTCTTAAATTATTAGGAGACCCTGGCTTTTTCTATTGCCATGACATTTGTCATAGTGGGTGCTTATTACCTGAAACACTAGTATGAAGAATAGTGAGGTTCTTTGACTGCAATTGATAATATTAATGGTAGAACACATTTCTAGGCAAAATCGTATTTTCTCATCATGCCATAGTATTCTTCCCTGTAAATGCAAAGAAGTTTCGCTTAAGAAACTTATATTCTTACGCTTTGCTCTGAAGAGTTTTTTATAATGAGCACACATGAGTATTTACAGTTACTGAAAATAATTAGCTAGAATGTGAGTAATGTGCCATAAGAATCGAACATTCTGCCCACAAGATAGAAAAGATAGGAAGGAGTGAAAGGCTTCCTAGAAAATACCTGAAAATTACAGTCGAAATTGGAGATACAGTAAAACAGAAAAGAAAAAAAGGCAACCAGTCATATAATTTTCTTTGAAGGCTTCTAATAGATTGAAAATAATACCAGAAAAATGTGAAATCTCATGGACTATCAAGGCTGGAAGAAAACCTATTATGGTAAGGTCCAGAACCCTCATTTTACACAGGAGGAAACTGAAGTCCAGAGAGCATTTAAATCCCTCTCAGCATTGCGCCTTTTCCCCAGGCTCTTTAATCGGATGGAGGAAGAAGAGGAGAAGGTCCGCTTATGTGTTCTTTTGCTTTATACTTCAAGTCTGAAATATTTCAATACAGAGGGGAAAAGAGAATATTAGAACACATCAAAGTCAAGGACAGCTGGATCTACAGCAGATAGGATTGATGAGTCTTTGTAGATGTTCAAATATATAAATTTTGCCATATAATGGTGAAGAAGGAAGAGAAAGCAAGAGTAAGAGGCCAAATGCCTGGCAACACACTAGCTGGTTTGTGACCGTCATTCTCAGTACCTCTTGATCTACCTTTAGTTGCCATTTTCTTAATTTTTAAGATGTGTCAACAAGCATTAAACATATCCAAAAGCTTCCTTTGGGGCTGCCTTTTCCCAAATATTTAGGGCTAATTCTGAAGTGTATATGGTACATGAATTTTGGTGCAAAACCAACCATTCACAGGTTATGGAAAGCAGGTGGAGGTGGGGGTTGAACCTTCACAAGCACGCAGGGCCCGCGTGCACTGTGTGCCGGCTGC
This sequence comes from Macaca fascicularis, assembly GCF_037993035.2. Classification (NCBI taxonomy): domain Eukaryota; kingdom Metazoa; phylum Chordata; class Mammalia; order Primates; family Cercopithecidae; genus Macaca; species Macaca fascicularis. Next base: position 7,930,015 of record NC_088380.1, on the reverse strand, counting down.
TAAGCCTGCTCTAAGTCTCTGATGCCTGCAATTTGTCTCGGGAAGAATCTTGTGCAGCAGATATTATCATTGCTTATATGGCCTGCTGTGTATCTCTGATACCTGCAATTTGTCTCGTGAAGAATCCTCTGGGGCAGATATTATCATTGCTTACATGTTACAGGTCAGGAAACTGAGGCACAGAGTGTTTAAAAAATCCAAAACTCCAAACGAACAGAACCAAAAATCCAGGGTTGGTCACATATCAGGCAGAGCTGAAAGGGGTGTGTTAGAAGCTGAAAGGCACATTCGCACACCTTCAAAGAAGGACAAGGAAGGGGTCTTCTTAGTGAGGGAATCCTGAATAGGATGAAGGTCTCACCTTTCTTCAGGACACAAAACTTTCCTACAATAACTTTTTATGGGGAACTGGTTCAGACTGGTTTCTTTGCTTACAATTTTTTTTTTTTTTAATCCCAACTTTTTTTCTCTTTTATTTTAATTCATTTTTGTTTCACTGGAGGAAATCCGCAAATGAAATGCCATAATAGATGTGTGGAAGTTGCATTTTCTGAATCCACATTTGCCTGAAAGTCTTTATTTTAACCTTATTTACAAATATTAGTTTTTTACAAATATTTACAATATTTACAAATATGAGTTTAACTTCGCATATAAATTGAAGTGCAAAATACTTTTCTTAAGTATTTTTAAGATGTTTGCTTTGACAACTGTTGTTGTTTATGCAAAATGCAAATCTGACTCTTGCCCCATGGCAGAAAACCTAGTTATTTTCTCTCTAGAAGCTGTTAGGATTCCTTTCCTTATCCCTAACACTGAAATAGTAGCAGCACAGCAATGAGTCTAGCATGGTTATTTGGAAAGTCCGTTGAATAAGTGAAGACTTAGGTTCATAAGGGGAGCATCTTATCATTTCCTCATTGTTTTCAACATAAACAAATGTCTGTAAATAATTATGTAAAGAAGAATGGGGATAAAGGTTTTACCGGGCAGAAATTTATGTATTTGATTAGGAATTTGTTCACTCACTAGTAACCTGGTGATCCAACCAGTCATCCTCCTTCCCAAAGTTCTTATACCACACTGGACATTGTCTCATTGGTAATGAAGGTTGAACGTTCTTTAATCTTACTTCTTCAATGTCTCTTTCTTCATTGTCTATTGGCTGAAAAAGTCTATCCTGGTCTTTATGGATTGTGCCAGCTTTCTTTTCTGAGGACTTTGAAGGTACAAATGCCAGCTCCGCTTTTATTATCACTTTTCAAAACTTTCCAGTGAATCCAGGGACATACAACTTAGGCCTCAGCCATCCATCTACCCTGATATTTTAAAGCATTGGCTACTTTCCATGGATTTTCTTTAGGCCATTTGCAATTCAAAAAATAGATACCTTTAATAAGCACATGCACCTTGAGTGATTATAGAAATGTGTAAGATGCCCACAACTTGACTAAGGCAGGTAATGTCATTATCTCTGCTCTACAGGTAAGGAAATTAAGGACTAGAATGATGAAGTAACTTTCCTAAGGTCACACAGTTATCAAAGGTTTCCAAGGATTCACAACCAAAAGCATGAAACTACAGCCATGCTCATAACAAGGACAGAATAGTCCCTCTCAACAAATGATTCAAAGAAGAACATCAGTTAAGGGCACTGCATTATTAACTAGGGTGTTAACAGACTCAGCCTTGTTCTGAGACTAACCGTGCCTCGGGAGGATTAATATGATACTACTGTATAGCAAGAATTTGGTGGGGCAGAGTGTATGAAAACTTAAGCTAAGGGTGTAGCTTTGGGAATGGCAAATAGAAACTGACATGTAGGAAGAACTATATAACAGAGCAATTAATTGTATGGGGGACAAGAAGAGAAAGTGGAAGCCAAAAAGGGAAGTTTAGAGTTGGGGTGGGAGAGAAAAAGGTGGAGTCATTCACAGAAATAGACAGGGTGATTGAAGAATGGGATTTGGGCAAAGACGGTGTTTGAACATTCTGAGTTTATGGTGTTAATGAAAAATGATCTGAAACTCAAGACAAGGTACAGGAATTACTTAATCGAAAGCCAATTATATAGACAGGATGACTAAAAATGTGTGATGGGCTAAAAGCTGGCCAGCATAAATATGGAGAAACTGTGCCCCTGTTCAGAGTCTTAGAGAATGTATGTGTTTGTTGAGAGGGAATAGAAAGGGTGTCTCCAAAGGACATGGAGAGGTAAAAAGAAGTCAGAGAACTGGACTGGTACCAGGTGATGCCCCAAGAATAGTTTTTCCCCAAGTAGACAAAAATGTGGGCAGCAGAAGGAAACACTGAGGAAATCAAGGAGGAGGATGGAAAATGCCTTTAAATTTAGGAAGTGTTTTCAGTTGAACAGTGAATTTAGATGGCAGTTCAACAGCAAAGTTAAGAAGTGGGTAAGTATTGAGGAAAGAAAAAAGAAAAGTAACTACTTTTTCAAGAAATTAGTGGTGAGTGAAAGGAATCAAGAATGAAGACAGTATTTGTGAGATATTTAAGAAAATATAACTTTTTTAGTTTATTTATTTTAAAATAAGAGAAACTGGAATGCATATCAGCCAGGGATAACACAGACATGCATTATTGGAGCCATTTAATAAATAATAACTATATTGTTAAAATGTGGTAAGGTATTCTAAGATGCTCAGAAGACATATCAGAAAAAGAAAAGAGGTCTTAAAAATCATACTTTTAAAGAAAAGAAAACACACAATAGAATGTGATTATTATTTAAAAAAATTAGTCCCTCACTAGTTGGTATGAGATTAAAAGAAACTAGAATAAAATTTAGAAAGATTAGGAAACAACACTAAGTATTAGGAAACAGAATGAGAGACATTAGATATGGTATAATAATTCTTACCACAAATGAAAATGGTCTACATTTAGTTCCCCAAAGAGCAAACTATGTTTAGATTTAGAAGGAAATCAAAATGTCATGGATTAAAAGATAAATGTTTAAAGAAACTAGAAAAAAAAAATCACCAAAATATTGTTAAGGAAAAAAAGAAAAAAAAAAAAGAAATGAAACCAAAATGAGGAGCCTTTCCTGTAAGCACAAACACAACAAATCTGCTCCATAGAATAATGTCGTTCAACACAGCTTTGGTATCTGTGGATACCAGAAAATACAAAAAATTCAGGGGATAAAAACAAAAAAGTATAGTTTGTGGAAGATTAATGTATATGAGCTCAGGTAGAAAGCACTAGAGTGAATAGACTGAGTGTCTGGATACAAGATAAATGTACATCCCAACAGTATTCCTGGATATTATTTATAATCTGGTAAAATTCATGCTGAAAAAAATAATCTTTTTGCTAGAGCATGCTAACCTATAAAATTTCTAGAATAGACAGTTAAATTATTTAGAAACTGCAGAGAAAACACTAAAAGCATGCTGATTGATTTAATGGCATATTTTCACAAATAGAAAAATCCAACATTTCTGAATGTGAAGGCTAAAGAAATATATTTGAAAATCTGAAAAAAAAATCCTACCACAGTCTCTGTAGATACAGAAAAAGGATTTTAAAAAATAAAAAAAAATTCTAATTAAAAAATATACTTGAGTGTTTTTTGGTAGTAGGTATCGTTCTCTCATTTTCACATTTAGAACTCCTTTAATGAGTTCTTGAAAGGCTGGTCTAGTGGTAATGAATTCCCTTAGTGCCTGCTTGTCTGGAAAATATTTTATTATTCCCTTGATTATGAAGGTTAGTTTGGTGAGATATGAAATTCTTTGTTGGAATTTCTTTCTTTAAGAATGCTGAAAAGAGGTCCCCAATTTCTCCTGCTACAAAGTCTGCTATTAGCCTCATGGGATTTCATTTGTACATGATCTAATCTTTTTCTCTAGTTGCCATTAAAATTTTTTCTTTAATGTTGACCTTAGACAGTCTGGTGACTATATGCATTGGTGACGTTCATTTTGTATATACAGTGTCTGGAAATAGCATTCTGGACATCATCTTGGGAAATAATTTATGACTATGTCCTCAAAACCAATTGCAACAAAAACAAAAACTGACAAGTGGGACCTAATTAAACTAAAGAACTTCTGTACAGAAATAGAAAATAATAACATTGTAAACACACAGCCTACAGAATGGGAGAAATTATTTGTAAACTATGCATCTGACCAAGGTCTATCCAGAATCTATAAGAAATTTAAACAATTTAACAAACAAAAAACAAATAATCCCATTAAAAATGGGAAAAAGACATAAACAGATACTTTGCAAAAGAAGACTTACAAGCCACCAACAAACATATTTAAAAAATGCTCAATACGACTAATCATTAGAAATGTAAACTAAAACCGCAATGAGATACCATTTCATACCAGTCAGAATAACTAGTATTAAAAAGTCAAAGAACCACACATGCTGGTGAGGCTGTAGAGGAAAGGGAATGTTTATACTGTTGGTGGAAATGTAAATTAGTTCAGCCACTGTGGATGGCCATGTGGAAATTTCCCAATGAATTTAAAACAGAACTACCATTCCACCTGGCAATCCCATTACTGGGTATATACCTAGAAAAAAATAAACCATTCTACCAAAAAGACACATGTACTCATATGTTCATTGCAGCACTATTCACAGTCACAAAGACATGGAATCTACCTAGGTGCCCATCAATGGTGGACTGATTAAAGAAAATGTGGTACATGTACACTATGGCATACTATGCAGCCATAAAAAAAGAACAAAATCATGTCCTTTCCAGCACCATGGATGCAGTTAGAGGTCATAATCCTAAGCAAATTAACACAGAACACAGAAAACCAAATACCACATGTTTTCACTTATAAGTAGGAAGTAGGAGCTAAACATTGGGTACTCATGGACATAAAGATGGGAACAACAGACACTGGGACTACTAGAGGGAGGAGGATGGACAGAGGCAGAGGGTCAAGAGTTGAAAAACTCTTGGGCACTATGCTCAGGACCTGGGTAATGGGATCAGTCATACCCCAAACCTATCACCCCCTGAATCTAAAATAAAAGTCAAAATGATACACATATATCATTGATGATAATCTTGCAAGATATATTCATGGTAATCTTGCAAGAGATATACATATATATGTATGCATATATATACACACATATATGTATGTGTTATGTATTTATATGTATATCTTGTTATCAAGATATACATGTGTGTATATATATCAAGTTTTATATACATGTATCAAGTATCAAGTAGTGGTAATCTTGCAAGATAGAGGAAGTACTGCAATACAGCACTTATAGCAATTACAAATACAGCAATTACAACTGTGAAGTTACTGGGACAAGGACATAGAGACAAACTCCTTAATAAGAGACAGTTCCATTTGGCCTAAAATGTTTTAAAAAATTAATATATGACAAAGGAGATATCATAATAGAACAAAGCACAGAATGATAACTCATAAATAAGAGAAAAAACAGCTTCACATCTTTTACCACAATCATCTTTGTTATTTAAGTTTGAGGTGCTTGGGAATCTCTGTGTTTTTGATCTGCATTTTTTACAACTCTAGTTTTAGCACAATCAATATAGATAGAGATTCATAGAATCTGTGAATCTCGGGGCAAATGTAATGGACAGTCTGGCTACCACGTAATCTACAAAACTATCCACATCTTTGTCAGGTGCTGAATGCCCCACCTCAGCAGCTATAAAGGACTGCAGGCATCGTAGAGTGTCTGGTCCCTACCCACATCTTTGAAAGAGGGCTTGTGACTGAAGAGCATCAGAACCAGGTCTCATAGTTCTTATAATCTCCTGCCTTGAAATGCATAGAGTGACAGGGAAGACAGGGTAAGATCAGCTTTTCAAATTTCTTATCTCTCTATTCAAAGAGTGCTCCAATGATGAAAGACGGAACAGTGAGCAAGCACAAAACTTTCTTTGAGGCATCAGAAAAGCTAATTTTCCAAATCCATTCACAGCTGGATAATCAAATTAGCTGTTATTTCTTTAGTCTTAGAAGACAGTGTAGCCCATTATCCTCTGTTTCAAGGGTAAAGAAAGATAGCAAGATATGAAATAAACTAGTCGTTGCATAGAGACAACACCCATGAAATACCATAAAATTGGTATATTTCTATTTTTCTGCATAATAATATTCTTGATTTGATCTGCTCTAGGCTTCCCTCTTATATTGTTCATTTCCCAATTAAATGAAAAAAAAAATAATGTTACCAAAGGCAGAAGACAGTAGTCATAAATGCTAATTTACATGAGAAACAAAGTTACCATTTTTCATGAAAACATACCAAAAGCAAACTTTAAAGACATTTTAAAATTCTCCCATTATTCATCGGCAACTTTGAGAGATCTGTCAATTCTCTGTAATATAGAATTTGTCACATTTTATGTTCATTTCTGTCAGTTGATGAAGTACATTGCTCTATAATGGAAAAATTTTCCTCTGTTTTTCAATAAAGCATTCACAATTCCACTCATATCTTTTCAAGAGGCCCACTCATATAAAAGTGTTGTGTCTTCGGAGCCCAGATTTTGATCATGATCCACCTGTCTCTTTAAGGGGTAGAATCTGTGGTTTGACATTTGCCTTTTTGTACTGACCTTGCAATACCCACTCGTAAATATTCCTCTAAACACTTTTTTCCTTGACTCGTGAATAAAATTCACCAGCGGAGATCTGGAATAATAATTATGTTAACTACTGTACTTATCAATGTCAAAATCTAACACTGTTTTAAAGATTCATTACCCTGCAAACTGTCGTCACAATTGCATCCCTCAGTCAAGTGTTTTAATAAAGACTAGTTTAAATGCTTGTTCTTCCTCAGATCTGGATTAATTTAACAGGCTGGGATGATGTCGAGCCTGTGTTTTATCTTTGACATAAAAATTGCATCTTTCATAACACAGAAAAAATCCATGTCTACACTCCCTACTGGAAGGAGACTAATCACTTCTATAACAATAAGGTTTAAATAACTCAAGTTCATAGAAATATGTCAGCCAAAATTACACTAAAACTAGAGGAATACAGGCCTGGGAGGGAGAATGAAGCATTGTAAATCTCTGCTGTTTATCCTGGCTTGGTGTTTGAAGTTTCAAGATGACCAAGTATTACTTTTGTGAATGATGATATAAGTGAGCCTCATAATGAATAGGAAGATGTATGCAATAATATCTGAGCTCATCCAGAGCAGTCATGAGGTATGGGTGTGCAAAGATTGCATTTAACCTGCATAGAATTTAGAAAAAATAGAGGGAGAGATTTATGAATGGAGACTGTAAAGGGTGTAAGAATAACTCAGGAGTCCAAGGATTGCTACAAACCATGAGGAGTACAAAGTACTGGAAGACATGATTTTAGGACTATTAATAAGTAATTATTACAAAATAAAAAAGCCACAGGTGGCAGCTCTAGCCATCTCCTTGGGTTAAACATGAGAAAGCAGTAACAGGTTTCCTGGGCCTTTCTCACTGCTGTGCAGTGGACTCTTGGTCATTTTGAAACTTCAAACACCAAGCAAGGATAAAGAGAAGAGATTTACAATGCTTTGTTCTTCCTCCCAGGCCCATATTTCTCTAATTAATTATATGTATGGATTAATACATATTATGAAGGTTGCTCAGAGAGAGAGAGAGCAAGAGAGAAAGAGCAAGTTAGTGCAGAACATATTTCTGTGTTTTGTCAGTTGGTGTTTGGAGAGCATATGTTCTCACTTACTCCATGCAGGGCACTGTAGTAGGTTCTAATACTCTAAAGAAAAATAATGAAATAGTAGCCATCGCCACCCATATTAGTCCATTTTCACACAGCTCATAAACACACACCTAGTTCACAATTCACAAAAGAAAGAGGTTTAATGAACTTAGAGTTCCACGTGGCTGGGGAAGCCTCACAATCATGGTGGAAAGCAAGGAGAAGCAAATCACATCTTACATGGATGGCAGCAAGTGGAGGGAAACTCTTATTTTTAAAACCATCAGGTCTCATGAGATTTATTCACTATCATGAGAACAGCATGGGAAAGACCCACTCCCACGATTCAATGATCTCTCACCTAGACACTCCCACAACACGTGGGAATTATGGGAGCTACAAGATGAGATTTGGGTGGGGCCATGGAGTCAAACCATATCACCGCCAAAGATTTCAGGGTCTAGTTTTATGATGGCAGAAATGGGCCCTAAACAGGCTGGCTAGGAAGATGATGACCCTAGGAAATGAATCGCTGGGTCACTTCATCTGGGATCAAACTCTCAGGTGGCTGCTGAAATGGCTGTCGCATTCCAGTGATGCCTGGACCAGCCAAGTCACAGGAAGAGCCTGTGCTAAGACTCCTGCAAGGCACTTGCACACATTGACCTCATGCTGGGAGTGTGTTTTGTTTCTTTCAAATGCACTTTTCTTCCTCCAATCATTGGTTCCTGCCCTGGAGGAACAGAAACACACTAGAATGGCCGAGTCCACACTACTAACTAAACTTTGTCCAAGGGATGGTCATTTCCTTCAGGGCAGAGGTCATAGGCGTGGCCTGCTGAGCCTCAAATTCTATCAGATGAGTCTGAACTCATTCTACAGTCAATGATAAAATATTTGTGTTTTTATTCTATGCTACTGGTTTAGAAAATAAAGTGTTAATTTCCCAGATAATCTGCCTCACGAGGAGCCAGAAAGGTATTGAAAATAGGACCACACACACAAAAATATATGATAACAAAGAAAATTCCATCTGGAGGCCAAACACGATTTGCTAACCTCCTGTCACCTTGAATCTGCTCAATCACCAGGTGCCCGAGTCCACAGCACAGCAGTGAGAAAGGCTCAGGATATCTGTTGCTGCTTTCTCACGTTTAACCCATGATGGCTGGAGCTGCCACCCGAGGCTTTTTTATTTTTGCATTTCAGCTCTAATAATTCCACTGGCTGCTGACTGATGTTTATCTGGAGGAGAAGCTCCTAGCCTTTTTGCTTTTTCCATTTTTATAATGAGGATTGTGCTTGTAGTTAAACTGCCCAACCTTGAAACTCTCAAGCTCTGGATAGCAGTTCTTTCCTGGAATATGGTTATAACGTGACACGCACTGATATGTGCTGATTCTTTTGCCTAGAGGATCAGTTGGTTTACTTTTAACATTTAATTTTCTATTTTTACTTTAATATGCTTCTAAAACATAGTTAAACTTAGTAGAGGCTTGAATTTCTGTCTTAATGTATTCTTTTCATGTTACCTAAAATTTTGTTGACATTTTATTCCTTTTCGTGTTTTCCAGGTTATTTGCCTAGTTTAAAATAAACTTTTCCTTTGTTTCTATTTGGATTAAAACCTTTTTAGTAGCTATTACCAGAACATTAGCTACATATACAATGGACTACAGCTGTGACTATTTAGTAAATGTAATGCAGGAAACTCAGTTGCCTTTCTTCTTCTTCTTCTTCTTTTTTTTTTTTTTTTGAGACAGAGTCTCACTCTGTCACCCAGGCTGTAGTGCAGTGTTGTGATCTCAGCTCACTGCAACCTCCGCCTCCTGGGCTCAAGTGATTCTCCTGTCTCAGCCTCCCAAGTAGCTGAGATTACAAGTGCTCACCACCATATCCGGCTAATTTTTGTATTTCTAGTAGAGATACGGTTTCGCCATTTTGGCCAGGCTGGTCTTGAACTCCTGACCTCAGGTGATCCGCCCACCTCGGCCTCCCAAAGTGCTGGGATTATAGGTCTGAGCCACCACACCTGGCCCCAAACGTATTGTCCTGGCCACTGTTGACCACCGTTTGTTCAAGACCAGTGGTCACTCCTTCACCCTCTTCTCACTATGAGTCTTCAGCATGTGACTATGTTGGCCACTATCCCACTTATACTTTCTTCTCTTGGCTTCTATTGAACCATTTCTCTGGCTTTTCCTCTATTGTAGTGAATCCTTACAATTTTTTGTTGCTTTGGCATCAATTTTAAATTTAGATTGGTCTTACTCAAGCAAAGTCTAATCATGTTTGACACAGTTTCCATTCCCCCACCTCCTTGCAATTTCTCAAGGTGGTCAATCAAGACATCTGCCTTGTACACTGCCTCCTGGTAACCACCTCCCCATGGGACAGCTGGATACACCCTACTAATCCCATACCCTGCATAGACTGCACAGGTATTCCACCCACGCTGACCTTCTCTCAGTCACAGCATGACCCCATAGGGCATGTGCCTGCTTGTTCTAAACCCACCAATTAGAAACCCAATTGCATAATGTCTTGAACCCCAGTAAAGGCTTTGGCCCACAGCTCCCTCTCTCTCTTGCTCTGCACCTGCTGGTTGACCCTGTGTGTCCTGGATGCCTCCCTGCTTTTTGCTGGCCCTGCAAATGGTGCTGCGCCCTCTCTTATCCAGATCTGTAAACAATAAACTGCTTCTGTCATTTCATGGGTTCCGATGAGTTGCCTCTTCTACCCCATCCTAACTTGTTCCTGGTCAGGCCTCTCTGGGAGAGTGGCTGTCTTGGTAGGAATAAACTGGACACAGGTCAGACGAGAGCCGCAAGGGCACGTGCCAGGATAAACAAGCTTCCCGTGAGAGGGACACCTGGCCACAGGCAAGACACTTAGGTATCAGGCCATCTGTGACGTCAAAGAAGGATCCCATGAAAGGCGCATGGGAAACATCCACGACCACATCCCCAGTATCCCCATCAGGGCAGGGCTAGACTTTACAGCCACTAACATGAGAGGGAACTCAAGACCAAATTAGGAAAAAATAAATCATCTATATAACTGGTTGATTTTTCTCAGTGACTTGGGCTTCTTCGTCTTCCTCTATTCCTGCTCAAATATTCGTGTGCTTTGAGGTTTGGTCCTGGACCCTTTTTGTGTTTCCTAATCCCACTCTCTCCTTGGGGTATGTCATCTGGTTCTGTAGCTTGAAATAGCAACTATATGCTGATGACTTTCAAGTTCACATCTTTAACTCCAGATCTTATGTACAGCTGCTGGCTTGGCATCTCGAAATCAGCTGTTCAAAACTCAACTCTGGATTTCTACTCTACCTTACCTCCCAATAAATAACGTGACCAAAGATGTTGAAACGTTAGATGTCACACCAACCATCATCCCGTGGCTCAAGTTCAAAACCCAGAAAGCTCTCTTCCTTATTTTATTTTGATTTCACTCAGTATCTAATCCAAAAGTAACCCACACTAAATCAATGTTAAAATATGTCCTAAATCTGTCTACTCTCACCAAAGTTATTCCTGTCTCCAGCCTGTACTGCTGCCATAGTATGTCATGGCTTCCAAAGAGTCACCTACTGACACTCATCCTTTCTCCAACCCATCCTCTACTAGGAGCCAGAAGGATCCTCTAAGAATGCTAATCAGTTTACATTGCTATCTTACTCAAAACTCTGCAGTGACTTCCCACTCAATATAACATTCCAAGTCCTTGACCCACCTTGCAAGGCCTGGCATGTAGTCTGGCTCCTGCCTCTCTCTCCGCAACTGTTCCACTGGCCCCTATATTTCTCAAACAGGCCACTTGGCTCCTGTCTCAAGACCTTGGTAGTTCCCACTCCTTTTGCTAGGAACACTTTTCCTCAGGCCCTCCTAGGTCTGAGACCTTCAGAAATTTGTATTTCAACCTAGATATCATATCCCCAGAGAAGCCTCCCTGCCTGGCCCCTCCAACAGGCCTCTTGGTCTTCTCCAGCCACCATACTTTGTCACTTTATCTTGTTATCTCTTCTCATGAAATTATGGGTTTGATAAATTACAGTCTGTCCCCTTCTATTAGAATTTAAGCACAAAGAGAACGGGGACCTCTAGTCTTGGCTACCTCTGCATTCCCCAACCTGGGGAAATCGCCAGAACCTAACAAGCCAAAAAAACTGTAAATTTGATAAATAGGAGAAGAGGGCTTTTCCGTATCTTGCATAATCCTGTATTTAACAGAGGAATAGATGTAAAAATACTATGCAATTTGAAAAGGGTATGAATGGGTTTATGTGAGTATCATTGTCTCACATGCCTCTTGCATTGCATTCTGAGTGCATCATATCGTCTACTTTTATGACAATGTTAGTCTTGAGGAGGAATTTTCACATCCAGTAACACACAAATATTAAATGTCCCATCATATGTAAATACATTAAAGGAATCTTCTACAGAATTTCTGGGATAAAATTTCTTAAAATCTTGACAGCACTCAGATAACCCTAAAAGTAAAATCTCCAAAAATAATACCATTTGAAGACACATATGCAATTAACAAAACCTGAAGTTCATGAGTCCTAACCTTCAATTTGGTACAGATATAAATGGATACCTTGGTTCAGTAAACACATCACTAGTGCCGTAGGAGGTATATGTATCTGCAGCTGTGCTCATGGTAATATACTATTAAATATGCATGATCAGTAACTTTAACATTTTGAAGTCAGCACCAGGAAAGGAAGTTCAAAATGCCTTTCCCCCCATTAAGAGGCATAGTGGCCTACCTGTGATTACATTTGCAGAAGAAAAATACAACAGCAATCACAGAAGATTTGAGTTTTGTTTCTATATGTGACAGATATCACAAGAATGTTTAATGAAACAAAAGGGCTGATTTTAGGATTTATTTTTATTGGATTTACTGCTATCAAATGATATCAAACTTTCTTGAATCTTTTTGCTAGATTATCCATTGCCTATTAAACATTTTTGCCAGCATTAAGGTACCATATCACAGAGTATTAAAAATAGACAATCCCCAGGAAATACTGAAAATTCGAGGGCCTCAGAAACATCAAAATCAGGTGTTTTCCTTAGTACGTGACTTCTGAGTTTGGGGGCTTCTTGCGTATTATCGACAAAAATCTGCTTGTCATAATCTGGAGTAATATAACTGCTTCCAGGTGTTTCTTCAGCAAGACAGGTGAGTTGCTTCTTCACTGGGGACATGAGCAGGAGGTCTTGCTCAAGTTTCTTATACAGAGGAAACTTCTAGAGAGTTTAACTTTATCATTTGGCTTTTCTACTGCCATGATGTAAATAGACACCTACATATATTTAATTGTTAAAAGAATCTCTGCTTGATTAATTGCATTAATTGCTATAATTCTTTTTTTTTTTTTTCCTTTAAAGCAAAATGTCTTTTTTTTTTTTTTTTTTTTTTTTTTTTTTCAGACGGAGTCTCGCTCTGTTGCCAGGCTGGAGTGCAGTGGTGTGATCTTGGCTCACTGCAACCTCTGCCTCCCAGGTTCAAGCAATTCTCCTGCCTCAGCCTCCCGAGTAGAATAGCTGGGATTACAGGTGCCTACCACCATGCCCAGCTAATTTTTGTATTTTTAGTAGAAATGGGGTTTTACCATGTTGGCCAGGCTGGTCTCAAACTCCTGGCCTCAGGTGATCTGCTCGCCTTGGCCTCCCAAAGTGCTGGTATTACAGGCATGAACCTCCATGCCTGGCCAAAATGTCCATTTTTTTTTTTTTTTTAAAGAATGAACAAATACTTGCTAATGTGGCTTTTGTAAACCCGACTAATGGCCTGCATTTATGTTCTTTGTTAGGCATCAAGACTGGATAGTGATTCCTGCGAGTTCCTTCATCCTCCCCCTGGATCCTGGATCTGTAACTATTGATTTCTCCTTAAAGGAGGTTGAGTGCACAGTCATAGCAAAACCTTCACTGCAATCTTCGCAAATATGTGGTGATCTCAACCCTTCTAACTAAAGGACTTCTCAGAAAATACTGCACACTTGATTTAAGGATTATTGACATTTTTCTGGGGTTAATTTTCATTTCTCATTGAAAAGCACCCATAGACATCACGGCAAAATTGTAGCATTCTGAAACATCTTGTCCTGGAATTTCTCAATGAGGCATAACAACTGAGCTTCATGAGAATTTAAGTAACCCATATAATACAATGGGGTGCAAATTGTGAAAATATTTCTTGAAGTTCATTCTGATGGATTGGAATAGCAAACACTGTGATGAGAACCTTTTATGACATCTCAGCTCTTCTTTTTTTTGTTTGTTTTCAATTTTCAAGTAAAGTGTATGTGTCATCTTCCACATCATTTAATCTTTCACTAATGAGAGTTGAGAAAAAAGCAATAACCAACACTGGCTTAAGCTATGCCTTCTGCATTGGGGAAGAGATGCCAAAGAGAAAAGCATATACTAATCATTTAATAAAATGAAAAAAATGTGGTGACCAAGATGGATGTAAGTTATGGCCTCTTTATCAAGGAAGAGATACCAAAGAAAGAATGACACAACTAATGATTTAATAAAAGATGAAAAGTGGAGATCTCAAAAACATAAGTGGGGGATGTGGGAGAGTTTAATTAATGGTCTGAGATGCCAGAACCCAGGAAAGGCCTTTGTATCTGAGCCAAACTGTACCTACCGCACGATGTGTGTTTCTCCTGTTAGGCTCTCTCTGTTGGGCATGTCCCCCAGCCCTGTACCTCAAAGCTCAGAGATGACATTTACATTAAAATGTGCTGCTTTAATTCTTCAGCAACTGCAGTGAGAAAGCCTCACTGGCTTGAATTCCTCTCACATGACTAACGTTCAGCTTGGCTTTATGAAAAGGTACATAACTGTTGAGATGCCTCAACTCAAGTCCACGTACCAACTCAGGTGAAGACAATTGGGTAAAACAATTAGTCTTGTCATTGATGAGTCCGCCTAAGGTCTATTTCATTGGTGAAAAGTAAACTGAACATGCAGAGATGGGGTTGGTAAAAGACTGTTTTGAATAACTCACCACCACATGTCCAAGCAGACAAAGCTGCAGAGTCCTCTGTTCAATCTCCTTGCCTCCAAGAAAAAGAAAGCTGATCCTGGAGGGATCTTTGGGGATGGCATGGCTGGCATCAAACTCTCCCCACGCCTCGGCATGGTCATGGAGGGAGCAGGGCGGCAGCTGATTTCTGTTGCTTCATGTTAGTGCATGAGAATTCAATGGAAGAACAGCTACTGATTGGCTTCTCAGCAGGATACAATGTTGGATGCTTAAAGTTGCTCAGAGTTGTTTCTACTCTTTGTAGGACTTTCATCAAAGAGTCCTTCATGTCCTGGAAAATCTCCAGTTAACATTCCCAGAGATCAGACCAGAAAACCCATGCAAAACCAACATGAAAGACAGAAGGGCCCTGGAAGTTACACTTACTCACTGAGTGATCTGGGCCAAGTAATGTGAATAGTTTCTTTATTCGGTTTAAATGGGAAAAGGGACTTAGGTCCTAGAGTTGCTGTAGGAATAAAGAAGACAGAGAGTGGTAGGCCGACTAACGGTCCCACAAAAGTATCTTCATCTTAATCCTTGGAATCTGGGACTATGTTAGGTTTCCTGGCAAACCAGGAATTTTGTGGATGTGATTAAATTAAAGATCTTGAAATGGGGAGTTTATCTTGGATTAGCCTGGTTAGTCCAGTGTAATTATAGAAGCCATAAGAGTAAAGCAGGAGGGTTGGAGTCAGAGAAAGGGAAGAAGATGCAACAGCAGAATCAAAAGTCAGAGACAGGCCTGGCTCAGTGGCTCATGCCTGTAATCTCAGCACTTTGGGAGGCCAAGGTGGGCAGATTGCTTGAGCTCAGGAGTTCAAGACCAGCCTGGGCAACATGGCGAAACAAATACAAAATACAAAAAATAACAGAAGTTAGCCAGGTGTGGTGGTGGACACCTGTAGTCCCTCCTACTTGGGAGACTGAGATGGGAGGATCTTTTGAGCACCAGTGGGCAGAGGTTGCAGTGAGCCGAGATCATGACACTGCACTCCAGCCTGGGTGACAGAGCCAGACAGTGTCTCAAAAAAAAAAAAAAAAAAAAAAAAAAAGACAATGAAGGAGAGAGAGAGAGAGAGAGAGAGAGAAGAGAGAAAGCAATTGAAAGATTCTGTCCTGATGACTTTACATATGGAAAAGGGGCTAGGATCTGGGAGCGAAAGAATGCAAGCAGCCTTCAGAAGCTTGAAAAGGCCAGGAAATGAATTCTCCCTTCAAAATCTCCAGAAAAAAACAGCCCTGCTAATATCTTGACTTTAGCTCAGTAAGACTGATTTTGGACTTATAACCTCTGAAACTGTAAGATAAAAAATCTGTTCTGTTTTAAACCATCAAATTTGTGGAAATTTATTATAGCAGCAATAGGAGTCTGATACAACAGTACACATAAAGTACTACATAAACTACCCGGGAAATTATAAAAACTTAAAGAAATAGTACTTGCTTCTGTTTGATTTTCCAAGTTTTAGCAGCCCAAATCTAGAAAAACTTCAAAAACTCTTCACCTTGCAAAACAAATGAGCCATAAAACGCATTCAATAAAGTCATTGTAATACCTGCTATCACATTAGGATTAAAAACAGGAAAGTTTGTCATTATCTACCCAACCATGACCACCCAAGGATCACTTTCTTGTTCCACTAAATTCTGCAGAGAGGAAGACAATTTTGTATCCAAGGACAGCCAGAAAGACTACTGGTTCACTAACCCCCACAGAGAGTTGCAGAATCCAGGTATAGCATGGGGTCTCTGTGCCTCGCTTGACCAGCATTTTTTACTGAAAGGACTGTTCTGTCATATTTGATCCACAGGATGGTTTAGATTAAGTAAATCACAGACACACACAAAAATTGTTAAATTACTTTAAAACAAATACAATATATAAATCAAAGAGGGTTTATTCTCCCTCTATGAAATAGCAAACCTGGCTTTTACTCCTACGGAAACAGCATTTATTTCAACTGCCTAGGCAGTTAGCAAACACTGTTTTTGTTTTGCTGTGAATCCAGCTCTCATTAATTCCTGAGAGCCTATTACATACCCCAGAGAGCAACACTCACTGAAATATGTTTTCTCAGGTCTGATAAGAGCCATCTGCCACACTACACGGTGTTCAGGAAACAGCCGCGGATTTTACTGCGGGATATGAAACTTAAGACAAAAGTCAACTCGAGACAGGTGAATACCTTCAGTTTCTAAAGGTGGCCTCAATTCCAATGCAATGCGTTCTTTTCCCTACCTTGTAAGAAGTCATGATTTTTATTGTTCATAATGAGAACACTTTTAAGGCAAGAACACAACTCTGAGAAAATCTCTAGCAACATTTTTCATTCCTTCTTCCCTCAAAATCTTATAGTACAAATAGCCACTTTATTCAAGCATGGGCTTTGATCTTTAGAAATTCATCTCACTTGCATCTGAAAAATGTCACAAAATTTGAAGAAAAGAAAGCATGGAGTTTTGCAATTTTGAAAAGATTTCAGAATCATTAGACAGGTCCCAATAGTTTCAATAGCCCCCCGCCCCCCGCACACTCCCATCCTGGGTGAAGAGGGACGGCTTGCTGGGCTCACCCGCCACTGCATCCTCTCCAAGGAGGAAGGACAGCAGAGAGTGGGGCTGTGAAACGAGGCCAAGGAACTCCCAAGGTGGCCGCCTCTCAACCTCTGGGAGCAGCAGCTCTCTCTGACACAGCTGCTAACGTGTACATTAAATTGGATGCTATTTATGTATCTAAACAATGACTGACACTGTTTTCTGGCTGATCAACACATATCCTTCCTGAATGAAGAACGCTGAAGGACATTACTGTTGGCCACAGTGACTGTGGATGAAGCGAAAGGTGGTTTGTGATGCAGGGCGAGCAGGAAGTGACATGTGGAACCCAAACCTGAATTTGATCGGTGGCCCTACTGGGCCTCAGTGTCTCCGGGGCCTCGCCCTTCTATGAAGGTCACACAGGTTGCCACTGCCAGTTTTTTTGTTTCCTTAAATCTATCAGATTATACCTTACTGATGGCTTTTTTTTTTTTTTAAACCAAGATAATCTCTTCTTCCCATTTAATTACATGCTGGTCTGAGAAAAGTGCAAACACATCTCATCATAGACACATATTCTCGGAAGCCTTAACCAGAAAGGTACTGCATTCTAGGAGTAGACTCTGGAAATGGACTTCCAACGCTTGTGACAAAATGCTCCTGTGAGGTAAAGCTGTATTCTATTAAACATATTTAATATCAGTTCTTATTTCTTTAAAGTGTCCCTTCTCACTTTCTTTATTTTTAAAAGAATCACTGGCTTCTTTTCTGAAACTAGTAGATGCATGTCTTTCTAATGTCTCCCATCATGGTCTAGTTCTTGAGCTCCACAAGGTCAGTGTGGCTCCTCTAACCCTCAGCTCACTGTGGCAAGGGACGCCATGTGCTTTTGGCCGCTCAGGTCTCTTCAGAGAAATATGATGTGCAGGTGAGGTCAGTGACCTGACACTGCTTTTATCAAGGCTGTTCCTAAAAATATTAGGTTATGTAATTCGTCTACTTGGAATTTCTGTTCTCTGTAGCTTTGGTGCTATTTTGAAGGAGATGACAGAGCTGATGAAAAAAAAGTTAGACATGGCTGTCGGGCCCAACTTGCTCCAGTCTGTACTGCTTGAGAAAGGAAACCAACTCTCCCAAAACATTTGAACTGTAGCATGCGCTACAGCAGGACCACCCACGAATGCTCAGTGCTACTTGTCGAAACTGTGGAATTTTCTAGAACCCAGATGTAAAACTTACTGAAAATAGGTATATAAGGATAAACTGGATAATAGTCCCAAGTTAACTGTCTATGTCTCTTAATTTTGAATTCAGAATTTGAGACACATCTAGAACAAAGAAATAAACAAAAACATCGGTTCCCGAATACTTTTGCTATATAGGTGGTAAGACAAAATGTATTTTTAAAAAACAAACCATAATATTTGCCAATCACACCAATGCAAAGGCAGCGTTTACAGTTATATCCCAGTGCCTAGAGCCATGCCTGCCACAGCCTTGGTGTTCACTAAATATTTGTTGAATGAATGAACGAATATCCTGGATCTCTGTTTTCAAAAAAGAATGTGATTACCATTCAGCAGTCCACACACAGACAAAGGACTAGTGCCAACATTTAAAGGATATATTTTTTGCTCCCACCACAATACACTTTGATGAAATTTTATAGGGTGAACTAACTCAGTACAACATAACAAACAATAATTAAGAATCCATGATATGCCAAACACTGCTAAGAGCATAGGTAATATGATGAAGGCCCACAGGGAGGGGGAGCAGAGGGTTTATAGCCAGCCATGCTAATTATTAGCTTTACAGACTGGGTTCCCAGTGAGAAATACACAAACCCAGGAACACACAGCTGATCCGCCATCACCCGGAGTGAAGCACAGCAAATCCAGGGCCCCTCTATGGCTTCTTCTCCATGCACATCTATTGTGCCTGCTTTCCACCATGCTTGGTGATATCTTTGTCCCCGCACATCTCCTATTGTCTCCATTGCTTGCTTTCTGTAATGCTTCCTTGCAGTCTATGTATTTCCCTGATGTGCATTTGTGTCACCCACAGCAATCAACCTAGGATACCCCTGACAATGACACCTGGCTCCTCCCCAGACTCTTCAATCACCTCCCTGTGGAAGACTCCAACATTTCATCCTACGTGGGCAACAGGTGCTGTAGGAAGTGCTGCGATGATGGCACAGTGCGGTGAGTGGGCGGGGGTGGAGGGTGAGGGCTCGTACTTCTGCTGGTGCAAACGCTTGCCACAAACACTAACCAGAAGTGAGTTTCTTCACGAACTGTTCTTATTTGACTTCCCCAGCCACTTGTTGATGATGGTTGGTGTATCTGGCTGTGGGTGATCCTGGGTCCCTGGGTCTGAAGGCTGCATGGGGAAGATGCCATCTTTGCTCTTTTGATCATAACTTTCTGTTACAGTTTAGATGTTTGTCCCCTCCAAATCTCATGTTGAAATTTGATCCCTAGTGTTGGAGGTGAGGCCTGGTGGGAGGTGTTTGTGTCTTGGGGGTGGATCCCTCATGGACAGATAAATGCCCTCCCTAGGAAGGAAGCTTGAGTGAGTTCTCATTCTATTGTTCCCATGAGAGTTGGTTGTTCAAAAGAGCCTGGCACTGCCCCTCTTTCTCTGCCTCTCTCTTGCTTCCTCTCTCACCAAGTGATCCCTGCACATTACCCATTATCCATGAGTAGAGGCAGTCAAAGGCACTCATCAGAAGTAGATATGGCACAGGCTTCTTGTGCAGCCTGCAGCACAATGAGACAAATAAACCTCTTTTCTTGATAAATTACTCAACCTCAGGTATTCCTTTATAGCAGCACTAAGCAGACTAAGACACTTCCCAGGTGCAGAGCCCAGGGTGTCTTCTCTGGTTTTTCTGAAGCTCATGAATGAATGAATCACATTCAACGTTAATAGTAACAGCATCATTTTGATAATGCCTAAAGTAATGTGGATGTAAGATGAAAAACATGCATTACCTGTTGACGTTTTTCAAATTCCAACTTGATCCGGGACTTGATGCAATTACAGGTGTCCTGATATGTTTGCTGAAGAGCAAGTTCCATGAGGTGCTTATGGTAGGCTCCCGCCAGGTTCCCACAGATGAAAATGATCACATTGGCCAGGATCTAAAGAGACAGAAAGAACTGCTCAATAGGGTGACTATTTCTCACTCGTGAATATAATCAAAACGAAGCACACATTAGCAACTGTCTTCAGAGAGATAACTGCGGGAAGTTAATTTTACTTCTGCTTCCAAAGTAACATTTTTATTTGCTTAACAGAAAACATCAGTCTCCAGAAGAGTTCTACCCTGTTTTTGGATCCATGCCCTTTGGTAGACAACTTTGTAGTCCCTCCCTTGACTTTGGGCTCAGTCATGAGATCTGCTTTGCTTTCGCTAATGCAATGTGGACAGAAATAACCATGAGCCAGATCCAGATCCAGAGTGACTTGTTTTTCAAGTCACTCTCTTGCACCTCATTAGGAAAAGAACATTTCCGGGTAGCCCACCAGTCCCACGATTAGAGACACATAGAGCAGAGCTGTCCTAGTCAACCTGCAGTCTATTATTGTGTACTTCTGAGATTTCATGGTTGTTACGCAGCATTATTGCGATACTAGGTGACTAATACAAACTGCCCTCACACCAAAACTGTACTTGCTGAGCCTGGATAACTGACATTCACCCATTATCTTTTGTTTATGTAGAAATATGGTAGTCTTTCAAAACATAAAACTCATTATTCTTTTGATGATAAAAACAATTCATGTTCATACAATTTGGGAGAAAAACAAAGATATAAAGAAAAACTAAAAATAATCTGTAATTGTCCTGCCCGAGCAGAACACTCTGCTGTCCATATGGCCTTGTCTACCTACTCCATTTTCCTCCGTGTTCTCAAAATCGGTGGCATACTCTACTTTGTCAAGATCTCTCTCTCTCGTTCCAAAAAGCTTCAGTTCATTCTGAATGTAGTTTTTGTCCTTTGCTTTAACATTTAATAAGATATTTTTTAGATCATATAAGTTCCGTAGAAACAAGATTTTAAATGCTTAGATAATATTCAGTTCTGTGACTGGATTGGCCTTTAGATATGTCCATATTGTTTAATACTTATCAATATTCTGTGCATTTGCATTATGCTATAGTGGTCAACCTCATGTATAAAGCTTTGGCTTCATATTTGATCATTTCCTCAGACATAATTACTGAAAAGCCACAAGTATTTTTAAATTCTTGATACATATTGCAAAATTGCTCAGGAAATATTCCATTTACATTCTCATCAACAGTGTATGACAATAGTCTTTTTAGTGTAGCCCACTATTCACATGGAGCAAGCTCTTGTGTGTCCAGGGCAAGACCTACAGACCTGTCTGTGAGTGGATAGACATATCTGGTTAAAATCCAACCTACCCTCCATTTCCATATGACTTGTATTATCACCAAGACAGGTCACTAGTGGCTTTAATAACAACTCAGCAGCATCAGTTTCAAATATCCTATGCTCCTCCCTAAGAATCTCCCCATAACACAGACCACTTTATCACATTAATCATCCAACATGGTGAGCAGGAGTGGCTGGAACCCATCATGGGAAATTTATTCCTAAATCTTCAAGGTTCCCCATGACAGGACTGAACAGAGAATCATAGCTGTCCTCCCTCTCTGTAGGGGGGTCACTTCTGCCAAGGAGAGCAGGAGGAATCGGTCTAACTGGAGGGCTTGGGAAAAGGATATGAACTCTCTGCATCTTAGCCCATCCTCCCCCATAAGCAGGGTCTTCCTCCCTAAAGTGGGTGATCATCTTCATGTTTTGCATTCTCAGCGAAGCAGTGGACCTAGTGGGCCACTTGCCTCTGTGCTGAGAAAGACCTTGATTTGAGGGCAGATGGCTGTAGGGAAAGATGGGTAAACTCAGGGGATAATCAGCAAGATCATTTATTCCTAACTGCACTCTCCAAATAGGTGTAAGAGTAATCAGCTGACATTTTGTTCTCCATCTACCCAATGCCTTTGTCTATCTCTCAAAGGGTTCTGAACCCAAGAGGAAAACAGTGATATTAATTATTAGCCTCCTCAAGTCCTAGAAAATAAATGTTTGGGATACAGGGGGAAAAAAAGGACAGAGTTAGAATTGGAAGAATGATGTGATGAGGTTCTCTCTGAATAAATGCAGATGCACAATAGAAGTGAGGTCCAGAATCATGCACATTAGAAGGGGCCTTCAATGATGTTTCATGTAACTCACTCATTTCAGAGAGATTTGGGGCCAGGGAGATCCTAAAGCTCACCCATATTCTCACAGCTAACCCCCATAATGTCCAGTTATACATCTATATTTTATCTCCTCCCCATTAGTATGGATAATTAAAATCTTTACTGGGAATTCCTCTGTGTGTGTGATCTGTGTGTGGTATATGCATGTGGTGTGCATACATGCATGTAACTTGTGTGTAATCTGTGTGTGAAATGCATGCTTGGGTGATGTGTGTGCATGTGATATGCAGGTAACGCACGTGCTCTGTGTGGAAGGCATATGTGCTCACAGTCTGTGTGTAAGCGGGTGCAGCAGCCCAGCGCTTCAGAGCAATGTGGCTGTCTTCAGTGTTACTTCTACACATTTTCTAGCATCACAGGGCTCTCTTCCTTCCCAAGGCCATACTTTGACACATCACCTCTTCTGAGAATGTCAATCCTGGAGCATGTGGAAAGTCCGGATGACCTTCCTGGCTTCCGATTTGAGGGGACCCTCCCCTAGTTGAACAGGAGTTGATTTCAGCACCATGTCCAATGGTGCATTGTCAGTTAAGTCCTGCCATACTCTGCTTCTGCGAAATGACCATCTGCTTTGCTATAAGTTCTTCAGATCTTGTCATTGCTGGATATGCTTTGAAGAACAGCGCACCAAAGAATGCAGGAAATGAGAGAAGCCAATACAAACCATGCTGCTCAGAATTAGAAAATACTAACTCCTTCCTTATTAGGTGTAGCTGAAATAATAATAAAAATGACTCAGTGATTATTCATGAGAGCTTTTTCTCTTCCTCCTCAGAAAATGCCTTCGAAGCAAACCTGTCAACATTTTAGGGAGTAAATTCCTCCACAATAAAAACCAAGTGGAAGCAACAGAACTGAATGAAGCCATCATCTGTCCCTGGGCTTCCTCTGCAGGGCATAGAAATGGGGCACTTTGATACCAACACTGAGGCTCCAATGCGAGTCTCTACCCTCTGGAATGCGAGTACTGTCTTATCCTGTTTTCCTAGAATCCCACTCCCCACTTATTTCCTCTGAATTCTCTTCGCTCGGAGGCCCTTGTTGCAACAGAGCTTGCCACAGGCTTTTCTTCCCCTACATTGAGGCAGCCTGTATAGGGTAGTCCCTCCTCTGCGGCAGTAGACTGAATTTAGGGTGCTCTCCACCGTGCTGCCTGGCCCTGTGCACAGAGCCAGTGTAGCTGACCAGGCAAATGTTTCTTGTCCATTGAGAGGTTTCCAAACATTTGACAACAGAAGCTCATTCCAAGCAAGGGGAGGCCGCCTGGAAAGCAATAAGGTTTTGCACTTCTTGCTGCCTGTCTTCCAGCCAATGCTCTCCGACTGCCACATTCTACTGGCACATCTGCACTGCCACAGCAGGTAAGGAAAAACCTTCTTGGAGTAATTCATTCTGGATGCTGCATTGCTTCCAACAAATGTAATTTGAACCCCTCCTATCTACAGAGAATGGGAAAGAATGCATTTACTGATTTTTAATTTCTATATTCAAAGGAAAACTTTTAAGCAATAAACAACATAGGGCTTTAATGTAAAATAGAATATGATATGTCTTTCCTGATGGAAAACTTATCAAATTATAAGCCTGTTCCTAATACCCGGTTTCATCCCTATATTCTAAGGTTAATTGAATTGACCTTGGCATTTTGATAATGACACACATTTACAAATACAATTGATGTCCTAAATAATTTTTCTTTTAAAATGATGCATGCATGAAATGACTTTATACAAGACCTAGAGCTGCAAGAAAGTGATTAGGTTACAATTTTCTTTTCAAAAATAATATCAAAGTATTTTATTTTCCAGAGGACTATTAAGCAGAACCTCTGACAAACAATCCTATTTCCACAATGTTGAGTTTGTTTTATAACATCATACCATCTTGCTGTCTCCTTTTATCTTCTTGCTTCATTTAGCTACTTTCACATCTGTCAGAAAACAGGAGAGGAACTTGGCCTCCAGAGATCTCTTAGAAGGAAATAAATTATTTAAGGTAATAACAGCAGTCAAGGTTTACCCTGAAGATTAAAACCAGGTCTTAAAATCGAGCATGTGTGGGGTCTGGAATCTGTGTAAGTGGAACCATGCCCACACATCCTCACAGAAGGTTGCTGTCCGCACTGCTCCCCATCTTCTCTTGATGTAAATGTGGGGTGATTTGTCAACACTTCGCATGCTTCTCAGAGGATGCAAATTAATGAATCCTGTACTTCTCGGAAGCATGCTGTCTACTAGCAAATTATTATTATTATTTTGCTCCTTTCATAATGACCACCATAACCCTTCTAAATATACCTTATATCTTTTTACCTTAAGAGTACAGAGAGCAACGCAATCAGGAGAAGGGACTTGTTTTATTATTTCATCTTATAGACTGGGCAACAAAAGGTCTAAAAAATTAAGTGACCTAAGGGCTGCCCCCAGGCCGGGAGAGGCCCTCCAGACTATCCCTGTACATTCTACACAGCCCCAATTCATACGCATACGGCCAGATTTCTCCACCGCACACGCAACCCCCTCCAGGGCATGGGGAAGGCATTTCTGAGGAATTTCTAAAGAGACACATGTTATTTTGTAAGAAACTGATTTTTTTCTTTATAAAGCATTTGTATTTATGCTGCAAAGTGCTTTCATCATTTAAAGTTATGTTAAGTTCTTGGAGACCATATGCCCATGGAGCCTTTACTGGTTCAGCTCATGCATCTGTGCCTGTTGAGAAGAGAGTGAAGGGAGGGTCAGGCTGCTCTCACCCAGGTTATGAGGCACAAGTGTGACCCATCTGAGGACTATTTCACCTGGGAAGAAAACATTTAAGGGTATCAGGTCATTGTCTTTAAACATTTGAGAAATTATCACGAGTTAGGTGACCACTCAGATTCCTCCTTGTGGCTCTGATGTATTATGCATTTTAAAGAGTTTACTATTCTAATTCTTAACCTCATGTTGGGGTGGCAAACTAAAATGGCCCACGCAGATACCAGGCAGCACCCTGCAGGCTGAGGGCAAAGCCAGGCTCCTGGTAATGCGGGAAATGCCATCACTTAATGACAGTTTTTTTTTTTTCTATGAACTAACTGCACAATGTCAAAGGAGAAAAGTTATAGCATTTGACACAGGTCATCAGCTTAAAACAAAGCAGATCATAAATATGCAAAAACACCAATTATAAGTCAAAGGAAAATAAAAGGGAAGACAAGAACATGATGAAGAGAGCTGGGAATGAATATTCAGTAAGCTCACCACATATCATAAGCATCCAATTTGGCTTACAGAAAGCAACGCTCTTGCCTGGGGGAGAAAATGATCAGGTACAGTTTTCCTTAACTGATCTCTCAGACATGGCTGCAGAGAATCCCAATCCCATCTCCTTAGCATTTCTCACAGCCTTCTAAGAATTAAATTTGCTATGTGCAGTGGCCTCAGGGTTTCTGCTCTTTATGAGTCATTTAGTGACAATCAGGAACACTGTGCTTTGGTTAATGACATCCAATGATCCTTAGGTCATGTGCTAGGATCTTCTAATTTGAAGTCCCTCCAAATGAGGAGGAGTGGAGTTAGAGAGAAAGGTATAAAGAAAATTGAAACACCAACAGTCTTAACAGTGGATGTTATTAGGGCTTTGGGCTAAAAGAGTAGAACCAAAAATGGGGAGTCCATTGCAATTTGATTTCCTATGGAAGTTTCCATTACAAAATAGATAGTACTGTTGGTCATGATTATTATTTTCTTTATTCTTTTTATACCACATCTGTTGCTATTAAGTCTTTTGGAATAGCAGACATCATGTTATTTTTCCAGATATATTTGGAATGAAGGGCTAAATCTTATAAGTTGATAGGGCTCATGTCTGGCCAATAACTAGACAAAAATAGAGTATGGCAGCTTGGAGGGCCCTTTGCTCTTCTCAGAACTGCTCCAGCAACTCATTAAAAGTCAACTGCAAGACATGAGCCTAGAAGATCCTCAGATCGTGATAGAAAGTTCCTCCCACAAATTAATTCATTGAGAACACAGTTTCCCTCCAAGAAGAGAAAGCCGAATTAACCATGCAGAAATCCAGACCTGTACTTCTCAGTTCAGTGACTGCAAACTTGAAAATGATGGGGAGAAGTTTCACTTGATTATAGTTTAGAACCAGAGAAAAGGGAATAACATGGAGTTTCCAATACTCAGGACTCCATAGAAGAAAACACCACAAGCTATGAAGATTTATGGCTTCCCTATTTTCTGCAGAGGAGGGTACTGTCACTCTGTTTACTCTTCTGTCCATTCTCTCTTTGACTTCAAGCACACAGAACAATCTTAGCTTCAGGGTTTAGCTCCTCTCCACTATGGGAAAAGAGAAGATGAAACAAATGAGCTGTATGAGGAAGTTACAAAGATAAAAATGGAAAAGGAAAAAGCAACACCGTCATCAATTTCTATGATGGAATATCTTTGAAGAGTTACATGGAGCTTTACATTTCTCCAAAGGAGATTTCTTAGTCCTTTATGATAAGTTAAAGCAGAGGGAATCATGGGAATCACTATCACTGAAACTCCTATTCCACTTCACTCGCATCCAAAATAGAGCAGATGTTTCCTTTTCATTCTTGACCTATTCTGCACATCGTTTCTGCAAAGCAACACTACCAGATCTTCTCCCTACTACCTTCTGTCTCAACACAGCTTCAAGCCCAATTCTGAGAGCATCTATACACTACAAAGCATGTTTGTGAGCATTATTAGTCTCCGTCTGGACAGCCGAAACACTGTCTCCTGACCCAGTCTGATGTTTGGATAATTGCATCTTACATTGGTCAGGCAACAAATCAATGATTACCTAAACTTTACATCGCCACTGAGACCTATAGAAATCATGATCTCTTTGGTCTTTTTGAGTTCAGATAGTTGAATGAATGTTACTTATTCCAAAGACGTTTGACCTGCTTATTTCAGAAACTCAAATTCCTGAATGGTCCTGGATCTTCCAAGAGGCTTATTAAAAATGCCAGTCTCTGTGTCTTCCCAAACCCTGTCTCCCAAAGTAATGACACAACAGGAGGACACATTTTTAAGTGCTGCATCTCAATGCCTTTCAAAAACTTAGAAACATGAAATTATACACCAATTAAAACAACAATTTTACTAGTCTTAAATCAGCTCTCCTAAGGATCCGCACCAAACAATATACACTTTGCCTGGTTCTGGTGATTTCAGTGGACTTAAATGCTTAAAAAAGAAACTTTAACACACTCTAATTCAGACTTTTCATTAATTTAGACAGATCATCTCTCTAATTAATCTGAATCAATGAAGTTTTGCTTCATTTAAACACCATTTCTAATTCTCTTCATTCACCACCACTTAATAGGTGACACATGTGGTCCACACCCACTCATTTAAAAATTTGAAAGCTGACAGGTATTTAGGTTTATTTAAAAGCATGACCAAGGCTATTAGAGACTCTGATTTATGCAGCTTAGTTTAGGAGAAAATAATACTCCATTTTAGGGTGAACATGTGGCGTATTCCCCTTCTATTAACATAGCACACAGAAGGCATAAAATGCCTTTTGTGGGTACCAGGGGGAGGTTGCATTGCTATCGCATTTGCAACTGGCATTGTGACCTACCTATAGTTGCATTCGTAATCTACACAATAGAAGGTCACTTTGGAATTACACAAAAAAAGTGCAGACTGCCCCGCTGATTATGACTGAATCAGAAAACACCTGATGAAAGGATGTGGACCTAAACGTTGACATCAAATGTAATAGGACAATGCAGAGACGAGATTGCACAGAGGTATAGGAATAACAACACAGGATGCCACGGCCAATCTCACCTGGAGATTTAAATATGATATTAGTAAGCACATCCGTAAGGAAATGACAGGCTGCAAAACGCTGCGAAACAGTCATGGACTCCAAATAAAGGAGAAAAATAGTGAGTGCTGTGATTCACAAGGCCTACTTTGAAATGGAATGTCCTTTTTGGTCTGACCAAAATATGCTGCATAAAGTCATAGTGTAATTATAAAAGGATGCATCACTGAAACCATTTGGGAAGAGGAGAACAAAAACTTTTCTATTACAAATGAAACTTTGGTTGTTTCATTAATCACACTCATCAGGAAAGGGCATGCCTGGCAACTGCTTCCCTTGATAGAATCAAAGACTAAAAGGTACTCAAAAGCACTCTCCCCAGAGTGTACTCTTGGGGTTACCCCAACCACCTTCCTTCCTCTCCTGGTGTATGTTTTTATGTAAACCATGTCCTGTAAGAATGAAAAGACAAATTTTTAAACCCATTGGCACCATACTCTGATTTCTTGTAAATTTCGGTCAGAGAACATGTATTATTTTTGCCCCAAACACCAAGTGACATCTCATGTTTTCCCAAATGGACAAGACTGCAGCTGTTTTTCCCAGATAATAGCATTCAAAGACCACAATCAAAAGGAGTGGGCTTTGCTAAATATGTGCAATAGTATACTATGACTACAACAACTACTACTACTACTACTAATATAATACCATAGACTGGGTGGCTTAAACAGCAGGCACTTATTTCCTCACAGTTCTGAAGGCTACAGCCCAAGACCAACGTGTAGTTAGGTTTGATCGAGGCCTCTCTCCTTGGCTTGCAGACAGTTGCCTTCTTGCTGTGACTTGGCCTATTTTATGCTGCTATAACAGTAGACCACAGACTGGGTAACTTATACAAAACAGAAATTTATCAGCTCACAGTTCTGGAAGCTGTAAAGTCCAATATCAAGGTGATGGCAGGGTTGGCAGTTCTAATTCCAGGAAGGAGCCTTGAGCACAGCAGCCTCTGTAGGGGAGGAATGCTTGGTCTCCCATGGCAGAACACAAAAGATCAAGTGGAAAAAACGGGATTAACTCCCTTTTATAACGGTGTTAATCCCACCCATGAGGTCAGAGCCCTCGTGACCTAATCACTTCGTGAAAGTTCTACTTCCTAATAGTGTTACAATGGCAATTAAACTTCAACATGAGTTTCAGAGAGGACAAAAATTCAGTGACCTCACAGGGTCTCTTCTCTGTGAGCACACCACCCTGGGGTGTCTGTGTGTCCCCGTCTCCTCTTCTAACAGAGACACCAGTCAGATTGCATTAGGGCCCACCCTAAAGATCTCATTTTACCTTAACCACCTCTTCAAAGGCCCTATGTTTACATACAGTCACATTCGGAGGTGGTTAGCCTTCAGCATGTGAATTTTGAGGGAACACAATTCAGTCCATCACAATATGACACTAAGTTTTAAAGACATTTTTACATATACATCACCAGAGAATCCACTTGAATGTCAAAATGGGCAAGCCTTACACATTTGGGGCTGGCAGCTCTTTTGTGGAAATTCCATGTACTACTCATGATGGTTCAATGTGCACCAAGATGGGATATTCATTAAATACCCTTTAGTCGTTCCGCAAAACATTTGCTGGCATTTATTTTTAATCAATTAAATTTTGTACTCTCCCCCTAAAGAAATCAAGGTCATTAGAATAAATGCAATAAAACAAGCCAACAATAGAACTCAACAAAGCAAACAAACAATTTAGATGATGCAAGGCAGGCTTCTCATGAGCTGGAAAAGGGAGATTTTAATTGCAGCCACTAGGTTCTCAGGGTGATGGCTATGAAGTTTCTGCCATTGGGATCATCCTTAGTTAGTTTTCTATATGAGAACACACAAATACTTGTGATTGAAGGAAGACTGGTGATAAACTTCTGACATTATTATACTTCTTCTGACATTATTATAAAGCTAACTGCAAAAATAAAACCACTAATGCAGAGGTTCCTGAGTTTTCCTGGTTCATAATACTCATTAATTCTTTTTGTCATGTTACTAGACTAAAGGAAATTCTTAGGAGTTTTGTTTATTACTTAGTGAGGCCAAAGCAACTTAAGTATTATGCCCAAACAACTTAGCAGTTGATGCGAAAAACCACTAGCACCACCATATATGAAAATAAAATATAATATTTTTATTTCATTCTTAGATAATCATGGTGAAATACTAATGATGTATCAGTGGCCAATGTGCCTGTTGAGTGTTGCATAACTTTACAGAACACGGATTCTGATTCAAGACTGCCACCTACATCTCCCACTGCGTCTTAATATCTGCATCATACTGGTTTTTGCTCACAGCAACAACAGAAACCCAGCTTTGCAAAGACACGATGTGAACAAAGGAATGCTGCATGATCTAATGTTGAAACTATGAACTATCTCAAGAGTAGTTTGCTGAGCATCTTTGTATTTCCCTTGAAATTTTAAAATATCCTGGAGTGTCCCTGGGTGCCTTGGAACAGTCTGAAAACCACATCACCAAAGAACTAAGGTTTTGATGAAGTAAATAAATATACAAATTAATTAAATAAAACAGTTATGAAAACTATGATGAACTTGCTATCTATATTCTCTTCCAAAAATTTTGAGACAGTAGCAGATACTTCCTTTCTGTGCTCATTTTTCTTCTTCTGAGACAAGAAGCAGTCATCTAACATACCCCATAAGTCCAGATTTGGTCAAGTTCTCACTTGAAAAAGATGACTTGCAAGAAAGAGCTGTAAGTCACATGAAGTGACAGTTAAAAAGGTATTGGCAGGAAAACCAACAAGGAATTCAGAAGTACCCCAGGGATAGTAACAGAAGTTTCGTTACCACGTATAGATCTGAGGAGGCAAAGGGAGTGATATGGTCTCGATTTGTGTCCCCACCCAAATCTCATGTTGAATTGTAATCCCCAGTGTTGAAGGAGGGGGCTGGTGGGAAGTGACTGGACCATGGGGGCAGATATCCCCCTTGCTG
This sequence comes from Macaca fascicularis, assembly GCF_037993035.2. Classification (NCBI taxonomy): domain Eukaryota; kingdom Metazoa; phylum Chordata; class Mammalia; order Primates; family Cercopithecidae; genus Macaca; species Macaca fascicularis. The sequence continues at coordinate 7,898,589 of NC_088380.1, read as the reverse complement.
TTCTTGTGATAGTGAGTTCTCATGAGATCTGGTTGTTTACAAGTGTGTAGCACCTCCCTGCTCTCTCTCTCTCTCTCCTGCTCCACTGTGTGAAGATGTGCCTGCTCCCCGTTCGCCTTCCGCCACAATTGCAAGTTTCCTGAGGCCTCCTCAGTCATGCTTCCTGTATAGCCTGCAGAATGGTGAGTCAATTAAACCTGTTTTCTTCATAAGTTACCCAGTCTCCAGTAATAAGGTAATGTTATGACCTTATAGCAGGTAGTTCCTTATAGGAATGCAAGAGAACAGACTAATACAGGGAGGGAGATGTTGCTAGAATCTGGAGAAAGGTGTTACTGCTGGGGAGTCAGCTACCCAACAGGAACTGGTGGAAGCTAAGTCACTGCAAACCTGTGTCCTGGCACAGGGGCTGTTACAGCCTCAATCCCTGACCTCATTCTCCTCTTGCCCTGCAGTTCCTTGGCCATGCCTCCCACTTGCCTGACCCAACGTGAAGCCAGAGGACAAAGGAGCTGGTGACACAGTGCTTCACATTCACTTCCACAGGACAGTAGGGTGAGAACAGTGACTATGGGTCTGGAGCAGCAAACAGGGACCACCCACCCCACGTTCAATACTTCAACCTTGTGCAAAATCACAAGCTAACAAAACCAAAGGTGGACTTTTGGGTTGATCAGATTCTGTCTCCAGGAAATTAGGTTTGAGTATTAGAGATTGAGGGCACCAAGATGAAGACCATGTAACCTGGCAGTTGAAGCTACCATTTTGGGAATTCTGTGATGAAATTTTGTACAGACAGAAAGATGAATCAAGAAGCTGGCTTTTGGGAAAAGAAGGACAGGGCAGATGTACACAGAGGCAGACATGGGCCACTCAGAGAGGATAGAGAGATGGAGGTTCTTAGTCCTAGGAGGCCTGACCAAACTTTAAAAAAATGGGATGTGAAATATTTCAACATAACCCCCTTTCACAAATTTACTTAAACAATTTGGCTTTCTGTTCATTGTGATCTGGGGTCTCTGTTGACACTCATGAGATGTGTGAGGCTCATATTATGTCAGCTTAGAATTAGTTTTGATGATTATGGGTAATATTAAGTAAATTAAAGATACCTTATTGACTGCTCAAACTGGTCAAATTTAGAGTTATGTTAATTCTTCAAAGCCTGTCCTCCCAGTGCTCTCTGGGTTACTCCTTGAGTTCTCTTCTGTCTACAGGTAACTTCAATGTAAAACCTACTCTTCAAAAAGGCTACTCTTCTTTTGTATAGTAAATAATATGGTTGGTCTTTGTCTTTTATTTCTTGGAAGAAGATTACATCCTGGGACTATCCTGAGTAATAGGAATGTTTTTGTTATTGGTGAGCCTCTTGGATTATACCTGAGTTTATCCTACAAGAAAGATGAGGCTCAGGATGGCTGGCCATCTGCATGAACAATCATGTGATTAGAGGAGTGAGGCTTTGAGCCACATAACATAAACCTAACCTCTGGGGAAGGGAGCTGGAAAGTGAGTTCAATCACATGGATGATGATTCAGTCAGTCACGCCCATGAGATGAAACCCCAAGAAAAACTTTGGACACCAAAGTTCAGTGGTTGATGAACACACTGATGTGCAGGGGAGGTCATGGAAACTGGAATTTGTAGTCAGTTGCTTAGAAATGCAGGTGACCTGGGGACCACCCTCCCCCACAAGTATGGCTGGCATCTGAAGGACAGCCTGGTGGAATTCTGAGCCCTTAACTTGTGGGGTCTCCCCTAATGCTGGATGGTTAGTGCCCGCATGATTTTGCAGCAACCAGCTGGTGTCAGAAAATCTTCCTTTCATGAGGTGTCATTCATTAGGTGATAACTGCCCCTATACTAGAGACTCTGGTGATAGGACACACCACATCAGCCTTCATTTCTGTAGTTGAGCTATTTGTGCCTTCTCCATGTCTGGTTTCCTGGGATTCCTAGGGCTTCTCCAATGTGCCTGTCTCAGAGCTCAGCTTATGAGTTAATAGCTCTTGTGTGCAATCTTTTTTTTTTTTTTTTTGAGATGGAATCTTGCTCTGTCGCCCAGGCTGGAGTACAGTGGCGTGATCTCAGCTCACTGCATGCTCTACCTCCCAGGTTCACACCATTCTCCTGCCTCAGCCTCCCAAGTAACTGGGACTACAGGCGCCCGCCACCACACCCGGTTAATTTTTTGTATTTTTAGTAGAGATGGGGTTTCACCGTGTTAACCAGGATGGTCTCGATCTCCTGACCTAGTGATTTGCCCACCTAGGCCTCTCAAAGTGCTGGGATTACAGGCATGAGCCACCATGCCCGGCCTCATGTGCCATCTTATCGAGCAGTTGCCCTTGGGTGACTGGAGCTATCTCTTAGTTTAAACCACTCTCCTTCTCACCCTTCACTCCCATTTTCCCTGCTCCCTCCCATCATCAGCCAATCCCTCATTTAGTCAATGACTGACAAACACAGGTGTACAAAAGCCCAACGTTCCTGCTTCAGGGTAGAATAAACTCCAGTGCTCCCCATGAGATCAGACTGTGGCAAGGCCTCACCCCAAACCATCACTCTGGTTTGCTCAGCTTCCTCCTTCCCTGTCCTGTCCTCCTCACTATGGTTCAGGGCTTGTACTAGGCCACCCCCCAATTTATCCCTATCTTAAGACCTGCTTCTGGGAAGCCCAAACAAAGATACCCTGTATCTGCATTGCATAAAAAACAAAAAGCCACATATTTGACTATTTTGTCATTTCAGTGAAGTACATAAAGACCTGTCTTTCTTGAGGCAATAACATGAGGTTTCCTATTTATAGTGCATGATGTTCTAAATACCTAATTAGGTGACTTCTAAATGGGAAATGATTCCTTTTTATAGGATCTAGGTCCTTTTTTTTTCTTGCTGGTATCCAACTGTGAGAAATTCAGAATCACTTCTAAGAATAAAAAAAATGGAAACTATTATGTTTTAGGGAAAAAGAAAATGTTTGATTAAGAGCTCTGTGTATTGCTAACAACTCTCTTCAGTTGAATTTGCTTTTCTAGAATAAGACGTCTCATGCGCCCTTTATTACTCTGAGACTTCTCCCATGTCATCAGGCATTGAATAGTACAAGAAAAAATTTCTGCCACATTCAGTCTAGGTCCAACTTCTAGAATCATCTCATTGTTGTGCCTAGATGAGTTCTGGATAACTTGCCTGACAAAACCATTGTGCTTTATAAAAAATTACATACTTAAGCTTACTGGGTACACTTCTCTTAGGAAGCATAACAGTGTTTTCCATATGGTGGGCTTCACACACACTTTTTCAGCTTATAAAGAAAGTAAGAGATAAACCCCCAACCCTCATTTGGAACTGTCATGGTCAAAATAAACTCTCCACTGTTCCCAAGTCTAAATGCATTTCTGGGATGAATTAACATGCTTCCTGATGGTGTGAAGAGGTATTACAAGCCAGAAATAAAACAGAAATCCATCCAAGCCTACTAGAATTTTGAAGAATGAGTATAAAATGTTAAAAATATTCATTTCCATTTTTTCCAGTGGATATATTACATAATAAACCTGCCACTAAAAAATCAAGCATAAAACAATTAGATGCTTAACAATCCAGACTAAAACTGTTAGTCCAGAGGTACCAATTTTTTAAGGACCTTAATAAAGAGTGGGCACACTAGGTAACAACTAATGAAGTAATGAAGTTTTTTTTTTTTGGTATCATATATAAAATGAACTTTAACAGATCAGAATATTTATTTTCTCATTATTTACTTGAGAAACATTTAATATCTTTCCCATGATTTCATAAGGCTATGTCACATATAAAATTAAATAAAAGCAGCCAAAGAGTTTACTGATAGTTTAAAGGAGAGTGTCCTCAAAACTCATCTTTACACTGGAAAGAGAAGAGATACAGAGTGCAGAGCTTCCCATGGTCAGGTGGCCCTAAGAGTTGTTTTCCTAACAGAAACATTTAAATTCTGTGCTTGCTACAGGGAATAGTTTTCACACCTCAAGGATTTCTATAGCAATCACTGCAGTGAAAGATGCTGATGAGAAAAAAACCGTGCCTGGCATCAGAATCACTTGGGAGTAGAACAGAAATGAAGAAAACCAGTTTGATTTTAGATTATGCATTTAAAAATTCCTTTATTTAGATCAAATTTGACAAGCAAATTCCATAATTTGCAAGAAAAGCACTTTTTAATTCCTTCTCAATGCGTAAGAAAACCACATAGGCCTGGACCATCACTCCATCAATTGTCTCCAGGCAACAGCGAGTCTAAGCCACTGTGCTAACTCACTCCTCACTGCTTAATGCTACGGCATCCATCTCTCCCTCTTTGAATCATTCCCAAGAGCCAGTGAGCCTACTCCTTAGCTAACAACACCCTTCCTTAACATACACATCCTTCCGTCTTCTCCATTTCTCATTTCCCTTTAGAGCTGAGCCTCTAAGACTTGTCTGCTTAAGCTATTTCTAGTTCTTGATCCCTGTCTCTCCTGAACCCATTTCATGTGGCAACCCAAGGCACCACCGAAACCACTCTAGGCAAGAATATCAGTTACCTTCAAGTTTGCCAAACCCAGTGCCTCCTTCCTACTCTCTCCTGACCTCACACCTGAGTGGCTCTCTCAGCAGCAGCTGGGCCCTTTCTCCTACGGAGAATCCCAGCCTGCCTCAGCTGTCCTGGCATCAGACACCCTGGGGTGAGCCCATCTCACTGACTCCACTGCCTTAATTCGAATGTTGGCAATCTCCAGAGCACTACCCAGGTCTACTTCTCTTTAAATTCCCCCAAGTCCTCCCTTGCAGCATCATCCACATACCTAACTTCTTCAACACCATCCAAATAACACCAATGCCCAAAGGTATATCTCTAGCCTGCATCTTTCTTCTGAGGGCTAGACACAGAAAAGTAGGCCTCTCCAATTTAATATGTTTCTTATGAAAGCATTCTACCCTAAACTCTTTATATAACCCACCCTTGTCTGCATCTCCAAATTCTATCCATGCCCTGTCTCAGCTCCACTCTAGGCACCAAGCCCTCCTCTGGTGTGCTCCAACTTGGCCAGGCTCGAGGCCTTGCACACACACTTTTCTCTGCCTGGCAATCTCGTGCCTGGCTCTCTCCCTGTGTGGAACTCCTTCTGCTCATTCCTGGCTTGTATGTCAGGGGCTGCCTGGGCACACTATCTGAATGCCTTCCTGCTGTTTTCCAGGATGGCTTCCTGATATTTCTCCAGTATCACTGGAGTAAAACTCCCTGATACTTCTCCAAAATCAGTGGAGTAATACTCCCTGATACTTCCCCAACATCATTTGCCAAAAGTAAATGTTTCGCATTTCTCCATCTGCTTATTGTCTGCCTTTCATGTTCTGCTCTATGTTCCTTCAGGGTCAAGATCCCATCTGTTTTATATTCCCCTATATATAGATTGGGTAATCCATACAGAACTGATTGGGTTATCCATACAGAGCTTATGTACTGGTAAGTATTTATTAAATGAATAAATATAATCCTACATATACCTATGATTCAGCACATAAGAATTGGAAATATCCTAATTCATGTATTGAATGAAAATATATTCTTTCATTCAACAAATATAATTGACAGCCTCTTATGTGCCCCAAACTGCTCAAAGTATAGAAACTATAATTTTAAGAAAACTTTTTAAAAAGGCCAAAGCCCTGCCCTCATGGGCTTATATTAAAATGTGAGTTTTTGCCCTGAATCAATTCAATCTACTTTTCTGCCTCTCCTATTTAGTGAGAAAGCTTTGTAGCTGCTTCAAAAGATATCATCTCTGAATTTGAGGGTTATGCCTTGATATATACCTGCCGTCCCTTCAGTAAATCCATGCAAATGATACTCAGAAGAGATATGAAGAATTTGGACCTGAACTTATCCTATCAGAGTTAAACTGGAACCATGAAGCTATGTTTTGTCACCTGAAAGGGAATGAAACCTTCCCAGATGGGCCAGATTTGAGTCTGATCTGTTGGGTAAACTAAAACATCTAAAGAAAGAATATGTGCATAAAAAAGGGGAAGTGGAAGTGGGTGTGAATATTTCAATTATGGAAACATGGAGAAAGGCCTGTCTCTTTGGGGGCGGGGAAAATGGCACTGTCTAGAAGAGAAGGTATCCTGTTAGCTGACTTCAGTACCTGGCCCATATGGCTGGCTCATCCCTCTAGCAGAGATGCATATTTTACGCTTTCAGAGTTTGATGTCTTAAACTATGCATTCTCAACAGAGGTCATAGCACCCCAAGGGGGAAACAATGGTTCTTGGGGACGGAAACAATGCACAGGTAGATTGCATAAGGTACACATCACATAAACAGATATGCAATCTACCTGTGGCACTAAATTTCCATGAGTGGTCAGGTAGGAATAAAAATATCTAAAGAGGTTATCCACCATGATCAAGTGGGCTTCATCCCTGGGATGCAAGGCTGGTTCAACATTCGCAAATCAATAAATGTAATCCAGCAGAGAAACAAAACCAAAGGCAAAAACCACATGATTATCTCAATAGAGGCAGAAAAGGCCTTTGACAAAATTCAACAGCCCTTCATGCTAAAAACTCTCAATAAATTTGGTGTTCATGGAACGTATCTCAAAATAATAAGAGCTATTTATGACAAACCCACAGCCAATATCATACTGAATGGGCAAAACCTGGAAGCATTCCCTTGAAAACTGGCACAAGACAGGGATGCCCTCTCTCACCACTCCTATTCAACATAGTATTGGAAGTTCTGGCTAGGGCAATCAGGCAAGAGAAAGAAATAAAGTGTATTCAGTTAGCAAAAGAAGAAGTCAAATTGTCCCTGTTTGCAGATGACATGATTGTATATTTAGAAAACCCCATCATCTCAGCCCAAAATCTCCTTAAGCTGATAAGCAACTTCAGCAAAGTCTCAGGATACAAAATCAATGTGCAAAAATCACAAGCATTCTTATAAACCAGTAACAGACAAATAGAGAGCCAAATCATGAATGAACTCCCATTCACAATGGCTTCAATGAGAATAAAATACCTAGGAATCCAACTTACAAGGGATGTAAAGGACCTCTTCCAGGAGAACTACAAACCACTGCTCAGTGAAATAAAAGAGGACACAAACAAATGGAAGAACATACCATGCTCATGGACAGGAAGAATCAATATTGTGAAAATGGTCATACTGCCCAAGGTAATTTACAGATTCAATGCCATCCCCATCAAGCTATCAATGACTTTCTTCACAGAATTGGAAAAAACTGCTTTAAAGTTCATATGGAACCAAAAAAGAGCCTGCATTGCCAAGACAATCCTAAGTCAAAAGAACAAAGCTGGAGGCATCACGCTACCTGACTTCAAACTATACTACAAGGCTACAGTAACCAAAACAGCATGGTATTGGTACCAAAACAGATATAGACCAATGGAACAGAACAGAGCCCTCAGAAATAATACCACACATCTACAGCTATCTGATCTTTGACAAACCTGACAAAAACAAGAAATGGGGAAAGGATTCCTATTTAATAAATGGTGCTGGGAAAATTGGCTAGCCATAAGTAGAAAGTTGAAACTGGATCCTTTCCTTACTCCTTATACGAAAATTAATTCAAGATGGATTAGAGACTTAAATGTTAGACCTAAAACCATAAAAACCCTAGAAGAAAATCTAAGTAATACCATTCAGGACATAGGCATGGGCAATGACTTCATGTCTAAAACACCAAAAGCAATGGCAACAAAATCCAAAATTGACAAATGGGATCTAATTAAACTAAAGAGCTTCTGCACAGCAAAAGAAACTACCATCAGAGTGAACAGGCAACCTACAGAATGGGAGAAAATTTTTGCAATCTACTCATCCGACAAAGGGCTAATATCCAGAACCTATAAAGAACTCAATCAAATTTACAAGAAAAAAAACAAACAACCCCATCAAAAAGTGGGCAAAGGATATGAACAGACACTTCTCAAAAGAAGACATTCATACAGCCAACAGACACACGAAAAAATGCTCATCATCAATTGCCATCAGAGAAATGCAAATCAAAACCACAATGAGATACCATCTCACATCAGTTAGAATGGCAATCATTAAAAAATCAGGAAACAACAGGTGCTGGAGAGGATGTGGAGAAATAGGAACACTTTTACACTGTTGGTGGGACTGTAAACTAGTTCAACCATTGTGGAAAACAGAGTGGCGAATCCTCAAGGATCTAGAACTAGAAATACCATTTGACCCAGCCATCCAATTACTGGGGATATACCCAAAGGATTATAAGTCATGCTGCTATAAAGACACATGCACACATATGTTTACTGTGGCACTATTCACAATAGCAAAGACTTGGAATCAACCCAAATGTCCATCAGTGACAGACTGGATTAAGAAAATGTGACACATATACACCATGGAATACTATGCAGCCATAAAAAAGGATGAGTTTGTGTCCTTTGTAGGGACATGGATGCAGCTGGAAACCATCATTCTCAGCAAACTATCGCAAGAACAGAAAACCAAATACCACATGTTCTCACTCATAGGTGGGAATTGAACAATGAGATCACTTGGACACAGGAAGGGGATCATCACATACCGGGGCCTATTGTGGGGAGGGGCACGGGGAGGGATAGCATTAGGAGATATATCTAATGTAAATGACGAGTTAATGGGTGCAGCACACCAACATGGCACATGTATACATATGTAACAAACCTGCATGTTGTGAGCATGTATTCTAGAACTTAAAGTATAATAACAAAAAAAAAAAAAAGAAATCTCTATGAAGAGATATTCTTTCCATTTTATAGATTTTTAAAGATCAAGACAAAAATAAATATTTTGTCATTAAAAAAAAAAATCTAAAGAGTTTCCTTAGGAGGGAGTCTAATAGAAAAAGATCTAGAAACACTGCTTTAAGCATTTATCTTTAATTTTTATTTTTTGAGACAGAGTCTCACTGTGTTGTCCAGGCTGCAGGGGAGTGGTGTGATCTCGGCTCACTGCAACGTCCTCGTCCTGGGTTCAAGCAATTCTCATGCCTCAGCCTACCAAGTAGCTAGGATTACAGACATGCACCACCACACCTGGGTAATTTTTGTATTTTTAGTAGAGACAAAGTTTCCCTGTGTTTCCCAGGCTGATCTCTTTGAGCTCAAGGAACCTGTCCGCCTTGGCCTCCCAAAGTGCTGGGATTACAAGTGTGAGCCACTACACCCAGCCTGTTTTAAGCATTTAAATCAGCCCTCCAACTGTGTTATCTCCCTGCTCACAGGTGATCTTTGGATAAGATGGTTTCCTGCTATAGAAACAATTTAAGAGGTAGTTTCATAAACTGTCTGGTCTATCAGATAGTCATATTCCTCATGACAAATTAACAAATTGGCATTCTGAGTTTAATTAATTAGCATTCTTTTGTATCTATAATTAATTAATTCTTTTTTGCCTGGTAAGTAGTTAGAACTAATCAGCATCCCAAGTCTGGTAAAGGATGGATTATGCCTAGGATCACCTTTCAGAGCTCTCAAGGCTGAAGGCCACTCCTTCAGAGCAGTGACCTCTCCCTAGAGGATGAATGCTACCCGTGTTGACAGGTCTCCCCAGGAGACACATCTTTGGTGTGATTATATCATTCACCAAATTAATACCAATTTATTTATGACTCCACTAGCCACAGATTTAAATATGGCCTTCTGAGCTTATGGATCTTTCTCATTTGGTAATATTCAAGTTACAGCCAATTCCGTACCTAAAGTTCACCAATGCTCACAACTATAATGAATCAAATGGAAACATCCTCCATCATATATAAATGCAAATTTCGTGTAAAAACTATGCTCTGGTTAGGGAAACCAAGACTTGTAATCTTTTAAATCATGTCATCGATTGTAAGTGCCATGCAAATACATATTCTGGTTTGTTGTTAGCAATTAGAAAGGCAAAATAAAGCTCTACCAAGGTGCTTTTCTGGTGAGAGCTCATGGCTCCCCAGGGGTGCAGCGGGCTGCGCAGTGGAATCACTTAGCACTCGCAAAAGGTGCACACGTGCCTGGAGCCCACTCTGGGAGAGCCAGTGGGTTATTACTTTTTAAAACATAAACCTCCCCAAGTGAATATGTTGTGCACTACCAACAGAGAAACTGATGTCAGATAAGAAGCAGATGACTAAACGTGAATTCTTCCAGATCCAGAAGAAAGAAACAGTTCAGGTGGAGAGAAGAGCTGAGAATGTAATAATGAATGAATAATGGCTGATGCTAATGAGCGTGAGCTTCCTCCACAGGAATGCTAAAAATGTGAGACCTGGTGTAATTTTTTAAACCAAAAGAAAGTCATCCTTCCACTAAATCAGGAGGGCTGCTGTACTGAATAGGGAAGAGAGATGAGCAACTCAGTTAAGAGAACCAGAACGTCAACTCAGATGAAGCTGAGATGCTGTGGGACAAAAAGGGAGGGAAGCGAAGGCAGAATGGGATCAAAGGGCTCAAAGAAAGACAGCTGAGGCCCAGGCTCAGGTGCCCTGCGTGTGCAGGGCAGGTGGAATTTCAGAAGACCCACAGCAACAAGTGAACTAAGAACAGGGGTGGGAATGGGATGGAAGACAGTATGGACATAATATGACATCAAAGATTATACTCTAGGGATGACAGGTTTTCCTGTAATTTCTACACGAATATTTTAAAAAATATAGTCTTTTGGAATTATAGCATTTATACATATAGTGTATGTATACATTTTGTTCTGAAAGCTAATAGCAAATATTCCATAGCTTCAATAATAAATGAAAAATCACAAGCATCAAGTGAGAACTAGTTAAATGAGTATTCTGATGTGACATATCATTCTCTTGTTCCTTTGTTTGATGAGTATGATAGCATTGGGTTAGCAAATCTAATAAACTTTGGATTAATGAGGGGATCACACTTCAGAGCCTGCAAGAACGTGCCCAGGCAGAGCCTTCAGTAATAATAAATGTTGCATTTAAATGATCATGGACCAAATTTAGATTTAAATGTAAAATCATCTCTTCCATAATATTTGCATAAATTAAATTTTGCATTAATAGTTAATGCAGATAAAATATCCACATAATTAGTTGTGTTTTTCCAGGCTTCCCCTTCATTTTTACCTCCACATCACCATTGGACATAAGCCCAAAGGAGAACATCATCCCTCAGTCAGAATCTTCTCTCCATTTAAAAACATTTTTCCGTATCCAAACCTGGGCCACATTTATTTTTCTATTTTCCAATCCAATTTTTAAAGTAAATTTTTGTCGAAGTAAAACATTTGAACAGAAAAGTACATATATCTTAAGTGTCTGGCTCGATAAATCTTTAAGTGAATAAATCCACATAAACAACACCCAGATCGAGAAAGAGAGCATGACCCCAGAATTTTCTCCTGCTGGAGAGCAAATGCCATACTGGAACCCTCACTGGCCCTAATGACGGTGTCTTCTTCTACACACTCCAGTAACACCAGGAATTAGAACATCTGTGGGTATGCTCCTACGTAGGGTGAGTTTCCTGTTTAAAGAACGCCCTTCCTCAGTCTCAACAGTAGCTCCAAAATGGCTGCATGGGCTACTCTCTGTCCGAGGAGGTGGTCACAGCACCACATTCTAAGCAGCATTCACGTGTATATTTCAAGGGGAAAAAATTCTGCAGCCACGTGATTTATCAACTTGGGAGTTAATTATTGCTTACTACATCAACAACTGCCCTTAATACTTCTGGCATTGGAGGAGATGCCAGTAAGAGGTGGGGCAGTGAGGACATGTGAGTGCCAGCACAACCCGGGTGGCAAAAGCCCTGCAGAGGCTCTGGCAACACTGTGGGGAAACACTGCTGATGAGCTCGTCAAGACCTTTCCCAGCCCTTCTACCTGGCTACCTCCCACTACGAAGGCTGAACATCCATCCACACATTGACTTTCCCGGGCTCTCCTGTGACTGGAAACGGTGATGCAACAAGATGTGAACAAAGTCAGCCTCAGGAAGGAACGGTCTCTGTGCTAAGTAGCTTTTAATGTCCTAATAAAAAGTAGCAGATACGGTTAGTGGGATATTTCTACTTTGTTACTTATTCTGCTTGCCTTGAACGTAGATGAAATGGCTGGATCTGCAGCAGCCTCCTTATGAGGGTGACAGCAAAGCCAATGGGCTCCTGCAGACATCAGCCCTGATTTTATTAATTTGCCACACCAAAGCCAGCAGCCCCCATGTCTGGACTTCCTTTAATGTGAAGTAAAGAAATTCCCATTTGTTTCATCCTCTGTAGTCTGGTTTTCTGTTTCTTGGAGCCAAATATAAGGCTGACTCATATATTTGGGACAGCCCAATTGAGTCAGTAAACACAGCCTTGCCTATGCCATAGGATAAGCTTCTGTTATATGGAGTTTGCTCAGTGAGTTTGGTGTGAAGCAAATGAATAAATTGAGACCAGCTACAAAAGCTATGCACGCGGCATACCTTAAATAAACGTGGCAAACTAGTCAAAGAAGGAATTCAGACCGACCTGAGAAAAATTAACTGTTTTATGAAGGCAATAATGCCAAGAGAAATTTAAGGGGAGAGGTGAATGGAGCGTTGTATGGAACCAACTAGAGGAGACTTCTGGCAAGTAGAACTTGAGCAAAACGTTGAAAGGTAGGAGTGAGGCTGCCCTGTGTATGAAGGTCTGCAAGCTGACAAGAGGCACATCCAGCTGAAACGGGAAAGACATCCTGGAGTGTACCTGGTGGAACAATCAAGAAAGAGCCAGAGAAGGAGAAGACACATTCTTTCCCTCAGGGAGCTACTATATGGTTAAAGAGACTTACGTATCACCAAAGGAAGGCATCAAAGCAGATTTTGCTCAGTTGCCATTCTTTGATTGTAGTGGTGTGAATGGTGACTCCCTTCTTCCACCAAAAATTATGTCCACTTGGGACCTGTGAATGTGACCTTACTTGGAAAAAATTATACCTTTGCAAATGTAAGTAAGTTTATGATTTTGAGATAGGATCATCACAGGTTACAGTGGACCCGAAATCCAATGACAAATGTCCTTCTGAGAAAACACAATGCAGAAGGCCACGTGAAGATACAGACAGAGGTTGCAGTGATGCAGCCACAAGTCACAGATCACCCAGCATCACCAGAAGCTGGAAGAGAGAAGGGAAGACCCTCCCATAGAGCCTCCAGAGGGAACATGGCCCTGCTGACACCCTGATTTTGGACTTCTGGGCTTTGGAACTGTGAGAGAGCAAATGTCACATTGTAAGTCACCAAGTTTGTAGTAATGTGTTACAGCAACCCTAGGGAACAAATACTCTGATGCACGCGGCACGCAGCACGCATCACTGCTGAGGGAGCAGGAGGGAAATGCCAGAAGGCATGACACCTAAGGAAGGGTGGAAAGGAGAGAACGGGGTGCTTGGAACTGAGTGAAGAGAGGAATGAAGCATCTGGGAGGAACATGATGACTGACCTGAGGTTTCCATGTTGGATAATGGTGTAGATTGTCTCATTCGTTAAATGACTGATTTTCCCTTAGCAGAAGGCCATGTTGTTGAAGAAGTTTCTTCTTCTCTTTAAGGCAAACTGAGCTTGCCTCTTGGGGCTCAGTTCCATGCAGTTTCAACAGGAATGTGACTTGAAGGTGAGAGTTGGGAACAGGTGAACTTCTAGAGTCTGTACAAAAGTTACTTTCCTACATAAATATCTTAGTGCCAGATATTTCAAATCGCTTTAACTGACTTTTGCCCTGCACAGAGGCCTGAGGTATATGCAAGCGTGATGGCGTTGGCTATTTCTGAATTTCCTCTACAGTTTTTTTTTTCTTTTTAATTCATGATGGTATTTGTTTAAAGTTGAGCTATTAATAACTTAATATTAAATTGGCCTCAAAAACTACTGTCAAAAGAAAAACAACCTGGATCAGGCGGTGAGGGACAACGAGGGGCTCTAGCCTTGGGTCTTGGGCAAAAGCTTTGACCACGTGGCTCCGTTCTTCGCCCTGGGAAAGGTGGGGCTGAGTCAGTTGTCCTGAATTCCAATTCCAACATCGTTCACTGAAGGCTTTGAGACTGGTCTAGAGGACTCTATAGTACCAGCTTCTAAGAGATTTTAAAGGATTTCAAAATTCATGAATATAATCCACCCAAAAATTCTTGAAAAATTGTAATACCAGTGGCCTTTATCCCAATTGCCGAGGCCGTAATTCTGAACTTTCTGATTACGTGAACTTATTCTCAGAAATCTCCAATTCCTTATTATCCATTCTTCCTTTCCAACCTCCTATGGCCTGGCTTCACTCTAAACTTCACAGTGACTTAGCTCTCCAGGCCCTGCCATTTTCTGCTAAGCTATCAACATACTTGATGGGAAAACATCACACATGGTCTGAATTTACACCCCACCAGACCCCTGGTGACCACCTGCACTGTGCCCAGCCAGTCATGAATCACTGATGGATGCCATTGTTTTATCCATTCTGCTCAGAGCACAATTCCAGAGGATTCCCCATGGATGTTAAGACTGAGCCGCTCCATCCTCATGGTCTCCAATCTCAGCATGCTTTCAGCACCACCAGCAAGTCACTAAGTACAGCCTTGCTCTCACTTCTGTCTCCCTCTGAGACCATCTCAGACCCTCTCCAGTCTCCCCTGTCTCAGCCCTTGCCTTTGTGCCTTGAGACAGTTGTGCCTTCTACTTCTAGAAGACTGAGGCCATCCTTTAGACCCTGAAGGTTTTGCCAATGGCTCCAATTACATTTGTAGCCATGTCCATACCAGTTTCTCCAGTCCACTGTGCCCTCCTGTTCAAGGACAACCTCCCCACCTTGACCCAACACCCTCCGCAGAAACTCCCTCTGGAGCCTCACTACAGCTCCATCCCTTCCCTCCCTCCCATTGATTCGGCCACTGAAGGGGATGCTTACATTTCTCCAGATTCCACTCCATGCCTTCCCTCTTCATCTCTATCAAGTTTCTCGAAAGAGAAGTCAGTTCCAATTTCAAGTGTGCACCATATTTCCTCAGGGAAGCTTTGCAGAACCCTGAAGTCCATCCCACAAAAACCCAGTGAGTCAGCATCCCAGGACCGAGCACAGGAACCTGCTTTTAACAAATGGCTTATGTGCTCCTTGTGTTGCCCGCCTGCTGATAATGTGGTCTATGCTCCTTCCTCCCTTTCCATCCTTTAACTCACTGCCCACCAGGATTCCTTTATATGCATGATGAAGTCAATGACAGCCTTCCAATTGCCAAATCCCAGGAGCATTTTTAAGCCTTTATATACATTGTTCCTGTGTTTCTTGGAGACTTTTGACATTTCTAATTCCTCCCTCCTATTTGGCGATCTCTTTCCATGCTGCACTTTGAGATCTTCTTTCACTGACGATTCCTTGTGACTCTTCTGCTCCTCTAGCTCCACACACCTTGAAACCCTCTAGGATTGCGCCTTTATTCTCACAAGATTTCATCTAAGTGACCGTGTTGGCCCCCACAGTTGATACAATCCCCCACAGTGTAATGTCCCCCAAATCTGTGTCTCCAGCCCAGAACCCATTCCTTCCACACCACTCATCAACAATCAGTAAGCTCTCACAATTTTGTTCACAAAATATCTCTTGAATCTATGTCTTCCCTTCTCCTTTACTGCTTCTCCTACTCTTGTTAATCAATCAACTTTGGATTCTCACACACACAAAAAAAACTCTTATTGCCCCTGGGTTGTCCCTACTCAAATCTATCTGCCCTTGGGCTGTCGCTGTACAAATGAATCTGCCCCTGGGCTAACCCTGCACAAATCCAGCTCTCCCTGGGCTGTCCCTGTACAAATCCATCTGCCTCTAGGTTGTCCATGTACAAATCCATCTATCCCTGGGGGCTGTCTCTGCAGAAATCTACCTGCCCCTTGGCTGTCCCTACACAAATCCATCTGCCAGAAGTCACCAAAATGCAGCAAATGAGCGTAAGACCACCTGCCTCAGTCAGGACAGGTGGGCAATGCTGTGGCAATGAGCAGCTCCCAGATCTCAGCATCTTCACACAAAAAATGTCCATGTCTCCTTCAACTTTGAAGTCCACCATGGATTCCAGCAGAGGGTAGGGAGAGCGCTGCTCAACAAAGGCACCTTGGAGATCCAGGCTGACATGGTCTTCATCTCAATGCAGGTGTCCAC
Organism: Macaca fascicularis; assembly: GCF_037993035.2. Classification (NCBI taxonomy): domain Eukaryota; kingdom Metazoa; phylum Chordata; class Mammalia; order Primates; family Cercopithecidae; genus Macaca; species Macaca fascicularis. The sequence continues at coordinate 7,882,403 of NC_088380.1, read as the reverse complement.
AATCACTGTCAGAGGGGAGACGATGATGCAGTGGCTCCTTCGGGAGGTGTCACACATCACTGCTGCTCACGTTTCACTGGAAATCAAGTTACCTTAGTGCAATGGGGCTGGGAAGCACAATCCTATCATGTGTCCAAACCCCCAGCACCCACAACTAGCAGTCCTCTGCCTCGAATTCTCCAGCAATTCTCCACTGCCTTCAGGTCAGGCCCTCCCACTACCCTATGCATAATGAAGATCAAGGATGTGTGTTTAAAATACAACATTCCAGAACTCCCTGCAGAAAATTCTGATGAGTTTGAGATATAGTACAAGAATATGCATTGCAATTAACCTCCAAGGGGATTATGTTACTGGTAGCCCATGAGCCATACTTTAAGAACCTACAAGGTCAAGTACAGTGTGAACTTCTTAAAATAGTATAGTATGTCCTTGACGCTGGGACTCAGGCTTTCTCTAGAAGTCCATATTTAGGCTCACCTCTACCCTGCAGCCACCTTGTTTCTGAGGTGAGGTTACCCATGAGTCTGGCCTCGAGGCTTTGCCCTCCTTCTTGCTCCCGCTCCCACCTTTCCCTGACTGCAGGACTCAATACAGGAGGCACTGAAAGACGAAAGTTTTCTAGCTCCCAGTCCAGCCCAAGCTGCAAAAGGTGGCCCCTCTCATGCACTCTACCACACCACGTGTATCTTGTTTTTCAGTTGACCACTAATAATTGTGTACATTTATGTGTTCCATGTGGTGTTTGATCTACGTATACGTTGTGCTGGGCATGGTCCAGGGCCTGGCTAGGGGCTGGATTGCTGACTGGAGAGGAAAGCTCCTTCAATAGAATTTGCCACTAAGACATTGCAAGGATTTTTCCACTCCCAAGCACAGGGCAAGGTACACAGAAGGTGTTCCATGAATTATCATGGGGTGAATGGGTGAGAATGAATGTATGAATGTATGAATGAATGAATGAACATCTATTCCAGCTCTATGCTACTACTGCTTTTTGTGTGTTTGTTTTTGAGGCAGGGTCTCAGTCTGCCACCCAGGCTGGAGGACAGTGGTGCCATCATGCAATCATGGCTCACTGCAGCCTCAACATCCCAGGCTCAAGTCATCCTCCCACCTCAGCCTCCTGAGTAGCTAGGACTATAGGCACAGGTTATTATGCCCTGCTAAGTTTTAAAGTGTTTTTATACAGGCGGGCTTTTGTCATGTTGCCCAGGCTCATCTTGCACTCCTGGGCTTAAGCAATCCACCCACCTTGGCCTCCCAAGGTTCTGGGATTACAGGCATAAGCCACTGCACCCAGTGCTTATTCTTTACCCTGCCTATTCTACTGCTCCTAAGGGAAGCATCATGAATGGCAGGGTTAAGCCCCGGAAGCAGCAGGGGTCTAGAAGCATTCACTGCAGCTCAACCTCCTGCTCCCTGGAGAGGGGGCCTCTGGGCCCAGCTGGGCGCAGCCTGAGTGCCCAACTTCTCAAAGAGGTCTCCGTGCAGCTTCTGCCTGCACTGACTAGAACATTTGCTTTGAATCCAGCCCAAACCGCAGCCCTGGCCTCACCCTGGCCCTGCTGCTGTTCCCTCTCCTGCCTTCAGGCATAAGCCAGAAATAGCAGCTGGCAGAGCAAAGAGGGAGCAAGTAAAAGCCTAATACTGTTTCCTTGCCCTTCAGACAGCTAAAAAAAAAAGGACCAAGATAAATAGAAATTTCTGGATTTTGCTCCCTGGATACCTGCAACTGGAGACAAATCTTTTGGGTTCTTACAGGAGCTCAAAAAGTGGCTCATGGAGCTGTACTTCCTCATTCACTAGTTTTCCTGGACTCCCTTTCATACTTGTAGAAATATGTTTAACTTGGCTGTATCGTTTGTATGTAGCCCTTCTTAATTCCTGTTTGAAATGAAATGAAGATGAAATTTTTTAAAATAATGACTACTCTAATTTATGGATTCAGTATAGGCCCCAACCTTTAGATTACATTGTCTGTGGCATCTAATTCCACGAGTACTAGTTAATAACAATAATAAAATAATTGCAATAACAATAGTAGCAACAGCAACAACATAGGGGGGATAGATGCAGCTTTTACTATGAGCCAGGCACTGTTTCCAGCACTGCATATTTATTCATTCATTTAACAGGTTTTACTCCCATCTTAAAGATGAAGATATGAGGATAAAGGTGTGAGGTGACCTCCCCGGGGATCTCCAGGGAACTGCACAGCCTGACTCCAGAGCTCCCAACTCAGCCACCCACTCACTTGCCTCAGATGAGGGAATTACACACCTAATTTTTAGAAATGTTGTTGTGATTTTAGGTATTTCGTTGTTGTTCACATTTCCTCAACTCACTAGAAGACAACTCCTTTGACACACTAATCACTCAAGTAATCGGATCACTCCATTGTAAACAACAACTGTATTGTTGGTGAGGAAACAGTGGAGACATTTATTCGCATGGATCTAGAGTTCTGTGTTGCCTTGGGTTCTGATACCCCAAAGGTGGACTAACTGGTGAGGGGAAGTTTTTGGATCCGGCATTTGGTTATCATCAAAATGCATCCATTGACAAGGCTGTTACCATTTTGTGTGTCTAGTTATCCATTTGAGAACATTAAAAAATTGTTTTGTACCTGCAAGAGGAACTATGATATACAGCTTACCCACTATGGAAGACTGGAAGAGACAGAAAATAAATAAATTTCCTCAGTAAGGAAAGGAAAATATAAGTGCAAAATAGCATCTACTGAGGATTTAAATAATACGTGCTGAGAATTTAAATACCACCTACTGAGAATTTAAATAATACCTCCTGAGAATTTTCTAAATGCACGCACGGACATACACACATAGTTTAAAAGCTTTTAACTAAGAGGCCATTAGGCAAGAATGGCTCCAGGGTTTTTAGTTCCTGGTAAGGAAACTGTAGCCAATTGTAAACAGCAAAACCAAACTGGGGACTTGACCAATCTGAAACCACCAGCTAACTCCTATCTAGGATCTTCACTGTAACCAATTATATGCATTTTCTTTCTTTTCAATTAAAAACATTTTAAATCAACATAATAATTGTACAGGTTTGTGGGGCATATAGTGATGTTTTGATACATATCATGTATAGTGATAAGATAAGGGTAATCAGCATATCAATCAGCTCAAACATTGATCATTTCTTTGTGTTAGGAACATCCAATACATTCCTTCTAGTTATTTGAAAGTATATATTATTGTTAACTCTAGTCATCCTACAGTGTTATAGAACACTAGAACTCACTCCTCCTATCCAGCTGTAATTTTGTATCTTCTTTGTCTTAGTTGTGAGTTCAGCCTATAAAAGGCTCACAATCCACACTGCTGGAGTGGTACTCTTAACCTCTTCTGGTTCTGCATGCTGCCTGATTCATGAATCCTTTGATGCTCAGATAAACTCTGTTAAATTTATTCTGTCTAAAGTTTTTCTTTTAACAATATATAAAAACATTTCCCCATATGGGGAAGCTAAAGGGGGGCTTTCAAGTCAGCCAGTGCTGGTAGACACAGGGTAGGGTGTTGTCCACCACCCTGCCCCACCCCTGCAGGGGAGGGGACTTCCTAAGCAGGGTTGGGTTCCTGCAGAGATAGCTTGCTGCAGAAGGCCTCTGGAAAGAGTGTCGCTAGACTTGGAGGAAGCTAAGAAAGGATTATTTTAAACTAGCATCACCATATAAAATTTCTCATACGTCTATATAATTTGCTACTACAGTCAGCCCTCTGAATTCATGGGTTCCATATCTGTGGATTCAACCAACTGCAGATCAAGAATAGTTTTTAAAAGATGTCTGTTGAGTCTGTACTGAACATGTACAGACTTCTTCTTGTCATAGTTCCCTAAACAATACAGTATGCCAACTACTTACATGGCATTTACATTATATTCGATATTATAAGCAGCCTAGAGATGACTTAATGTATCCAGGAGGATGTGCACAGGCTGTATGCAAAAATTACACCATTTTATATCAGGGACTTGAGCATCACAGATTTTGGTATCTGTGAGGTGAGGGGTCTGGTAACCAATTTCCTTTGGATAGTAAGAGATGATTATATTTAAAAATTAAGTCACTTGTAATGTAGAGACACCAGAGCTTAGGAGATGTCAAACACTCCTAAGTTTTGAACATTAGAGAGGAATTTCTCTCTCCAACAAGAAGATATGCGAGATAAAAGAAAATAACAGGATGGTTGTTCCTTGAAGGTTCATGCTACGTTTTTAAAAATAAAGCCAGGAACTAATATATTTCATGTATATTTGGGAGAAATAGATTTAAATGCTCCAAAACATTTTGAAGGCTTAAAAATTAACACAAAGGTTTACAGGTAATGACTCATTACAATATTAATACAGTATATAAGTATTAAAATAAATGCCCCAAAATTAGCAATGGCCAATAAGGAATGTGCTATTTAATTTTGAGAAAAGCGAAGCTAGTATTGACTCACTCTTTAATAATAACACTGTTGTTTTTAAATTTATTCCTGCTTTATTTCAAAGAACTTGCACTGGGGTGTGATCAGGTGTTTGGGTACCTGTTGCAATGTGGTCATTATAAGGGAATAATTATAAATAGATAATGAACAAAACCACTATCCCTTTGTAAACCACTTTGCCTCGGAGGACAAATAAAACAGATTAAAAGAGGAAGGGAAGGCAAACCAATTTAGAATGATATACCAATATGTCAAATAATTGGCTTAGAGAAGCACGAACAGATAGCATTTAAAAGCAGGCTCTGGACTCTGTCCTTTGAAGCTGGCCTTGAGGCTCTGTTCTTCCTTAGACAAAATCTTTCTTCCTGCTATGAAATAAGGTTCATGATGTTAGTCTAAGAGGCTAACGGGGCCAGTTCTTTATATAAGAGCTTTGGATATTTTTCTTTCATAATTTTATATCCTTTCTTTTGGATGAATGTTTCCCAAATATAGAAAAGCCCACCCACCTGGTGAAGTTTTATTTATTTGGTCATTTGTTCATCAAACATTTTATTGAGGACAAGACAGACAAGTCCCCTGCTCTCATCAAGATTTATGTATTGGTTGGGGACAATAACAACAAACGCATAAACTCATTAATTAAGTCAATAATTAATTACAGACTGCAGTGTGCAAGGAAGGTGCTGTAGAGAGGGCCACACAAGAGTTCTTGGCTACTTACAAACAGCGACATTTCGGCAAAAGACTGTTTGTTGTTTCAAAAACTAGAAAGCATCTGGGGTTTTCTCTCGAATGGTATTTGAGCTTCTCAGCTTCCTTTACTTTCAAAGGTTGACCTGGTACTCATCTGCCCAACATCCCCCAAACCTTGGGGTCCTACGAGCTGCCTCTGGCTCTCTCTCATTCTCCACATCTGATTGGTTGGAGTATTTAGATATTTCAATGTTTGTGACTCCTATACTGAATACCTCTTACCACTTCTATCACTAATGACCAGGTCCAAGCCACCATCACCTCTCGTCTGGATTTGCAGTGGCCTCTAAACTGCCTTTGACGCCCTGTCCTCGTCTCCACCTGTTTCTTCCCAGCACTGTAACCAGTGCCAGATTGGATGAAAGTCAGATCTTGTTGATCCTGGCCAAGGTCATTCACATGCAAACAGAAAAGGCATGGACTCTGGGGTCTTCCTCTGCCAACCCCATGAGCATATTCACTTCTCTCCTCCTGTAATGTCACACAGGACTTTGTTACCAACAGGGATGGAGTATAGGAGAAAGAAGGAAAGGATAGGATGAAAAAGGGAAAAACAATAGCCCAAATCTGCTAAAACTCACTCAAAAAGAAGAGACTGGAACTTTCCTTGTTATGGAATACTGACCCAAACAGATACATATCCATTCAAAAATATCCATTCAACATAGATTAGCTAAATGCCCCCAGGATTTTCTCATAATCCTTCTCAAATCAACACAGAGCAAAAGTCAGTGCCCTTAACACTGCCTCCCAAGCTATTTGTGGTCCACTCATGTCCACCTCTCCAATCTCAAAGCTGGCTTGCTTTTTCTTGTACTGCACACTGGTTTTCTTGTGCTTCATACCTAGAGTTCTCTTAACCTAAATATCTGCATCCTTCAGTTCTTGGCTCAAATGACACTTTTGCATCTCCTCTCCAGCTCTGTATAGCATTTCCTGCTTTACTTTTCCTCCTATACAATTAACACACTCTGCCATGTTATTTTTTTCACGTTTGCCTATTGTCTCATCTTCCCCCAATTAGAATGTGTCATGAGAACAGAGTTTTTGTCATATGTGTGTATAGCTTTCCCCAACTTCTTGAAAAAGTGCCTGGGGGCATTTAGCTAATCTATGTTGAATGGATATTTTTGAATGGATATGGATCTGTTTGGGTCAGTATTCTATAACAAGGAAAGTTCCAGTCTCCTCTTTTTGAGTGAGTTTTAGCAGATTTGGGCTATTTTTTTTTTCTTTTTTCATCCTATCCTTTCCTTCTTTCTGCTATGCTCCATCCCTGTTGGTAACAAAGTCCTGTGTGACATTACAGGAGGAGAGAAGTGAATATGCTCATAGGGTTGGCAGAGGAAGACCCCAGAGTCCATGCCTTTTCTGTTTGCATGCGAATGGCCTTGGCCAGGATCAAGCCAACAATCTCTTTAATTAAAACTCCTGCAAGACAAATTCACTTTCTTGTCACGTGTCCTGTTCATGAGCTAGTTTCACATTTTACACTGAAGTAATATAGAGGTACTTTTGTGCGTGGGTTGTGTGTGGGTGTGTTTGGTGCTCTATATAATTGAAGTAGGATTTTCTCCACTGCCTAGTCCCAGATGAAGCCCAGAATTTTTGTTCAAATTTACTTCATTCTAAAACTTTACTCCTTCAAGGTTTTCCTCGATTTGTGCTCATCCCCCAGAGGGCGCTGGGCAGCTGCTTCCGCAGCTCTCCCTCCTGCTATTGGTCCCCAAACCGATCTGCATTTTATCTTCCAGATACAAAAGGCTTGGTGCCAAAAATATCTACCTATAGAATGTGAGTAACATAAAACCTCAAGCTATGCATACTATCACATATAACATGGTAAATCACACAATTCCAGGAGGAATTCTCTTTTTCCTTAAGTTTCACCTTCTAAAAGAAATAAGTTGTACTCTGTTACTATTTAATAGAGGTGATGTAATGGGCCGGATGGGGGGACGCATTTCATGTTCTACACAGTTAAAGGAGGATATTCTCCATTGCCTGGTATAAGATGAAGCCCAGTTTTTGTTCAAATTTAATTCATTCCAAAACTTCTCTCCTTTGGAATTTTCCTCTGTTTATGTTTATTGACAGGATAACAGGATAACAGTTAACTGATGATTGTTTTGGCATCAGTACCAACCTTGATTTCACAGTATGTTATCATTACACAGAAGCAAGGTCTTCCTTACTACTTTACTTATAGTTTTCTTGTATGTTCTCAAGAATTTTTCTTTTGTAAATTTTACCATTTTTTTTTTTTACAGTTCCAGGAAAGATGAACACTGGACTGGAATTGACGTTGGTGCATTAGATAGGAAAGGATGGGCACCGCTGGGCATTACGTCTTCCCACTGGGAGTCTCCATTGCCATTTCTCCAGATTTCATTTTCTTTCAGTTGAATTATATTTTATTTTCCTATAGGTGCAGAAACATTCTATTTGAATCTATTCCTTATTTAGTTCACCAATCATTATTAATAACAATTTTTTACTACAGAATCTTAGTTTTTATTCATCCAACGATATCAGCTTCCATCTGAAAGAAAACATTTCTAGAGTCTGTTTTCATAATATTTAAAAATGAATTCCAGATGAATTATATTTGAATGAAAAAGCAAAAGTATATTAATAATTATTTAGGAGACCCTCTTTGTAATATTGGCAATGGGAGATATTTTTCTAAACAAGACTGAAACCTAAAGGCAATAAGAGGAAAGAGCCATGTGTGCATACCACATGTTTAAATTGAGTAGCAAATGCCACTGTAAACAAAGGCAGAAGCCAAATGGCAGGCTTGGATAAATATACTTGTGACACATATTAAAAATAAAAGCGAAACATTACTATTAAATATGTAACTTCTACAAATTGAAAAGGAAAACAATGTTATGGATAAGAAGACTGAAAAAGTTACTTCAAAGACAAGGAAATCCAAATGGCCAGTCAACCTATAAACAGAAACCCAGTCTCACCAGCAGCCAGGAAAATGCAAAGAAATTAAAATGAGATACCATTTTCACCAGTCCTTGGCAAAAACTAAGAGGCATAACATCCAATGACTTCTAATCCAGGTGTGTTTGCTTCTATGCATGGATTGCCCTCCTGGGGTTTTGCCCAGGGCTGGAACATCTGGCTCTCCTGGTTTGAGGGCTCATGGCTGAGACCCGGTGCCCCACCTTTACCTTCTAATTCTCTAGCCCTGGAGAGAGTATTATAGGAAGGATGAAGACTTACACAGTTGTTGTATAACCATCAACATGATCAAAATGAGTCTTTTTAGTACTTTGAGGTAGACAGATAACAGACATTAAATATTAGACCTAGTTTGGAAATGATCAAATTAAAATAAAAGGCCTCAGAGGACTCATTCATAAGTAGCCTGTGGATGGGAGGTTCCAGCTTAAGTGTCCTGACCGCAAGTTCCCATCACTGTCCTGTTCATGTGCAGAATCATAAATGTGATCATTACATTCTTAACCTTTCTGATAGAATCTATACTGAAAGGGTGGTGTTATACAAAAATTGCAAGAGTATCATCTTAGGAGTAGTAAATTATAAACAAGTTTCAATGCATAAAAAGCCAAAAAAAAAAAAAAAGGTTCTGTCTCTGAGTTTTCTGACATAGGTATATCAACTCATAAATATTTTATTTTCCCTTAAAAAATGTAAATCGCATGCTTTAGATGGTGATCAACTGAATTAAGTATAAATCCATAAACTATTCTAATTAAATAATGTCACCAGTAATCACATGAGCAATTTCAAAAGCTAAAAACAAAATCATTCCAAAATTTGCCTACTATAATTTTGAAGATGTGTATGAAATCATGATAAAACTGAATTACCTTTAAAATATAAAAAGACCACAGATTTGAAAAATAACCACTTTTTCCATTTGAATATTATTTATTTTTCTAATGTTAAAATATTTTAAAAACCAAGTACAGAAATAAATAATGAGTCTTGACTATATTAATAGTTAAGATAAATTAATACCAAACTTTTTTAATGCCTAGAAGCAAAAACATACTGGACCCTTTTCTCTATATATTAAACATAACCACATTTACATTGTGGATTCCTATGGGCTGACTTTGTCTACACCATAACATTCATTACTTTTGGTATTATTATGAAACTATAGTATGGTCTTGTCAAATAATTTTGTGTAATATTTCACCTTTTCTGATGACAAAAAACCAGGCAACACACTTAAACTATTAAATTATCTACAGAGAGAAAAATCTTGCTTTTTTTTTTTTTCTTTTTTTTAACATGGTCACAAGTGAACCACTTATTTTTTCCCCTAAATCCAAACAAGCACAAAAGTCTTGATATTTAAATATGGCTTTGGATAAAGAGAACATAAGGATCCTAGAATGACTTACATGGTTATAAAACTATTTTTAAAAACAGAATTTTAAAAAGAATAGCCAACATTTAAATGTAATCTAATTTTGCAGCAGTATGTCTCCAATTTATTCTGTTCTCTGTTACATCTGTCAAGAAAAGCTTCTATCATTATCTGAGTAAATGAAATTAGATGGCAAAACAAAAAGATTTACAACATCAATTAATAATCCCCATATTCTATGGTCTTTGGTAAGTGTCCCAAATTTAGCTTTCTTATACCTCTCTTCACGTTATTACTCCTTTTCGTCCTTCGCACTTAGTTGAAGCGCAGTGACTCCCCAAGAGACTCATTTCATTTTATGTTATTTCCAATAGCTCCTGTCGGCTTTGATTTTGGTTTTAGCAGGTGGAGTCTAAATACTTGCTTGGCCATGGGATTTGGGTTTCTCCAGCAGCCAGATGTACCAGTGTTGGCCATACAGTTGTGAGCCACTTGTGGCTAAGACCTAAATAGATAGGTAAGGATGAAGCAGTTCGTGACCAAGAGGCCTTTTGGAATCAGCTGTGAAAGGACTCATTTAATGTTGCATAACCCAGGCTTTACTTCGTTGGATGGCTTTAATGTATCTGGGAGAGGAAAAAGGGGATTTAGTAGTGTTTCCTCTGGATGCATAAATAATGAAAAGTGCTGTGAGCTCCCGAGTGCTGCATCATTGGTTACCCCCAATAGCCCATCTCTGTCCCCTGGAGGAGCAAGAGGGAAACTCTTCACAGATGCTTGAACTTTGGTGGACAAACAAGAGGAACACTCAGGAAAACAGGGGCAGAATTTAGGGCCCAGAGAGAGTCCCTTTTAGACTTAGAAATGTCTTCCTCACTACAAAATTAGATATTCACCAGTATGTCTTTCTTTCTCTTTCTTTCTTTCTCTTTCTTTCTTTCTTTCTTTCTTTCTTTCTTTCTTTCTTTCTTTCTTTCTTTCTTTCTTTCTTTCTTTCTTTCTTTCTTTCTCTTTCTTTCTTTCTTTCTTTCTTTCTTTCTTTCTTTCTTTCTTTCTTTCTTTCTCTTTCTTTCTTTCTTTCCTTTCTTTCTTTTCTTTCTTCTTTCTTTCTTTCTCTCTCTCTCTTTCTTTCTTTCTCTTTCTTTCTCTCTCTCTCCCTCCATCCCTCCCTCTCTCTCTCTCTTTTTCTTTCTTTCCTCCCTTCCTAACCCTTCCTTTCCTTTCCCTTCCCTTTTCGTCTCTTATCTTTTCTTCTCTTCTCTTTTCTTTCTTTCTTTTGCCAGTGGACATTGTTCATTTCTTTCCAGTCGTTTTTACTTTGTCTATGTATTTCGTAAAAACAAAATTGGAATCTTTTTTTTGTTGGTTACAGTGTATGTTTTTCATCTGTTTTTCCCAGCCTTTTACTAAAGTCTTAAAAAAATTAGACAGTAGCAAACCTTTTAGAAAATAAATTGGGGTGAATAAGGCAATTTAATGCTATTAATTTTTGTAATGGTCAAGGTTATTGTGTAATTATCAAGTGGCTATTAAGGACCATTACAGTGCCTTGCAAATCGGTTAGTTTTACCTGCTGCATTTCACTCTTAATTTTAATCACTTAATTTTTTTACACTTAACTTTTTATTTGGAATTTATTTTAGCTATTGGACAGTGAAGGTTTAACATAATTTTTTCCGTCAATGATGGAGTCAACTCCTAACACCTGTTTATTAGATAACTTTTATTTTCCTCCTTTACAACATCTTCCTTACTTACATGTTGTATTACGTTTCTTTGCTCTTTTATCTATTCCAGGGACTGGCAAACTACAAACTACAGGCCAAATCAGTCCTGCAGCTTGTTTTTGTACAGCCCAAGAGCTAAGAATGATTTTTACATTTTTAAATGATTAAAATAAAATTCCCAAGCAACATAATGTTTCGTGACACATGAAAATTACATAAATTTCAAATTTCAGTGTACATAAATAAAGTTTCATTGGAACAGAGCCATGCTCATTTACGTATTGTCTCTGGCTGCATTTGTGCTAAAACAACAGAGATAAGCAGTTTGACCCATGAAGCCGAAAATGTAAGTACTGTCTGGGCCTTAACAGAAAAAGCTTGCCATCAATGGCAACAGTCCGTTGATCTATCTAACCCGTAATTGATGGTGCATGTTTTAAGATACCATTTCTGGTTTACTTTTAAAAATAAAATACAGCATTATTTTATCCAATTACCAAAAAAGGCCCAGTGGGCTGTTGATTAGTATTTTTACCATTATAAATAAATCTGGCAAAGATTGGCCTTGTTGTAATATGTACTATTTCTACCCAATAACATGGTATGTCCACACTCCCTATTTATGTGGATTTTTAAATGTGTTTCAGGAAAGAATTTTAGTTTTCTTGTACATGTTTTCTATTTTTCTCGTTAATTTTTTCTAAAACATTGCATTTTAAAAATATTTCTGATAGAATCCTTTCTTTTATGACATTTTTATAACCATATTACTGAAATAAGGAAGGCTTATCAGCCTCTTACATTGCTTCTAATTACTTTTCTGGGGGTTTTCTGGTATCAACATATTATTTGCAATAACAATAACAGGGATTATAATAGTAGTAATAATAAATTTATACTGTCTCTCTAATACAGTTTTTTTCTTTCTCTTGACTAATTGCATTAGCTAGCATTGACATAATAATTTTAATAAGACTGTTGGCCTGTCCTTGTCATTTTAATGGGAAAGCAGGAGAAGAGACATCAGCAGTCCCAGATTTCTGGCAGCTCAACCCCTAATCCACCAATTCTCTCAATGTTTCCATATCCTCTTCTACAACCCTGTATTTATGTTCTCTTTTATTTGCTCCTTCTCCAAATCTTTCCCTCACTTGTCCATAACATAAATAGCAATCATTTTTCTAAATTAATTGCTATCATTCTGAATAGAACTTCATTCTTAAGATGAAGGGCTTCATCTGTGAAGTAATCCAGGCAGGTTTTAATCCGCTACCATGTTCCAGGCACCTGCTCCTACCTAAGATTCAAGGAATGCAAAGATACATCCCACCTGTTCCTTAAAAGGTACAGGAGCCCATCCACTGTGGAACTCTGGGGGAGATCAGTCTGTGAGAAGGAAGACTTTTTAATTTTTTTTTTTTTTTACTACATACATGTATCATATTTATAATAGATGTCAATGCTTTGACTTAAAGTAAAAATAAAATTGAAATGAAAGAAAACGCTACGTGTCATCAAGCATCTCGCAACAGAGTAGGGAAGATGCCACATAAATAGATCAAACTCACCACACTGCTTAGTGCCGCTGGACAACAATTAGACAAGGATTCCTGATTGATCAACTGGGAGGAGGGATGCCACCTCAGGAAGGAAGCAGGGCAAGTGGGGACTCCTTGCAACAGGTGATCCCTGAGTTAAGTCCCAAGGGATGAGCTGAAGTTAGTCCTGTGAATGATGGCATGGTGCAGCTGAAAGACAGCGCTTCCGGCCTGGGCAGGAAAGGGTTTGGACCTGACTCCACCTGTCACTGGGTCTATTACTCTCGACACTCTCTTCAAATCTGAGCCTCAAACTGTTCACCTATAAACTAGGGGATTAAATGATCTATATCATCTATATCTATGTCTTTGTCTATCTTTGCCTATCTATATATGTGTGTGTCTGTGTACAGACATAAATACTATCTCTACAGATAGATAAATTAGATGATACTGCATCTACAAATAGGGATCTGCAGGGATAGAGAGATGGAGATGTGGCGATGGATATAAACATGGACACAGACATAGAATAGGATCCATGTAGAAGCTCCATTCAAATGACCTTCACTCGCCTTTGCTGTAAATTAAAGAGGACTCTCCACAGCTCACCTGCCGCAGTCCACACACTTACACTGCCACCCGGCTGCAGGCCTTTCTCAGCCACTCTTGCGTGAGTTTATCATGGGCCTGTCTGGGCAAGCTAAAGACAGCCGGTGAGCTGCCTGAAGACATCCCCTGAGATGCACAGCATAGCACGTTCCTGTCAGCGGCTCATTAGACGATCTTGTCTCCTATTCGAAAATGAAGACCTGCAGCAAATGTTACGATTGAATTAACTGCACAGATCCTTCCCTCACATTTGTCCAAATTCAGGAATTGACATAGAACTGTTTGGTACCGACATAGGCCTGCATTAAGAAGATCTGGAAAGGAAGACGGGAGGATGAGAATAGGATGAGGGTGGGGGAAGCTGACGGGAAGGACAGTCCTGTTAATGTGGTTAGGACCTTGAAAGTGACTGTTTTAAAAAATTACCATCCTGTCTTGAATTTCCACATCAATAATTTAATATAATTTTTTTTTCTTAACCTTTAAATGCCATGATCAGCTTGCCATGGATTAATCCAAATTTATCATATTGGTTTGCCAGAACAAAAGGAAAATGAGATAAATAAAATAAGTATATTATTTTCCCTTTCTAAATATAGTGATAATCTTACCCACCAGTCATGATACAGGGAAAAACATAATCTTACCTACCAGTCATGATACAGGGAAAAATACACACCAAGTTGGCTGAATTTCACTTTACCAGTTACTAAAATACAAGGTGTGTGTTAAGAAAAAATGATGTATTTTCACTAAATGAGTTCTCGATTTTTAAAACGTGATGTCAGCACAAAATAGTCACGGAGTTGAAACGGCCCCTGTTAGTGTTATCAAGAAAAATACTTTCTTGGTTGCTTTTAAAAGAATGCCAACTAAGAAAATGTAATCTTCGATAATTGCCGTTGAAAGATTTTCAGTAGCAGTATGGTAATTTATTGCAAATATACCAGAGGACAAAGGAAAACAAACACCTACGGGAATCTTTTTATTTATTTACTTATTTAATATTTTTGAGGCGCTGGGCACAGTGGTCCATGCCTATAATCCCAGCATTTTGGAAGGCCAAGGTGGGTGGATCATTTGAGGTCAGGAGTTCGAGACCAGCCTGGCCAACATGGCAAAACCCTGTCTGTACTAAAAATACAAAAATGAAAGTAGTGAGGCATGGTGGCAGCACCTTCAATCCCAGTTACTCAGGAGGCAGAAGCAGGAGAATTGCTTGAACCCAGAAGGTGGAGGCTTCAGATAGGCGAGATTGCACCACTGCACTCCAGCCTGGGCCACAGAGTGAGTGAGACTCAGTCTCAAAAAAAAGAAAAAAAAAAAGTCAATTTTGTATTACTTAGTTACCCAACAGTGCATCGCTTCCCCTTAATTTCCCTGGGCCCTTTTTCCCTACATGATTTTTAAAAAAGGAACACATCCACATAATTGGGGTTCAGTAATAACATAGTTTTTGGTCCATTATGTTAGGATAACTTCTCTTAGAGTGAGAAAGGATGATCTAATGCTTTTCAATATATCCATGGAAGAGGGCAAGTAGAAAGCCCTGGAAAGAACTTGAGTTCTCCTTTTTACTAGACAAGCTGCATAATTTGCCATCAAGCTGCATAATTTTTAGAGCCTCCAGGTAAAAACAGGGACATCATCTATTTCGTAGAGTTGGCTGGAGGCTAAAGAGAAGTGCTAAGGACAGCGATTCATGAATCAGAGTTGCCCTGGTTTCACTCTCCGCTCTCTCCTTTCCCGCCGTGGCTGCCTACCTGACCTGTAATGGTGGGCACTGATGTGCTAAGAATCCTACGATGACAGGGAGTGGGCAAAAGTGCTTCTGGTGGGCCAGGGGCACTTCTGACTGATTTTCCTGTACTAATTTATTCAATTCTCATAAGACTCATGCGAGCAATTCCCACATTTCATTACTATTACCCACATTTTATTTTCTTAACTACTATTGAATATTTTGTTAATTTCTCCCTGATATTTTATTCTGAAAATGTTCCAACATATTAACAAGAATTGAATGGTGAACACTCAGAGGTTGACAATGAGTGTTTTTTGTTATATTTGCTTTATCATGTATCTTTTCCTTTACTTACTTCTCCGTCTCTTGATCTATCTTATTTTTTAATGTATTTCAAAGTAACTTGCAGAGATCAGGACACTTTACCCCTACACACTTCAGCATGCACGTCATCGAGTGAGTGGAAAAATTGGTTGTGATTCATTTTTGAAGTAAAATGGTGCCTATAATTACATGTATTAACTCTTTTCAAGAAACTGTATATATTTAAGGAGTACAGGGTGGTGTTTCACCATGTACATACAAATCGTGAAATGATGACTGCTGTCGGGTAAGTCAACACAGCCATTGCTTCACATAGTTACCTTCTTTTGGTGGTGGTAAGAACACCTAAATGCTACTCTTAGCAAAGTTCTGGTGTGCAATCCAATGGGTTTGGATATTCATCCTGAAAGATACAAACTTGAATGCCATAATCCTAAATGTTGAAATCCTGAAAGCTGAATTCTGGGAAGGGATTAGTGTATTTTGGGTTGTAGATAGGATAATTATATCATGTTAGTTGCATCATGTTAGGTGGGACTATTAACTTTTTATTGTCTTTATTTGCCTTTGAGAGAAAATTCCGATTTGTAGATTGGCTATGAAATACAGTAACTATGGAAAACTTCAGTCTAAACATGTGTCATTTGCCTGCGTTAGCATTCCTTCCAGTTGATGACATTCCAGGAGCATTTAATGAATTAAAACCACATTTGCCTGAAGAAGCCAGTGAAGGTCCTGACTGGATTGAAAATAATCTGTGCCTGCTAGGGTAAAGGGACACGCAAGATACTGCTATTCTATCACCATTATTGTTTCCACTAAATTTGTGGTCTGTGGATGAATGCTTGTGGAATGGTTTCCACATACACAAAACAACATGGAGGCATGGCACAGACAATGGGAGAAATTGGCAGGGAATACTCATCTTGGTGTATATTGACCAAATCATAGAAGAATTTAAAAAAATCAAAATTGCCACGTAGAAAATGAATGTGAACATATTCTCAGAGGAGACCCAGGTCCTAAAAGAAAAAAAGCAGCTCTTCATTGTGATGAAAGACTTCTAAATATAGTTAACAATGGTGAAATTTGGCCACGTCTTATATACTATGTCTGTGCCCATAGCCCCCTGTAATATACTTTTTCATAAGTCAAATATTATTTTTAGATTTTTAGTTGTTTTCTTTTTAAAAAATTTTTTTCCACGATTTTAAATTGTCAGCATTATTTTTACAATTTGTGATGCTGTGTATTTCATCTCTGCATCACTTTCAGTGGAGAAGGTTTAAATTGTGTAGAGGCTTTTAGAGAGTTCTAATTCATTTCACGCATTTTTGCAAATTTGTGTCCACAAAAGTGCATCATCACAAAGTTAACTTTCTGTGTATTGTACATATTTGTAAAAATGTTGAAACTTTCTCCATAAGTGAAGATATGATCTTTTTGTACACCTGCATTTGTGAGAATAAAAATTTCACAAGATCTCAGCTCTTTGGGCAACTGCGGTGGTGGCCCACCACAATTTTTGATCAATTTCAGCAAAAGACATTTTTACATAAAGACTTGGGTTGCTTGTCATGGCATTTCAGAGAACCACAGTTACAAAGCTGGGTGCACACAATCTCCAAACATAGTGATATATGTCTATACATTTTTCTTTTTGATCTATTTCTTTATGAACACAGTTCATCTGCTCAAAACTATTACAGTCATACTAGTGTCCTTATTATTCCTAGGTATTTATGCAAAAATATGGATTATTGCCTATTTTATTGTGCAAAGTGATCTATGAAATGTTCTGTCATGTTTTTATATTTTCTCAAGTAAATTCCCTTTTAGGAATATAAATAAATATCTTTAAAACTTATTTTTTCCAAAATGATATTTTTGGGGTTTTGTTCCTTCAGGATTTCAACATTCATTATCATTGTTTTTGGGATTGTGTCTTTCAGGACTATAATCACCTCCCCAATCCAATATTATTAATTATGCTTTACATTAGGTCTTTTGTACCATTTAATAATTTTTGACAAATGCATCCATCAGAGTGAAGAAAAAACCCTGTAAACATCTGGAACATTACCACTATGGAAAAATCACCCCATTCCCAGTCATTCCCTTTCCTTCTTTCCTAGAGGCAACCACTGTTCTGCTATTTTTCATCCAAAGTCTTACCCTTATATACAAAAATCACACAGTACACTTTGCACTGGGCTTCCTTTCACTTAGCATATGTTTTTGTGACTTATCTATGTTGCATGTAACAGTTGCTTGTTCCTTTTTACTCCTCAGCTGTATTCCAGTGTATGATTGCTTCATAGTTTGTATAGCCATTATTCTGTTCCTGGACACTTCAGCTGTTCCTAGTTTTTGCTATTTGGAATCAAACTTATGTGGTCACGTTTTTATTTCTCTTGGGTACATACCTAGAAGTTGAATTCCTAGGTCACACAGCAGGTGTGATTAGTTTTGAAAGAAATTGCCAGACCTTTTCCCCAAATGGCTATACCATTTTGCACACCTACCATCAATGTATAAAAGGTTCAGTTATCCCATAACTTTGACAATAACTGGTATTGTCATCCCTTTAAATTGAGTCGTTTTGATATGTGGGTAGTGTTATCTCATTCTAGTTGCAATTTGCATTTCCCTGATGACTGCTGAATTTGAGGCCCTTTTGATGGGTTTACGGGACATTGATCTATTGGTGGATCCTTATGCTAGGACCACTGCATCCTGATTACCAAAGCTAACCAAAGTTAAATACTTTTAACTTCGTTCTACTTTTACAAGATCACTGTGATTACTCTAAGTCCTTTGTATTTCAATATAAATTTTACAATCAGTTTATAAATTTCTACAAATGGACTGTTGAGCTTAACATTAATATTGATTCACTATGTACAACAATCTTGAGAAAATTTCCATCCTAATACGTTTGCAGTTTCCAATTCATGAGTAAAGCACATTGTTCTGTTGACTTTGGTCTTTTTAAATATGTCTTAAATGTGTAATTTTAAATGTAGAGATCTAATTTGTCTTTTCTTAAATTCATTATTAGATATTATAATTTTTGAAAAAAAAACTGTAAAGGAAACTAGATTTTTACTTTTATTTTACATTTTTTCCTACCAGTATATAAAACACAACTGATTTTTGTACATTGACATTGTATTCTTCAACCTCGCTACACTTGCATATCAATTCTAGTAGTTGTTTAATCGAATTTTTACAATTTTCTATGTACATAATTGATTTACGAAAAAGGCAGTTTTGCTCGTTCCTTTCTATGTTTTATGCCATTTATTTTTTTCTGGCCTCTCTTTATTTGCATGCCCTGCAGTAAATATTAAATAGAAGTTCCTTGTTCCAGACTTTGGAGGAAAAGTGTTTAATATTTGACCATTGAGTAAAATGTTAGTTTTATTTTTCTCATATATGCCCTTTATCAGTTTGAAATTTCTACTTTCTCTTCTAAATTACTGAGTGTTTTAATCATATAAGGGGGTTACATTTTGCCATGTAATTCTCCCATTTATTGTAATATTCATATAGATTTTCTCCTTTGTTCTGTGAATGTGTTAAACTATTCTTAGAATAAACTCAATATGTTCAAATATATTATCCTTTGTATATACTGGTGGATTTTATTTGCTAAGATTTTAGTAAGAAATTTGGAACATAATTTGGAATTATATTCCAAATAAATTCATTTGGAATATGGGTCAGTCACTTTCTTTTCCACTATCTTTATTAGATTTTGGTATCTAGGTTATGCTGGCCTCATAAAATGAGTTGACAAGAGTTCTTTCCTTTTTAATTTTTGAAAGGGTTTGTGTAAGATTGGTGTTATTTTGTTCTCTAAGTATCACTGGTTCATTTTAAGAGGATTTATCTCTTACTCTTTTTAACAGTTATTTTCAGGTATATATTTTAAGCCCATACATGTTCATGACTGTTATGTCCTTCTAATGAATGAATACCATACAATGATATCATTGTAAAATGTCTGATAATGATCTGTCTTGAAACCTACTCTAAATCATGTTAACATACCCACTCCAACCTTACAGTGCCTGTTTGCCTGGGTATCTTTTGCTGCCTTTTATCTTTAACCCATGTATTTATATTTAAAGTGCATCTCATGCAAACAACATATAACTTGGTCTTGCTTTTTACCTATTTTGAAAATATCAGTCTTTTAGTCAGTGTTTTTAGTCCACTCACATTCAACATAATTATTCACATGGTTAGAATTAGGGCTAATATTTTACTAGTTGTTTTATGTTCAACCTATATGTTTTACGTTCCTCTGTCACCAGCCTGGAGTGCAGTGGCACAATCTCAGCTCACTGCAAGCTCTGCCTCCCAGGTTCAAGCGATTCTCCTGCCTCAGCCTCCCAAGTAGCTGGGACTACAGGAACATGCCACCACACCCAGCAAATTTTTTTGTATTTTTATAGAGATGAGGATTCACCAGGTTGGCCAGGGTGGTCTCGATCTCTTGACCTCGTGATCTGCCCCCTTTGGCCTCCTAAAGTGCTGAGATTATAGGTGTGAGCCACCATGACTGGCCATTCCTCTTTCTCTACTTTCCTCTTTCCTTCTGTAAGTTATTCTTTTTAACCGCATTTCAGTTAATCAATTGGATTTGCAGCTATACTTCTTTGCATCACTACTCAAGTGATTGCTCTAGTGATTAAAGTTGATTTAGAATACTGTACACCTAATATAATAGGAGAATCCTGGAACTGTATGTGTTCATTCCAATTCAACTGTACACTATATATGAAATATATGTACGTGTATGTGTGTACACACACAGTACATACTATCCTTGTCATGTATTACAATGCAAATATTATAAATTCTTCAATATGATGTTATCATATCCATCTTAAACTTCCATATGTGTTTTTCAAATTAGGATAAAACAGTTTTTTTTTTTTTTTAAAGAAAATGTACACACATTTTACAATTTCCAAAGCTTGTTCTTCCTTCCTGCCAATCCAACTTTCCATCATTTCAACTCAATCTGAAGGAGTTCCTTTACTTTCTCATACAGTTCATGTCTGCTGGTGGATAACGCTGTTAGTTACTGTTCATTTGAAAATGTCTTCATTTTGTGTTAATTCTTGAAGGATATTTTCACTTAGAGCTGTGGTCTAACACATTTGTTTTCTTTTAGCATTTTAACAATGCTATCCCACTCTATTGTGGCTCCATTGATTTTGATGAAGTGGCAACAGTCATTCATATTATTTCCCTTCGATATGCCATTTTCTCTGGCTATCTTTGAGATTTTCTCTTGGTTTGCATCAACCTGACCATGACACGTCTGGTAGACGTGTTCTTTGTATTTAGTTAGCCAGGCGTTTACTAAACTTCTTGAATCTGTATTTTTATCCCCACCCCCACCCGTCCCACATTTTGGATACATTTAGCCATTATTTCTCCAAATGTATTTTCTTCTCCGTTCTCTCTCACTCCCTTTCTGTGACTCCATTACAAATATGTTAGAATTTTTGTCATACAGATTACTAACCCTTTGCTGTCTTAAAAAAATCATTTTTCTCACTGTTCTTCAGATTAGATAATTTCTAATGGTTCCACTCATGTGCAATACCATTCTTCTGTCATCTCCAATATGTTGGTAATCTCACTCATTAATATATTAACATTGTAAATTTAGATTTCCAGTTCTAGAATTTTAATCTGGTTCCTTCTTATAGTTTCTATTTCTCTGCTAAATTTGTGTCTTACTGTTCACTCTAAGCATACTTTCTTTTGCTTCCTTTTTAAAAACTTAATTAAACCACTTTACATTTTTAGAGTGATTATCATTTCTTTTTTAAAAAGTAATTTCAACTTCATTTTAGATTCAGGGCATACATGTAAAGGATTTTTATGTGGGATTATTGCAAGATACTGAGGTTTGGGTACAACTGATCCCATCACCCAGGTACTGAGCATAGTACCCATAGTTAGTTTTTAAACAGGTGTCCTCCTCCTTTCCCCTTCTAGTAGCTCCTAGGGTCTTTATGTCAATGAATACCCAATGTTTAGCTCCCACTTATTACTGAGAATATTTGGTATTTGTTTATCTGCTCCTATGTCAATTCACTTATGATCATGGCTTTCAGTGGCCACTTAGGTTGATTCCATGTCTTTGATATTGTGAAGAGTTACAGCCACTTTAAAATTCTTGCATGCTGATTATAGATTATGTGTAATAGTCCCATTGGATTCCACCAATTGTCTCTTTTTTAACATGGTCATTTTTTCTTTGTTTCCTTTTATTTCTTTTAATTTTGAATTGTATACTAAGCATTATGAATGACATGTTATAGAGACCTTACATTCTGTCACATTCCTCTGGAGAATACAGATTGTTTTGTTTCACTTTAGTAGGAATCAAACTCCAAATCTGGTCTCTCCCACAGTGGGCAGCAGCTGAAATCTCCATTCTGTTCTTTTATCCTCTCGTCTGTGGTCTCGGGATGCTGGCTGGATCATGCTTATTTCAACAGTCTCAGGTGTGGAGTTTATATGCAGTATTGGCTATTCTCTCTCTCTGTGGATCTCTTCTTTTTAGGGTTTTCCCTCATGTTTAGCTACTATAGTGATGTTGAACTCTTTCTTCCAGTAGTATAATCCAGGGAAAACATGGATTTCCTTTTTAAAATTTTATCCATCCCAACTGGCACTGAGCGGGGTTTCCCCTAAGGCCAAAATCTATAAAAAGCGAAAGGTCATCCAGGTGCTGTTTGTCTCCTTTAAGTTGTTGACTCCTATGTAGCTCTGTTTCTTTTGGGTCACTTCCAGTGCCTTCAGGTGGTTTTGTTTTATATTTTGTCCAGGATATGTATTGTTAGGTATAGAATGATTGGCTTGACGGAAGTGAAACTATATTACCCCACTGGAAAAATGAGGAGACTGAGACACAGAGACTAAAGAACTTTCCAAGACCTATCATTCCAAGATAAAATTTTTATATTTAAAGACAATGACTTTCTCAATTCTATAGGAGATATGTCTGAGTGGCTTACGTGGAGTCCTTCCTTGTTTGCCCTAGTCCTAACCCAGTGTGCTGCCTGGGTTCCCGTTACTCAAACTAGCCAACCAGGATGGACCATATTTGGACTCAGAGTGGCTGTGTGCCCACCGTGAAAGACCTCCCACCACAAGTTCGCAAGGAACTTACTCTGTTGGGAGCATCGAGGAGCATCAGGAATGGGAGTGGGGGTTGTCAGGCACTGTGGGTTGGCACGTTGACTGTTCAAATATGAAAACTGGAAATACAGAGGAGTCTCCTACCTTTAAGAGAGTTCCTGCTTTGGAGTTAGGTAAAAGTAAGCTCCTAAAATAAGATGCCCACAATTCCAAAATATTTTATTTCTTCACGGAAATCAGATAAACAAACAGAAAATTTATTGCAAAAATACGTAAACCACCACCATAACAACAAAATGCAAAATACATCAACAAACAAAAACTTGCTAAAAAGAATAATTTCTCTTTTAAAAATACCTAGGCAGCAAACAGGAAGGTGTGAAAGATATTTCAGGGTGTGGAAACAGTGAGAATAAAGAGCTAAGTGTTTACACTGGGGAAACCTCCGTGCTGTATTTATATAACTTTCTCAATAAAAAAGCACTGGAAACACACTCAAGACTTCTGTTTCAGTTTGACCACTGGCATCGCATCAATGCAAAGTTACCATTTCAGAAGGCCTCCTCTGGCTGGAATTTCTCAAAGTGCTCTCAGACACTACATGCCAAGAAACAAAACACCAAGTCATCCACATTAAAAGCATTCTCCTTTCATGTATCTTTCAACGATGAATATTATGTTCATATAAATTTTGCAAGGTTGCACAAGATACACAGCAAGGAGCCTTCAGTCTGTTGGCTTTTGTTTGAGATAGCTGGAGAGATCTCTGTTGAAAATGTGACGTCTTTTCTGAGAACTAAGGATAGTGCTGATGAGAGACACAGGTAAGTGTGTTCCCACCAGCCCTCCTGCCTTAGCTATAACAATTACAGGGTTAAGACCACGCCAAGAGCTGGGAAAATCTTTTGTCCTTCTCTGTTACCCATTTCACTCCATCATGGGCCCCGGAATTTGATTTTCCTTTCACTCTTGTCAGCCATCAAACTGTAAGTGCTTTTAACCAAACATTTTTCTTTTCACTGGTCCATGGGAGTCAAGTAACAAACTCAAAATTTCACCTTGTCTCCTGTTTCAGAGGTAAACTACGGCCCTTGAATTTTCTAAGTTTTGTTGTCATTGATTTATTATTATTATTATTAACACTGGTAATTCTAAAAAAGTAGTCTAGGGGACACGGCACAGACAGAAGGTATTTATAATGCCACGAGACAGTCTTCTCCTGTTTCATTAGCTGTTCTTGACTCGTGACTGGAGCCAGGCTCACCGCTTCTCCCAGCCATTGGCTCCACCCCCAGTGGCAAATTCACTATCAACTTACTTTATTCTTTGGGTACAAATCATACACACCCTTGCCTTTTAAAATACATCTCTATCCTAGCTATATCAAAATCCCATATACATATGTAAATTGCAAATTTGATGGATAGTAACATTGTTTTTAGTACATTATAAATCGATTATTCCAGTTTAAAGTCCTCTACAGACCACAGAACAGCTTCATGCACATGGCTTCAAGACTGTCTTACTTTTTTTGGTAATACATCTGATATGAAATTAAAATGGAAAGACTCTTTCTGATCCTGCAGTCTGAATAAGATGTCACATCTTTAAAATGCTCTCCTTGTCCATCCTGGAATACTTTAACAGCCACATTTCTCTGGGTAGCAGAGACTGACTAATGTTTGGAATATCCAATAGTCTATGAAAAAATATAGAGAAACTAACAATCTTTGTATCACAAACTAAAGGAAAACAGAATCATATTCAGGGCAAATCCGTGAGGGAGGAATTGAGTAGCTTGAGGTGTTGGGACTGCTTAATTAAGATATACATTAAGCAATGCTATGATGTAAAAAAGTTACCTTTTCAGTAAAGAAAAGTCTATTCAGGAAAACCAGACTTGCACATGTATTTTCTTTAAAATAGTCTGCCAATTTTAAATAGGTTCCTAGCTCTACTTATTAAGCAAGTTCTGTTTAATGTTTGGGGATGTGCTTAGAATAAATTTCCAGTTAGGAAACCTCTTGACAGTATTGTTGGTGGGGAAGGGGGTGTGGGTAAAATGGTTCATTTTCTGTCTTCATTTACAAGCTGTGTGACCTTTAAGTAAGTTATTTAAATTATCTGAGCCTCAGTTTCATATTCTGCAAAGAAAAAATAGTACAGTTTGGTTCATTTAAAACAAAATAATGTGTTGAATAATACTGCCTTGTCTAGTGTCTGGCACACAGCAAGCACTTTCAAAGGGGCTGTTATTATTTACCCAAGAGCCCTTGCAATTCTTGGATTATAATACCAGCTTTTACAGAAGGTATCACGAAAAGTTGCCTTAGTTTGTATAAGCCTCTTTCACCTAAAACATCTAGCATGTCACCGTCCTGTTCATTCTAAATGCCAACCAGAAAAACACAGATGCAACAGAGAGGAATGGGAAGCGTTTTCCACCTGTAATTAACGGGCTTGCCTCTGCCCGTTCACCTACTGGAGCATCGCTGGAGTGTACATGAATACACTTTCCAGCCAACCCTGTCCCTCCCCCAAGGAGTCATAAACCCAGGCTGAAGATTTAGCACAGAACCATCTGTGGCAGCCCTGTGACAGCTCTGTTACTGCCACCCGCCTCCTGGGAGGGCCTGTGTACAGCACAGTGAGCCAGAAAGAAAACATTTTCGGCTCCGCTCCAACAGGGGCCTGGAGGAGGGAAGGCGGAGGATGCCCAAACACACAGATTTCTGGTAGAGGAGTCTACAACCCAGAACACCCTACCCAGTCAGAGCACCAATTTCAAAATATCTCAGTCTAAATAATCCTTCCTTGTTGCTTTAGAAAATAGAAAAGAAGTATCTCCAGTTGCCAAAAATACACAGACACACACACACACACGCATTCACAGACAGGCTTAATATTTCTTAATTACTGAAAAACAGTAATATTATGTTAGAGGTAAGTCATTTTAAAGATGCAGATTTTGTTTTCTCACAAACTTATTTACAGTAAATTACAGGGTTTTTATTAGCATTGGTGTTAGAACATTTTGTTAAGGTTGGTCTATGGTACATATTTGAATATAAAAATACAGTTTAAATGACTTTAAAAAACTGATCCATAATTGGATATGTAGAGGTTGGCAGTTTTCCAAAAGATTAAATACAAAATGAATGGCTCCATCAAAGGTATGCACAGCAAGAGAGTATCTAGGACTGTGGAATATTTAGGACCAAGGAAGTCCTAAATCTTCGGAATATTAAAAATAAGAGATAATTTTCAGTTAAATCAACAAAACAAGAACAAAAAAGGAACCAATAAAAAATAAATGCAAGAATGAATAAACTGCTGACAAATGAATGCAAAAGCACTGCACTTCCAAAATTCTAAATCATCATCTTTATGAAACCTAAGCAATCATACATTACTGTTTCTTGAACATCTTTCTTACGTTTAAATAAATTAAAACTGAGGCTTTTTAAAAACAGTTTTGTGTTTTTTCATTTATTTTAATGCATGGGAAACAGACAATCCAAAAGAAGAAAAAATCACCAATAATGTCACCACTCCAATGTGCATCCTTCCAATGATTATATTAAAATGCAGACATTTTTCTCTTTTTTATTTTTTAATTAAAAAATTTTTTTTATATAGAGACAAAATCTTGCTATGTTTTTCAGGCTGGTCTCAAACTCCTGGCCTCAAGTGATCCTTCCGCTCTAGCCTCCCAAAGTTCTGGGATTACAGGCATGAGTCACCATACCCTGCCACAGACATTTTTCTTTACACAAATGGAATTGTACTATTGCTATCATTTTAAAATCTGTTTTTTTCACATAATGATATAATAATTTTCTCATATTGTTGGTCTTCACTATCTTTATATTATTTTATTTGGCTGTAAAAAAATGTCTCTAATCCACTCCCTAGTGTCAGACACCTAATTCTTTCTAATCTTTGCCATTCTAATCCAATAACCATTCTTAGAAACTAAATTTTTGCATGCATTCATTGGAACTTCCTTCGATACATGATTACAGGCTTCCCTGGTGACTCAATGGATGTCCTCCATGTGAAAAGCATTGCTATGTTTTACTAGATTGTCCTCTACATCTGGGATCTAACTTAAAGGTCATGGGTAGTATATGAGAGAATCCACCTGTATGGGTCTCATCAACTTTAGATATTACATAGATTTGAACGCTTTGCCACTTTGCCTGAGGATGTTTTAATTTAAACATTGTAAAAAAGATATTTGCGTCTGTTAGCTACAGTATTTGTACGTATGTGTGACAGAGCCAGTTACTCCATGCCCATTGTTATGGGTTTGTTTTTTTCCTCTTGCCCCATTACCTTGTTGTAGGAATCTTCTGGAAACATTTCTTTATCCATTAAGAAAATCAACCCTGTATCCCAGAGGCTGCAAATGTTTTCCATGTTTTTTTTACGTAACTTATATTGTTGATTAGAATAATTTTAATGTACACAAATAGTCATGTAGTCAAATATACATCTTTTCCCCGTGGCTCTCTTTCTAGAATCATGCATCCATGCCTGTGAAATACGTGAGCACACACCCCTGACACCCCCTCCAGTCACCCTCCACAGAGAACACCTTCAATCCTTCTCTCACACTCTCACACTTCATGTGAACATGAATTTGCATGTTTACCATGTGCTTTGTTATATTACATCACTAATTTCAAAAGATGAATTTTAAAGAAAACAAGCTTCATGTCAAGTAAGGGCAAAACTAATATTAAACCTTATTGCATTCGTTTGCTAGCGGTGTCATAACAAAGTACCACAGATTGGGTAGATTAAATCACAAAAATTTATTTTCTCATAGTTCTCGAAGCTAGAGGTCCACAATCATGGTGTTGGCAGAGTTGGTTTCTTCTAGGGCCTCTCTCCTTGGATTGCAGATGGCTGTCTTCTTCTGGTGTCTTCATATGGTCTGCCTTCTGTGTGTGTCTGTGTCCTAACTGCCTCTTCAAATAAAGATGCCAATTATATCCGATTACAGCCTACCCTAAAGACCTTGTTTAACCTTAATTACTTCTGTAAAGACTCAATCTCCAAATATAGTCCCATTATGAGGACTAGGGGTTAGGACTGCTACATATAAACTTTTTGGGGGAAAACTGGCTAGTCATATGCAGAAGATTGAAACTGGACCCCTTCCTCACACCATATACAAAATTAACTCAAGATGGATTAAAACTTAAATGTATAACCCTAAACTATAAAAACCCTAGAAGACAACCTAGGCAATACCATTCAGAACATAGGCACTGGCAAAGATTTCATGATGAAGGTGCGAAAAGTAATTGCAACAAAAGCCAAAAATGACAAGTGGGATCTAAGTAAGCTAAAGAGCTTCTGCACACCCAAAGAAACTACCAACAGAGTAAAGAGACAACCTACAGAATGGGAGAAAATTTTTGCAAACTATGCAGGTGACAAAGGTCTAATATCCAGTATCTCTAAGGAACTTAAACAAATTTACAAGAAAAAAAACATTAAAAAGTGGGCAAAGGACATGAAAAAGACATATATATGGCTAACAATCATATGAATAAAAAAGCTCATCACTGATCATTAAAAAATTGCAAATCAAAACCACAATGAAAAATAATCTAACACCATTCAGAATGGCTACTATTAAAAAGTCAAAAAAGTAAGAGATGCTGGCGAGTTTGTGGATAAAAAGAAACATTGATACACTGTTGATGGGAGTGTAAACTAGTTCAAACATTGTGGAAGACAATGTTCAACCAGTGTGGCAATTTCACAAATACCTGAAGATAGAAATACCATTGAACCCAGCAATCCCATTACTAGGTATATACCCACAGGAATATAAATTGTTCCATCATAAAGACACATGCACATGTATGTTCACTGCAGCACTATTCATAAGAGCAAAGACATGGAATCAACCTAAACACCCATCAATGATAGACTGGATAAAGAAAATGTGGTACATATAAATACACCATGGAATACTATGCAGCCATAAACAAGAATAAGATCATGTCCTTTCGCAGGGACATGGATGAAGCTGGAGGCCATTATCTTTGGCAAACTAATGCAAGAACAGAAAACTGAATACTGCATGTTCTCACTTATAAGTAGGAGCTACATGATGAGAACACATGGATATACAGAGAGGAACAATAGACATTGGGTGAGGGTGGGAGGTGGGAGGAGGGGGTGGATCAGGAAAAATATTTAATAGGTACAAAGATTAATATCTGGGTGATAAAATAACTTGTACAACAAACTCCCATGACACATGTTTACCTATGTAACAAACTTGTACATAATGAACTTATAAGTGAAAAATAAAATAATAAAAAAAAGTTTGAGATGGGTGACACAATTCAGGTCATAGCATTAACTAATATAATCCTTAATACAGAAGAACGAACTAAACAAAACTTTAAAAATTGCACCTTAACCTACCCTAGTCAGCTGCCTGCTAGAAAAACAACAAAAAACAATCGATATATTTCCTTAGGGTTTAAACAAGACCCAGAATTGCATCACATAATACTCAAAATGTTGAAGAATGGATCCAGAATTCCTTAGAACATTACTATGGTTTGAATGTTTTTGTCCCCTCCCAAAATTCATCTTGAAACTTAATCCCCAAAGCAATAGTATTGAGTGGTGTGGCCTTTAGAAGGTGATTGGATTATGAGGACTCCTCCCTCCTAAATGGGATTAGGTGCCCTTATAATAAAAGGGCTGGATGGAAGGACTTTATCCTTTTTAGCCTTCCACCTTATGCCTCTCTGGAGGACACAGTGTTCAAGGTATCATCTTGGAAGCAGAGATGGGACCTTCACCAGACAATGAATCTGCTGGTGCCCTGATCTTGAACTTTCCAGCCCCCAGAACTGTACGAAACTTATTTCTGCTCTTTACATATTACCCAGATCATGGTACTCTGTTATAGCAGCAGAAAAATGGGCTAAGACACACACCAAGGACAGGAAAAATCACAACCCACAAGTAAAAGTAAAATTAATAGATACCAGTCCTGATATAACTCAGACGTTAAAATCATTAGACAGAGACTTTAAAACAGTTATCAAAACCAAGCTCTGACATGTAAGGAAACACTTTTGACTTAAATGGAATGATAGAAAGTCTCTGGAAATAGACAGATGACATAAGAAAGAATGAAACAGAGATTCTAAAACAATAATATAATAACTTTTTAAATGTGAAGTTTAAACTACTAATACCAGAATTTTATTGTTGAACTATGTTAATGATTTCAGGTTAACATAATTTTTTAATTTCTAGTATTCTTTTATACTTAAAAAAAAAACTTGTTTTCAGAAATTCTCCAAATCCTGCAACCTCTTCCACCCACATTATCTCAACTTGCTGGTTTTCTTTTTTAAATGAGCCATCCTAAAATTTTCTCTGGAAGAACGTCTCCTCTGTGTCTTCTCCTAGGCTCTCCTCTCCTCTCAGAGCTTCTCTATTCTTACCATGTTGGTCAGGCTGGTCTCGAACTCCTGGCCTCAAGCAATCCACCTGCTTTGGCCTCCCAAAGTGCTGGGATTACAGGAGTGAGCTACCATGCCCAGCCGCTTCTCTATTCTTGACACTGATGTCATGGAGACTGGTTTCAGCATGGCAGATCCCAGGGGAAGCTCCAGGATGACTTTCATGGACAGACTTTTAAAGGGAGAGACTGACAGTGATACAGACCAACCAAAACATAGGTTAGTTATAATATTCATCTTTCCTAACGTGAGAAATATACTTTCTTCACATCGTGCCCTTTCGCTGAGCTGCAAAGCAATGGTCCGTAAGTCCATCAGCGCTTCTGCTCAGCTCCTACAGCATAGATGTTGCCCTGAACATTTAGAAATCAATTAAAAAATGGGATTTTGTTCTTTCTGATTTAAAATAAAACAACAGGAAAGAGTTTCAGTTACAGTGAAGAAGTTGTTGAGTAAAATTACTCTCCATAGATGAAACCTGAACTTCAGATTCTGTGATAGTTTATGTGCCAAATTGATCACACTAAAGAATGCCCAGAAAGCTGGTAAAACATTCATTCTGGGTGTGTGCATGCATGTGTTTTTGGAAGAGATTAACACTGAAGTCAGCAGGATGAACAACGAAGATGAGCCTCACCCATGTGAGTGGGTGTCATAAAATCCATTGAGGGTCCAAACAGAACAGAAAGGTGGAAGAAGGGCAAATTCATTCTCTCTTTGCTCGAGCCAAAATGTCCATCTTCTCCAGTCCTTTGACATCAGAACTCCTCCTTCTCAGGCATTTGGACACAAACAGGACTTAACACCCTTGGTTTCCTAGTTTCCAGGCCTTTGGACCAAATTGGACCACTGGCTTTCTTGGTTCTCCAGCTTGCAGATGACAGATCATGGAACTTCTCAGCCTCCATAACTGCCTGAACCAAGTCTTACAATAAATCTCTTCTGACACATATCCAGAATATATACTGCTTCTATTTATGTGGAGAACCTATTGGCTCTGTTTCTCTAGAGAATCCTGACTAATATGGATTCCACACCAAAAAAAAAAAAAAAAAAAAAAAATTCCCATAGCATATATTTACCAAAGTGTAAGTTACTGCTTCCAGTTTTTACAGTAAGTCTGTAATAACATATAAGCAAAGCCGATTGCTGGTAGAATCATAATCAATGCATCAACAAGGAGAGTGTTTCTAAACCTAGCAAACCTGAAGGCCTAGGGTTTCATAATGAAAGAACATTGACTACAGTCAAGGACAGTTGTCAGTGCCCTTCTGTGTCACAATTTTAAACACAAATAAATAGCATCAGAGTTTGATTCCCATGAAATTAAGTTGAACTAATACAATGTTTGAATTGCGGTAAATTTATTGCGACTTGAAAGAAAGTTTCTAGAAGCCACATTCTTGAAGGGAGGGTGAAATTCTGTTAGTGTGGAGTTCAAATATATTTAGACATCTTTTTGTGGCTTTGTTTTTTACTCCCAAACACAAGCATTTTTTTTTTTTTTTTTTTTTTTTTTGGTCCCATGGCTACTCCTTCGCTTACATAGCTATGTATTATCTTCTTTTTTCATGCATTTTTTCTTCATCTCATCCTCATTTCTGGTCCACTTTTAGTCACTCCTACCCATGTTCAGAGGCGACAAAATACTGCTTCACTTTCTCACAGCATACTGAAGTAAGAGGGAATGCCTGCTCAATGTTGCCTAGTCTTACAGAAGTTTAAATTGCAGTGGTTACGTCAAATGTTGAAGGAAAAAAAAGGTTTTTAAACTGTATGTATTACAACAAAATTACAGGATATTAAAATATTTGAGTTAGTCCATTTAAGTTTCTCATGATGATATTGAACACACAGTTCAGCCGTTCTGGTCAAAAAGTCAAGGCACCAACAAGTGGCTTGATCTAAGATTTTCTATGTTTTTATTTTGCCGCTAGAAATATGTGACTGTCAGACCTTGTAGTCACAGCCCCTCAACGAACCTAATTATGATCTGATTGGAAATTTAATATTGAGGGAAAAGCTTAAGTGAAATTTTCAAGCAGAAGTCATAGGGTTACACTTACAGTGATCAAAAGATTGTGTGACCTTAATCTAGTCATTCAGTCAATCAGTCTCCTTTTAGAAAATCAATGGTACTGGTTTAGAAGATATGTAAGGTCCCCTGCACTTTCAAGATTATTAATGGTTTAATAATTAATATTTGTCCATTGAAAATTCTTCATTTTCAAACCACAGTGAACTTTCCCATACGTGTGTGAGTAAAGGACTGAAACAGCATAGCTAAATTAAGTTGAGATTCAATGCTCAGTAACCCCAGCTGGGTCAATTACATCAGTCTTCTTTCCTTCTCCAAAGGCAGACAACCAATCTTTCTGTCTCTCTTAAGCCTGAGCAGTTCACCATTTCAACTATGGCCTTGGAGCTCAGGAAGTCATAGTCATATTGGGGCCGCAGTTCAGAGGAATGATTAGGTAAGAAGTTAGGCAAATGGAATATGAAAAAGTCTTATATATTCCAAGTGGCTTGGTGACCTAGGGTTGGAGGGAAATTATGGAGCTAACTAACTTGAGTACCCTGGTAACTGAAGAAGCCTAAATAAACCTCTAGGGTAGCAGCTGTGGAGTGTGTAGATGACAGGTGACTAGGCATGTTCCTCAGTAATCCTGGATCATATCCTTACATTCTTTAAAGCAATTAATTATCTCTTTAGTTCCCATAATGCAGGCCAAATTATTTGTCATGAACTATGTGTGTTTTCCATGATTTGGCCCAAGTCTTTTTCAAGCCTCAAGCACTCACCCACATCCAACAGCCAGGTCAACCCACCCTTAGCAGTTGTGAGATTCCTGAACATACCTGCATTCTTAGATCTCTCTGTTATCCAGATTCTGTCCTGTGGTATCTTCTGCTTTAGAACCATCCCCACCTGCCTTAGGTGTTGGTTAGATGTTGAAAAGCTCTTCCTTTGGTGTCCGTAGTGCCTCGCTCACATCATGCCCCACACCGAACTGGGTTGCTCATTTCCATCTCTGTCCCTCCATGAGACCATATGGACCCTGCATGATGAGCTCTTCATCTATAGCTACCAAGTAGAATCAACTGCTTAATGCAAAACAGCTTCTGTATCAGCAGTACATTGCAGTCTACCACAGTCGTCAGTCTATTTGACAAATAGCCCATGTACAGACACGGCGGGTTTTACTGTCCAGTTTAATTGGAAGAGATGGGAAGTCTACAGATGTTCACTTAGACTCATGCAGATTCATGCCATCATGGCTGACAAACTGAGAAAAAAAATGTACTTTACACGCAAGGAAAGCTATGCAGCTAGAAAGAATAAAACATTTTCTAGAACAGTTGTCAGTTGAATAGAATGAAATAAAATTTCACCTGGTTTATGCACTGTGTTGTGAGGAGAGGTGATACATTTTCTGATTTAATTAGAAAACTCTAAAGTCTCCTATTTTATCTCCAAGAAAGGGGAACATTCCAGTTCTGGTAGCAGCAGCATCCAACAGCCTATCTGGTGTGAAACTATTGCCTTTATTAGAAGCCAACACTATGGTCATGCATCAGCACCTCCCATCTTGGACTCTGTTTTCACTCCCAGTGAGAAATTCCACCATTAAACTATGGAACACCTCTGGAAGTGAAACAAAGCACTCATACAACATAATTTCCATGACCCAAGAGAAATAACTTTTTTAAAAAAGAAAGGGCTGTCAACAGCTAATTATTATACCATCATTAAGAATAATACCATGTGCTTCTTCAACTTTCTTTTAAATATATCTTACTAAGGATTAATTAAGAGGTATGCATCTGATTAAACCATATCAAGACTGAAAGGCTGGAGTGCCAAAGATCAGAGTCCAAGAAATTTAAATCAGTTAATGTAGTATCAATTAGGACTGCCAGGACCATGTGGACATGAACTGGCTGTGAAATAAATGCTGCTGGAGAAATGAATGTGTGTGAATAAAAGGAAAACTGTAGTTTGATTCTGAGCTCTCATTCCATACTACATTGAGTGCCAAATGAACAAAAAGTGAAATATTTCTAACAATCAGATCACAAAATATTAAAAACAGAACCCAGAATGCTGTTTTCTCTTAAAGGGGTAGAATCAGTTCTAATGAAAAAGGTGAGCACACAAAAAGAAGGCAGTCAGAGAGAGAGAGAGAGAGACAGAGAGAGAGAGAGAGAGAGAGAGAGAGAGGAAGACAGAGCACTTTGTTGCATCTCAGCTTTGTACATCCATTGTTTTTTGATAATTCAATGCAGGTTAGATTTTTCTTTGCATTTCTGTGATCTAACATGGTGAATTCTTTCACAGATGCTGACCAAATAAGAAAACGTGTGTTGAATAAATACAGGAATGAGGCAATTACATAAATGTTATGTAATGCTGTACAGAGAAGCCCAAGAAAACCAAGACTAAACAGGAATTAGGAAACATCAGAAATAAATATGATGGGTAGAGTCTGAATTTCCAAACTGCTTAAATAAAGCTCAACTCAACACAACCGTATTAACTTAGACTCATGCCCAAGTCATTATATCACAGCTGAAAAACTGAGAAAAAGTTTATACTTCACACAAAGGAAGCTATACAGCTAGAAAGAAGGCCAGAAGATCAAAGTTTATACAATATGAACTATAAAGAAGAACACAGCCCTTGAAGAAAATGTCAGCTTAATTGGTAATTAAAGGAAAAAGGACACAAATTCCTGAAGTATCAGTTTTAACTTACCATTTTAGGAAAAAAAATAAGCAAATGCTGAAATCTAAGCAAACGCTGAAATCCACTGCAGATAAGTTAATTGTGCTTGGATCAACAGAAACCAGAGAGAAGTCTTTTAAACTAATTCTACTTGTTCTAGAGAGCTAATTCAAAATACATAAGCAGCAAGAACGACTGCCCTTCAATTCAAAGATAATACAGTAGTAAACCTTTAAAAAATCAAAGTCTGCAGCAATAAAATGGTAAGCAATAACTTATTTAGACACATACAAAAATTTATCTAAACTGTTATCCAAAAAGTAGAGAAATGATATTTATATCATGATTATCTCTAAGAAAACACTACGCCAATGATAGACACAGATTGAAAAGAATCTCGTAAATGTAGATATCTGTTAAGTGATGAATTTAAGCTACTTAGAATTATTTTAAAATGCATTTTACAAATACGTCACTTGAAACTGGTCAACGCAAACTTGAAATAAACTAGAATGAAAAGTTGCTCTTTTCTTAGCCATTTTAATACTTCCTCCCAGGCCAAAACACTATGATATTTGGAAAGTTCCAAACGCTACTTTGCAACTTGACTGGCAAAATCCCAGAACATTTGGACAACCATACAGTTACTAATTCTGTTTTTCCTTTGTTTGTTTGTTTTGCCACTGAGGTATCTGAGGTCCCATAACCTGACACATTCAGTATCTCACCTAGAAAGAACTGGCTCCTCTATCCCATACCATCTCATGACACCAAGCCTCTTGGCTGCTGCGAAGTTTACATCTACAAAGTGGGGCTTATTTCTGCAAACACACTTAGTAAGAAGAAACAGAGTTTGAGAGTGTTCTATGAGTCTGTTACTCATAAGAATAATGTCCCTTTCTCTCTCTTTCTCTTCCTCTTTTTAGAGACAGGCTCTTTGCTCTGTCACCCAGGTTGGAGTCCAGTGGCTTGATCATATCTCACTGGAGCCTCAAACTCCTGGACTCAAGTGATCCTCCCACCTTGATCTCCCAAGTAGCTGGGACTGCAGACATGCAACACCATGCCTGGCTAATTTTTTTTTTTAAATTTTTTTATTTTTGTAGAGACAAGGTCTCGTCATGTTGCCGAGGCTGGTCTCGAACTCCTGAGCTCAAGCAATCCTTCTGCCTTGGCCTCCTAGTGTTGGGATTACAGGCTTAAGCCACTGTGTCCCTTTCTCTTAATGTTGATGGGAAGGCATCTTTGGACATGAGTATTTGACAGCTGCCTTCAGAATGTGCTGACCCACCTTGGTGCAATTCCTTGCTGAACCCAAGTTATTCTTCCCTGATAAACACTTACGTAGTCGTTTCCCTTGCTCCAAGAGAAAAATCCTTCTTGCAAAGTATGTTTCGCTCATTATTATGAATATAAGACTAGAGTTACTTTTTCTTTCATTTGGAAAAAGCTAAGTGAGGTTTCTCAAAGCAGGTTTCTGAGAACTAGGGATACTATTAGATGTTAAATGGAAAAAGTTCCCATGGTCCAATACATTTGGGAAAAGCTGGATTGCTCAGGACTCAGTGCTCTGGCATTCTAAGGGCTATCAGTCATCATTTGGTAATGGGGCTTCTTAGGGGAGCAGACCGTATGTGGCCATCTCCCAAAACCATCTGGACACAGGCTCTTTGCCTGTCGAGGTGTCCTCAAAGACTTGGGTCTGTGAACACATTTAGCAGATACTGGTCTATGTTGTTATACAGTCACATGCCCCCTGGACTCTGTGCTAAGGCAGTCACTGGCCTACAATTAATTTTATTTGTAGCTCAGACTACAATTGTGTGAGCATGACTTCGTTTTTGAACTTTGGGATTGCCACAATCTGTTTCCAAATCTTGCAAAGCAAACTGATGTTGGAGAAAATAAGTGGCTCAAAATAGTGTTTACCGAGGCTTCATTTTTTCCCTATTGATATTAAAATGGAGGGCATAAAAATTATTATAACCAAGGGCGTCTGTAAGTTCTCAGGTTATTTTAGCACATAGGAAAGATAAGTCTAATGAGAACTCCTCAATTCTGCATTCATTTCTCTAGCTTTGAAAAGAAACTGAAAGCACTTTTGATAAACGTCTTAATGAGTTGCCCAGAATTTCATTTATGTGTGCTTTGAAAGGCTCTTGAATAATATCAAGTGAATTTGCAACTAACTTCTGAAAGTCAAAAGACCGACCCTGAAGGAGCCCACCAAGGAGAACGGAGAAACTTTTCCTTCTAGTCCAGCATGTGAGCTGGGCCACCGGCCCGAGGGCGTTACAGCCCATGTGCGTTTATTCCAGGCTCTGCACATCCATCTGTCCACCTGCTTCAGCATTTCTATTTGTTAAGTGATAAATAAAGTGATGACTGTTACATGTGCATCACTGCTAGGACATTTGTGTAAACCTTAGAGAAACCTTTATGTAATGACGCGTGTTCTTGAATTCACCATGATTTGTGGTCTCTGATGATGCTTTTTCATTATTTCTTGGTAATAGTCCTGTATACCATTAGGTTATTATTTTTGTGAATCCTCAAGAACAGAACAAAACCTTCCACCTGCTTTGGGGTGACCTTCACTATGCTTTATTTGACCTCTGTTGGGCAGTGGCGGTGCCTGGGACCCCAGTGATTTATAATGTACCTTTCCTCAAAGCCCAAGGCCCTTAGAGGCAGGGTGGCAGGATAAGCATTTCAGATGCAGGGAAAACCAGTTCATAATCTAGAGAAACGATAACTATGAGCAGAGAGCGATTCGAGTTTGCAGAAGCAGCCTGATGCAACTAGGAAGATCACAGGCAGAGACATGGCACACAGGACACGCTTCCGGTTTTAATATCTGCCTGCTGGGTGGCCTTGAATGAATCAGTCACCCTCTCCATGCCTCCCAGGCCTGCTGTGGGGAGTGAATGGGTTAATATATGCAGAGGGCTAAGAAAAGTACCCAGCATGCTGGCAACCCTGTAGCAGGCCGTGGTTATTGTTTGCACTTAGATCACGATGAATCTCTTGAAATTCTCAGTAAGTACATTACTCATATCATAATACATCCCTCATTACAAAAAGAAGAGAATATTAAATGTGTCATCCCCTTAACCTAGCATATAAATGTGTCCTCATGCTGCATGGCTATGGTAGCTCACAGAATAGGAAGAAATAGCACCAGACCAAGAGATAACCAACCCTAGTTAACTGCTTTTGGGGGAAAGGTGTTATTTAAGTAACTAAAGCTACCATGTTCAAGGGGAGAAAGAAGGTCTTGAACATATTTACAAAGACTATGTTTTACAGAATTAATCTTCAAACAAATGATCTGCTTAGTTCAAT
This sequence comes from Macaca fascicularis, assembly GCF_037993035.2. Taxonomy (NCBI): domain Eukaryota; kingdom Metazoa; phylum Chordata; class Mammalia; order Primates; family Cercopithecidae; genus Macaca; species Macaca fascicularis. The sequence goes on along the minus strand of NC_088380.1, from coordinate 7,844,124 downwards.
TCACTTGCAAATCAAATAAGAATAAGGATATAAGCATTGCATGTGACCAGAATTAGTCTAAATGTGCAATCTATATATGGGAAGTGACTGGGATGGCACTTATGATAAAAGCAAGAGGAGTCTTTGTTTAAATCAACTGCAGGACCCAGCCTATTTGATCGTGCACTCAAACAATCAATATTTATGGAACATAAACAATGGGTAAGGGGCTGTGGGGTTACTAAGTGTTCTTACTCCCCTAAACCGTAGGACATGAAGAGAACCAACAGCAATACGTTCTAAGAAAGAAAGTAAAATTGAGGCAGGAACTCGCAGAGTAAGCACTGGATGCCTTAAAAAGCTATAAAGCTTCCGTGTTCTCATTTACGATGCCTCTGCCTTGTGCTTTTCAGGTGGACCCAAGGTGCGTCCTCACAGGGGTATGCTACTTTTTGTCTAGGTAAGAGAAAGCTCTATACATGAAGTTCCACTCTACTCCATATTCATGATTAGGACTGCTATGAATGTGTTATCAGCAAGACTGCGATATATGCAGCCTGCACATTTTGATCTTAAGAATCAAGCAGGTGATTCCAAAAAACGGGTGGCTTTGGAGCAGATCCTCATAGTCCAAGTCTCCAGAGCCTGCCAGGCTCACAGAAGCTTCTGGTGGACTTAGGGGTGCCTCAGGGTAGGATCAGCAGCTTTCTTTTGCAGGATAAGCTCATCCCTAGTCTCCTCTGCATATTTTATTTTTTACTCACCTGCTGTGAAGTTCTATATTGCTGGACCCTAGAGTACTGTGGATAATAGAAGATTTCCCTCAGTCACAAGGACAGAGATACAGATGGAGTGCCATTTATAAATAGCAAGTTCACATTGGTGCCATTAAAACCATGTAATTTGCTAATTCCTTTTAACTCTACTTTCTTAAAAACAAATATCAGAGATCACCTCTTTCATAAGGAGATCTAAGACATGGTGAGATCAAACACTAAATGTCTCCAAGATGTCAAGAATGAGAACAAGACCAATATAATGCATTTAAAACAATGAGCAGGATAGCAAAATAAGCTGATTAAACCTGAGATAGAGAATTTAAAAAAATAATATAAAGGAAATGTAGTCAATAAGAATGTCTTACCATTTTCCTTAACTGAAAGGAGAACCTAATATTGTCCTACAAAGGCGGTTCTAGCAAATAGAGAAAAGAAAATCTGATGACTTCTTAATGGAGTCCCAGGCTCGGTCTAGAAAACAGTTCATAAAACCACTGAGAATAAAGAAAAGGACACCATTTGGTAAAAACTTAAAGTCTTGGAGTTTCTAGCTAAACTAACAGCCTTTGCTATTTTGAAACCTGTATTCATCAATGTCATCTGTTTCCCACTACAAAGGCTGTGTGTGTGTGTCTGTCTGTCTATGTCTGTCTGTGTACATGGGTGTGTCTGTGCATGCATGCTCCAGGATGGTGATGATTCAAAGAAATTACTTGTGTGAACTCTTTAACTGAAATAGAAAGGACTAATACATTTCCTGCTCAGCACAGAAAATGACACTAGTCATTTTGTACAACAATGGCCCTAAACAGTGAGTCATCATGGTAAATAAAATTCTACACGATCGTACTGAAGATAAGCAAGAGAGTCCCTTCCATTATGATCAGATGCTATAAGGATGCTCACTCTTGCCACTTTTATTTAATATCTTTCCCAGAGTTTAACTTCATCAGATACATAGATACAAATAAAAAATAAAATCAGGGATATAAATATTTAAAATTATTATCAATTATAATATAATTATACCATGTCATAATTCACAGACATGTTCATCTACGTGGAAAAAACAGAACCAAAACAATAGGATTACTAAAAGTTCAACTAGTTGACTTGTTAGAAGCTCCAAATGTTAAAATTGAGAGTTTTTCTTATATAGTGACAATAGTTAGAAAACATAATTTTTAAAAAATTATAAACCCATTCACAGAATCAACAAAACAATATAAAATACTCAGAAATTAATAAGAAATGTATCAGGCCTACATACATACTACAAAATCTATGGATGTATACAGAAAACATCATGTAAATACATTGCTAAATGTGCACTATGATATTCCTGAGTTTTTGAAGACTGAGCATTACAGAGAATCAAAATTAGCTTAGAGCTAATCAAAATTGGCAACTTGGAGAATCTGAAGAATTCAGTGTGGTTGGAGGAAAGACAGCAAGGCATAAAGGTAGCTGCAATGACATCATGGCAACAATATGAACAGTTTATTTCTAAAAAAGAATGAGTCCCCAACAGAGTGACGTGTATCTTCTTAGATGCCAAACATATAACTTGTGTAATATCTAAAGCAGATATTCTCCATTATGTTACAATAACCAAGTTTCAAGACCTTGCAAATATGGGCATTGGTAAATTATTTATACATTCCAATATTACTGCAAGGATACATATTTATTGTTTGTCTTCCTGTTCTAAAGTTCACATTTTATACAGCCATGCACTGCATAACAAAGTTTCAGTCAATGGCAAATCACATAAACAACAATAGTTTCATCAATTATAATATCGTATTTTATTGTACCTTTTCTATCATTAGATACACAAAAGCTTACCATTGTGCTAACTGCCTACAGCATTCAGAACAGTAATATGCTGCATATGTCTATGGCCTAGGAGCAATAGGCTGTGCCACACAGCCTAGGTGTGTAGCTGGCTACACCATTTATGTTTGCGTAAGTACGTGCTATGATGTTCGCACAATGATGAAATTGCCTAAGGTTGCCTTTCTCAGAACAGATCCCTGCCGTCAAAAAAATCATGATGATATTTGGATATATTTGTAACAAGCATTGAAAAGGCAAAAACTAGAAACATAAAAAATGAAAATCACTAAATAGTATCAAGTTTCAGAAGGAGCCCAAGCATGCCAGCCTATGTCTTTAGGTCATGCTTCATCATAATCTTAACCTTTCCTTATGAACTGTTAAAAGTAAACGGGAACAAAATATCAACAATGAAAACAAACTATGAACTTATTTTTAAGAAGAAAGAACAAGCAGGCCGGGCACAATGGCTCGTGCCTGTAATCCCAGTACTTTGGGAAGCCGAGGCAGGTGGATCACTGGAGGTCAGGAGCTCGAGACCAGCCTGGCCAACATGGCAAAACCTGTCTCTACTAAAAATACAGAATTTAGCCAGGCGTGGTGATGCATGCCTGTAATGTTGGCTACTCAGGAGGTTAAGACAGGAGAATTGCTTGAACCTGGGAGGCAGAGGTTGCAGTGAGCTAGCATGGCACCACTGCACTGCAGCCTGGGCGACAGAGCAAGAATCTGTCTCAAAAAAAAGAAAAAAAAATGATAAGAGTTAAATATCAGATATCAGAAAACTGTTAGTGAATTTGAACAGACTTTTTTCACCTTACTGTTCTGCGTAAGAAACATATGTGAACACCTTCAATTCAGGATGGTGCAGAAGTCTCAAGACCATAAATTTCAAAAAAATAATGCTAATAATGATATATGAATATGAAACATGTGCATAAAGGGTCAACACCACTCAAAAAAAAAAAGACAGGCAGTTATTTCCAGGTAGATATGAGATAAAGACTTTTTTAAGCGGCATTTTCTCTCTTGAACTAGACAATTTGTTACTATTTTTTAACTGCTTTTTGAAATTGAAAACATTCAAAAGGCAGAAGAGTACAGAAAAAATAACATAGCAAACACCTTAAACCTGCTATCATACCATCCTGAACAATGACACACCACACAGTGCCATCACCGGTTAGTGAGCAATGCCTATCCTCCCTGTCTCCAGAGAGGCAACTGCTATCCAGTCTCTTTCCACACATTCACCTTAGGTGGATCTCACCACAAACAAAATGCAGGGCTGTTCTCTATGTTTTAATTTTACAAAATGGCATCTTGACATTTACCCAGTTTCCAGCAATTGGCTATTTTTACTCAATTTGATGTTTTGAATAACTGTCTGTTAGTGCACATATATCTAGTTCGTGCCATCAATCTCTGATTAATGTTTTTGTATTTGAATAAACCACAACTAATTATTCACTTTCCTATCAACAGACACTTATTAGCTGTTATCAATTGTTTGCTAACATAAATGATGCTGAAATAAATATTCTAAAATCTGTCTCCTTGGGAGAACTCACTAGTCTTTCCAGGTATAACAGGCAAGTGCCATTTCTGCTCCAAAAGTTTCATAAAAATTTTACCTTTCTGAAGTAGTTGTTTTCATTTTCACCCCCAACAGCAGTATGGTCATTCTCACTTCTTCATATGTGAGAATGCTGGAAGCATTCCCCTTGAAAATCACCACAAGTGTCCTCTCTCACC